>NW_027206080.1:5295000-5682500 GCF_024711535.1 Dipodomys merriami | reverse complement strand
GATGACAAAGCTATTCACAAATTTAAGTTGCAATGACGTGTCTGTTGGCCTGCATTTGGGGCAGCTGTGTTCATGGTAATTCTGTGTAAAGCCAGACCATCTGGTAACTTCCTTATATGTTCTATTATAGTGGTACCTAAACATTACAAGTATTTTCCTTTACTTCATAACTACATAAATATAAATATTTAAAACCATTATATATGTAGCATGATTATCTGCAATCTGAATTTCAGAATAGCATAAACTGTCATTACAAAATGTTTGTTATAAAAACATTTATAGAGCAACTGATCTAGAAACATAAAGGATAGAGATAAGTACTAGTGAAAAATGTACATAATTCATATACGCGATTTCCTCAATTTCTATTTTTTTAATTTACTTTTTTCTGAACTTCAAAAGGTTGTACAAGGGAGTTACAATTTAACGGGTCTGGCCCATTGTCCAGTGCTTCCTGTGCAATTACCTTTTCTGTCATTGTTCCTGTCTGTTCCCTCTGAGCTTTTATTGTTAATCTTTTTTAAATGCCTTAGGTTCTAACATGGACTCATGTACTGACACATATGTGACACTTGGGTTTCCCACTGTTACAAGAATAGACATAAATGATAAATACCTGTAAGAAGTTTTATTGTATACAGACGTGCTTAGGTGGACAGCTCTGTCTGTTTTTAATTTTAAGAATAACATTTGCCTTGGTGATCTTATAGTGTTCCTTTTTAAGGAAAAAAATGTGAAATTGCATAGATGACGTGAGATTGTCAGCATAACATATAGAGACTTCTTAGGAGACACTTTGAAAAAGAAACTGAAAATACGGTGGGAGAGGTTAATTTGTTCAAAGTGCACAGTGTGTGTGTGGAAATATTGTAAATGTGTGTTCATTTTTTAAAAAGGAAAAGAAAGCTTAAACATACAAAGAGCTTTTTTTGGTCATGAGACATTTTATAGAGGTAGAAATGCAACTTACATTTGAATTTATTCAAATTAATATTCTAAGTCAAGTGATGCAGATCAGCAGAAGTGGACAGGCTTTCTCCAAAAGGCTTAGCAGAAGCGCTAAAAAACCTTTACAGGGCCTACAGCAATCAGGAAGGTAAGGACAGAATTATTAGTAGATAAATAATCAATGATGCTGGGTCTTTAGAATTCAGGTCAAACTTTTCAGAAAAAAATAAAACGGCTTATAGTGAAAACATTTAAACACATGGCACATTTGAATGGAAGTTAAATTCTAAAAGCAAAAGTTCAAAGAGACACAGCGGTTGTGGTGTGTTTACACAAACGGAGAATCACCAAGCCCTCATTTTTTTTTCCTCTTCTCAATCTAAAAGGTAAAAACTTGTTTTTTTTTTCTTTTTACACATCCGTCTCAAGCTTACATTATGATTAATAAAAATGAAACCCACTGGAGAATAATTTCTCTAACATTTGAACAGGAGCAAAACGAAATTCTTTCAGAGGCCATGGAAATGTTGGGCCTCCTTCCCAAGATCTCAAAATGTGGCTGGTCCGATCAGTAACCTGCTTTGTGGGCAAGAAGCCCCTACAGATATAGATAGATTAGATAGATTAGATAGATAGATAGATAGATAGATAGATAGATAGATAGATAGATAGATAGATAGATAGATAGATAGATAGATAGATAGATAGATAGATAGATAGAGATAGATAATAGACAGACAGACAGACCTACAGAGAGAGAGAGAGAGAGACAGACAGACAGACAGATAGACAGACTGACTGACTGAATGAATGAATGAATGAATGAATGAATGAATCTCAGCTTCTGCTCTGACAGGATCAAACCTGTGAGCTGGTGGCTGCAGGCTCAGGCTGCGGGAAGCCTGGGGACGCGGCAGATCCAGTGGAGATGTGCAGGCTGAGCTCCGTGGAGAAGAAGTTCAGGAAGGCAGGGGATAGCCGGGCACGGGGAGGAGGAAAGGTGGCTTGGATCGCCAAAGCCGGGGGTCCCCGGGCGGCCTGGGATCGCCGGAGCCGGGGGTCCCCGGGCCCCAGGCCGAGATGGAGCGGGCGTGAGAGATGCGCACTGGGCGATGTCAGGGCCGGGACGCAGAGAGAGGAATCCAAGCCAGGGGCTCCCCCCCAGCGCACACACCTGCGCAGCCCCCACCCCGCAGGCGCCGTCGCCCGGGCCGCACTCACCTGCCCGCCGCCGGCCCGCCGCACACCGCACCGCGCGTCCCGCCGGTTGCTAGGACGCCAGTAAACACGGGGGCGCCGGGATGCAGCGCCGCCCGCGGGCCGCGGGCCCCCACCCGCTCCGCCTTCCCTCCGGGACCCCCTGGCGACCCCGCAGTCTCCGGATCCGCTCCCTCCGGGATCCCCTTGGTGACCCCGCAGTCTCCCGATTCCCGCTTCGCCACGCACTGACCACCCCGCGTCTGTCACCGCGGACCCTGCTCCGCTCCCGCACCTCCAAGGTTCCAGCCCACCCGCAGCTCCGCTCGGAATCCCGGGTGCGCGGCGTTCGGTGGACCTCGCGGGGTTCTACCCGCACCGCCTACCGCGCCCAGCGCCCCCCGAAAAGGTGCGCTGTCTCCAGGCTGGAGCGCTCGCGGGGCCCCGCGCGCTCCCTGCGGATTGCAGGGCCCGTGAGGGGCTTCCCGCGACCCCGAGATGCCTTCCCTGGGTGGGAAGTCCTCAGGCTTCCAGGCCGGAGCACCTCACTCCCTCCGAACCCCAGAAACTGCCTAGAGTAACCACCATGGTGGTCAGCGCCTCTAACCGCAGCGAGCCTCACAGTTCCACCCTTACAAGTAAACACAGCAGAACTGAAATACTCCTCGGAAAAGCAGCAATCGCTCATTATTAGTCTTCTTCGGAGACATGAAATAACCTGAAAACTCCCCCCCCCCCGCCTTTTTTGTAATGTGCTTTTTACTTTTATCCATTTGGATTTTTATTTTTACTCGACCAATAAAAACTATACCAACTCAGAAAACCCACTGGAGACTCAAGGAATGGGGAAAAGAAAATACTAGGGAAGAAGAAAGAAGGAGGAGGATAGGAGGAGGAAGAAAAAAGGAGGAGGAAGAAAAGAAAGAACAACTAGGTGTCAGTGGTTCTGAAATCCTAGCTACTCAGAAGACTGAAATGTGAGGATGATGATTAAAAGTCAGGAGCAGGAAAGTCCATGATATTCTTATGTCCAGTTAACCACCAAAAAGCCAAAATGAAGCTGTGGCTCAAGTGGTAGAGCACCTGAGTTCAAGCCCCAGTAATTACACACACACACACACACACACACACACACATACACACACACACACACACACACACAGAGTTGACAGGTTGGCTCAAATCTATAATCCTAGTTACTAGGAAGGCAGGAATATGGATACTTTTTTTTTCCGGTCGTGGGACTTGAACTCAAGGCCTGCACACTGTTCCTGAGCTTCTTTTGCTCAGGAAACTCACTCTACCACTTGAGCCACAGCACTACTTCCAGCTTTTTCTGTGTATGTGGTGCTGAGGAATTGAACCCAAGGCTTCATGCATGCAAGGTAAGCACTCTACCACTGAGCCACCTTCCCAGCCCTTGGGAGGCAGGAATATAGAGGATCACAGTTCAAAATTACCTTGAGCAGAAAAGTCTGAGGGACTCCACTTCCAGAATAACCAGCAAAAAGACAGGTTGAAAATGTGGCTTAAGTGCTAGAGCGACATTCAAGCAACCATGAACTCCTGAACTACACACACACACACACACACACACACACACACACACGAGAGAGAGAGAGAGAGAGAGAGAGAGAGAGAGAGAGAGAGAGAGAGAGAGAGAGAATCAGGTATGGTGGTTCATGCCTGTAATGCCAGCTCTCAGAATGAATTGGAAGTATGTTTAGGAACTAAAACTGCTTCCCAAACATTAAAGAGGCAAATGTTAGAGTATTCCACATGTGGATGTATATGGATCAAAAGCAAAACCTTTATGCAGATATAGAACTGAGAGAGAGAGACAGAGAGAGACAGAGAGACAGAGAGACAGAGAGGCAGAGAGACAGAGACAGAGAGAGACAGATCTATCCTTGCTTTATTCGTCTCTTCTCATTTGAAAGTATGATGTCAGGAATGGAATAGTTCTATCTAATAGAACTTTCACTTGTGGGGACATGTAGACCGCTATTCTGCTCAGCTCTAGATTTTCCAGGAGTGTCTGTGATCCTGTCACCTTTCTCTTGCCTCTACAAAGTAAAGTCTAGAAATACTGTCTCCTTCAGCTCTGCCTGGCTTAGATGTAGAAGGGTGACTGATAAATAGAGGCAGAAATCTGCAAGTTACCTACCTAGTGGACAATGTCTTGCTCCTTGACACTGCTGGCCTAGGCGACAACTCATGTTTGTCACTCATTTTCTTGGACATGGTGGATGTTTCCTCTAAAAGCATACATACTGATCTGGGCATCCTGATAAGATAGTGGCTCAGCTAAGGTACCAATATGGCACAACACCCCTCTAAGATGAGGTATTTGCTTGTATTTAATAGTTGATGCATACATCTATGTAGTTAGAATTTGGGAGTGGCTGGTCGAAGACTGAAATGTTTCACCATTACTCTTTTCCACTTACTGGTAGGATTTGGGATTTCCATTCTCACAGGCTTGGTCTATTGATTAGGAAGTCTTAGTTACAACAGAGGCAACTTCCATTGAAGAATACAAAGAGCACCCCATAGAACTTGAAACTGTGACTATCACTTGGCTTGTCATGCCAGTGAACCAGCAGGGAGGCAGGGAGTGGGGAGAGAGAGTGAGAGAGAGATAGACAGACAGAGAGAGAGACAGAGAGACAGAAACAGAGAAACAGAGAGGGAGGTCTCTCTCTCTCTCTCTCTCTCTCTCTCTCTCTCTCTCTCTCTCTCTCTCTCTCTCTCTCTCTCTCTCTCTCTCTCTCTCTCTCTCTCTATCTATCTCTCTGTTTGGCAGATCCTGGGGCTTGAACTCTGGGCCCAGACACTGTCTCTGAGCTTTTGTGCTCAAGTGCTCTACTACTTGAGCCACTGCTCTGCTTCTGGCATGTGTGCATACATGCATGTGTGTGTGTGTGTGTGTGTGTCAGTGATAATAAGAGTCTCATGGACTTTTCTGCGTGGACTAGTTCAAACTGTGATCCTCAGACCTAAGCCTTCTTGTTCGCTAGGATTATGAGCATTCCTTTCTCTTGTTTCTATGCATTGCAAAACAACCTTGTCCATTTTGACCATTTCTTAGAAATCTGGCAGGTCACGTTATCAGCTATCTGTCTATGGGGACCCCAGAGCTGCCAGCTCCTTCAGCTCTCTACACC
The DNA here is from genome assembly GCF_024711535.1 of Dipodomys merriami. NCBI lineage: Eukaryota > Metazoa > Chordata > Mammalia > Rodentia > Heteromyidae > Dipodomys > Dipodomys merriami. The sequence goes on along the minus strand of NW_027206080.1, from coordinate 5,677,185 downwards.
ACCAGCCTTTCCTGCCACTACCTTAAGCTTAATCTGGCCTATGGAAAGCACCAACTATCTTCCCAGAAAATTCTGGAAGTCCAAGTCACTTCCAGCACTATGAAAGCTCTCCTCCATTTCTACCAGAGCCACCAGACTTGTCCCCAGACTCCTAAGGTGGAAGTCATTCACTTGTGCATGTGACCACATGACAGGTTTTTCCTTCTCAAGGGTCTCCCTCCGTTCTGTTTCCTTGCTGTGTCTCTAAATTGAGGTTAGGGAGGGAGAGTGGAGAGCCAAGGGGGTGAGCCGCACAGCCTTCTCCAAAGAACCCTTCCTGGAAATCCGCTCGGTCCCCTTTCCAAACTCCAGTGTGGGTGAGTCAGATAATTAACTTTCCAGCTTTGAGCTTTTACAGTTCTATCTCTCAGAGTGAATTGTTGATTGTATCTTAAACTGGTGAACGAATTCTGACATCTTAGTTCTCTGAAGTGTGTGTTCATATTATGGACAGTTTATATCCTGAATGAAAAAAATGAATGTTGCTTTAGCAACTCTCTACCTTTACTAAGCATTATTTGAAAATAAATGCACCTTTAAGTGACTAATTTAAAAAATTAATTAGTATTTTTAAAAGTATGTTTTAAATGTAACCCTCCCCCCTCTTTTTTTTTGCCAGTCCTGGGGCTTGAACTCAGGGCTGGGCACTGTCCCTGAACTGCTTTTGTTCAAGGCTAGCATTCTACCACTTGAGCCATAGCTCCACTTCTGGCTTTTTCTGTTTACAGGGTACTAAGGAATCGAACTCAGGGCTTCATACATGTTAGGCAAGTACTCTACTACTAAGCCACCTTCCCAGCCCATGTAAACCCCTTTTTATCTTTTGACATGTTACAGTGAACCCATGTTCCTATAGAAAAAGAATATGATGGGATAAGAAATAATAGATGCAGGGCTGGGAAGGTGGCTCAGTGGTAGAGTGCTTGCCTAGCATGCATGAGGCCCTGGGTTCGATTCCTCAGCACCACATAAGCAAAAAAGAAAAAAGCCTGAAGTGGCGCTGTGGCTCAAGTGGTAGAGCGCTAGCCTTGAGCTGAAGAGCTGAGGGACAGTGCCTAGGCCCAAAGTTCAGGCCCCCACGACCAGACCAAAAAAAAGAAAAGAAAAAAAGAAAAGAAATAATAGATGCAGAATGTAAGGAAATTAAATGATTAGACATATTAATTAAAATTAGGTTGCACATCAAATATCAAAGTATAATAGGCTATTTCATATTTATCAAACAAAATGATTTAAACACTATAGTAATAGCATAGAATTGCTTTATACATTTTAACTTAATGTAGCTTCTACTATTTGTATGTACTGCAAAAGTTGGCCTTACTGGAAAACATGAGCAAAATTTTTTTCAAAATAAACAGAGCCTCAAATTAAAGTTTGTAGCATCAGAATAAACATATCATGAGAATACATTGAAAAGAAACCTAGGAAGGATAGTTTCTTCATAGTTTGAAGAAAAGTCTAGAGAAATGATAAAAAGGAGTTTAGGAATTTTGGACCGATAAATTTCAGTGCTCAACTTCTAGTCTGGGCATGATGCAGTTCCTCAAAACCCACTAAAATGAGAATACAGTAAGAGAAGGGGAGGAGGAAGCTGAAATAGGAAAATATGTCAACAAAAAGTGGGTAATAGAAACCCAAATAGTTGAAGTGGTGTAACAGAAAACTGAAACCAAATCAAGGTCTCAAAGCCAACAAAAATAAGATTTGTAAATCACAGACCTTAGAAAGATTCAGGACTGGGAATCATCTCTCAAGGCGGAGGAATGAGTGGGCTGAAAACAAGGAAGAGTTTGTTCACAGGTAGCTGGGTTCTAAATCCTTGTCCCTGACAGTAGGTATTGGGAAAAGGGTTGACCGGATTGCTTTGGGACCTGTAATAAGGCAGCACACTGTAGTGGCAGAGCATGGTGAAGAAGGTTCATTCATTTCATGGCTGAGAATGAGCAACAGAAAGGGGCAGGAAGAGACCAGAATCCCACAATCCCCTGGGCTGGCATGTCTCCAGAATTAGACCCCCAGCAGGAATATTTATAATTTAGGCCCCAGACATGGCTGACACATAGTCCTGAAATCAGGGATGCCCTGAATTCTGAGTTCTCTCAGACCTTTCTGGCTACCTTCCTTGGACCTGCAACCCAGCTTACAACTCTAGATGGAAAATCTGAGGTTGACCAGCCTGAAAAACTGCTCAAACATTTATAGCGGCTCTCATTTAAGCGTCCTTCCAATCAAATATGGTTGCCCCTACCTGTGAGTTCCTTATTCATATGTTTAGCCATGTGGATCAGAAGTACTTAAAAAGACATTGCTTTTTTCTGCACATACACAGACTTTTTCTAATAAGTATTCTTTAAACAACAGTATACAGCATAACAAGTATTTCCATAGGCTTTACTTCATTTTAGGTAGTACAAGTCATCTGGAGTTGATTTAAACCTATACAGAAGGATTTGTGTAGATTCGATGCAAATACTAAGTCGTGTCATGTAAGGGACTTAGGCATTCTGAGGCCTGCCTGGAGCCAGTGTACCCCCCACCGTAACCCCCCCAACCAGGGAGCCCAAAGGACAAGAGGAAACAAACCCTGAAGAAGTATGTGGCCAGCATGGGAAAGGAGTGATGGTTACTGAATTACATTTCCTGTTTCCAGAGTAAGAAGTCAACAATCATCTCAAAAAAAGAAAACTTAAATAATGGTAGTTTAAACATGTTCTTTAGAAATGGACTTAAGCTCAGCATCACTGGCTCATGCCTATATCCTAGTTACTCAGGAAGCTGAGATCTGAGGGTTGAGGTTCGAAACCAACCTGAGCAAGAAAGCCTGGGAGACTCTAATGAACTACTAGAAAAAGCTTGAAATGGAACTGTGCCTCCAGTGGCCTAGTGCTAGTTTAAAATTAAAAAAAAAAAAACTCAGGGAAAGCATGTAGGCCCCAAGTTCAAGCTCTAGGACTGGCACGAGAGGAAAGAAAAAAGAGAAAAGAAAGAAAGGAAAAGAAAAGAATCTATTTGGGCAATATCAAAGACAATAGTAAGGATTGGTTCTCATTGCTATGAGCATGAATGCCAGGCATCAAAGGAGGTAAAGTCAATTAACTATTGCTACATAGAAAGTGCCCCCCCCCAAATCAGCAATGCACATGTGTGAGAATCTGCAGGTCTTTTGTGGTTTAAGTGTCTGTTTGGTTGACCTATACTTTTCCTAAGTTGCTCTGCCTCATCTGTGTGTCTCTGGGCTGGCTTGGTTCCAGCCACCCTGGCTGAGGGGCAGTGGTGACTATCAGCATGTTCTGTCCTCTGGATCATTTCCATAGGCAAGCCAAGTCTCTTAACTGTATCATGTACACTGCCATCTCCTTGACTAAAACAAGTCATATGGCCAAGCCCAATGACAAAGGGTAGGTGCTATAGTTTGGATGGTAAACATCACCCCAAAGTCCATGTGTTAATGGCTACAGACCCAGCTTAGTGCTATTGGAAGGTGGCGGAACCTTTAAGAGACAGGCCCTGAGGTATGACCTAGGTTACCAGTACAGGGAAGGGTGGCCAGAGAAGGGTTGAGCGGACTCAGCATTCAGTCAGTCCCTGATCTCAGTACAGGGTTCTCCTTGGTGTCTGGGACCTAAGTTATATAGCTTCGTGTTGGGGAAAGGATGTGGGGTGTAGGTCTGGAGATATGCCATCCAAGGGGATTGTAGGATCCTGGTCTCTCCTGTCCTTCTCTCTTGCTCACATCTAGCCATGAAGTGAATGAGCTTCTTTCACCATGCTCTACAACCATGCTGTGCTGCCTCCTTACAGGCCCCAAAGCAATAAGGTCCACCCACCCTGAGCTGAACCTCCCAAACGGTGGTGCCAAAGAAACCTTTCCTCTTTTCAATTTGATTAACTCAGGTATTTTATTACAGCAACAGAAGACTGAGTGAGGAATTAATATTTGCCCACCATAAAGTCACAGTAAAAGTGTAGATATTTAATACCACCATGAAAGAATGCAGTAACTGGAACTAATAATTCAGTCTATCCAAGCATTTTTCATTGTATCATTCAGCATTTAGCAAATACATTTAAATCTTGATTTCCATTCTCATTATATTCTACTGCACCCTCTAGCCAAAATATCTAGCATGAATAGTAGAACTAGTGGTTCAAATTTTCTTCTTTATGAATGCAAATATTTTAAATATTAAAAAATAAAAAGTATTCAAAATGTTACTGATTATCTAAATGAATAGAAACATTGTAAAAGAAGTTTGTGCAATCCTTTTTTGTTTTTTGTCTAGATGCACTTGTTCTGGATTTTTTTAAAGCACAAACTCAGAGCAAAATACACTGGAATGTAGGGAAAGTTATTTGATATAGAAAATGTGTAGTCTAGCCAAGAAGTGATTACTCTAGAAATCCTCACGGAGAATAAAGGATTTAATGTGAGACTTGATATTTTGGAAAAACAAACGGAGGATTAATAATATCCGGGTGATGTCTCCCAATAACACCAAAGGAAACACTGAAGACGTCTCAAAAGAATGGCTTCCAGATGCCCAGTAAATCATGTGTCCACACCGACTGAGAACATGGCTGAGGGAGGATATTACTTATTTGGGGAAAATAAGCATTCTTTGGTTAACTCATAGTAGTTTCCCCTCCAATTTTGTAATTCTTATTAAAGAGATTTTTTTTAAAAAAACACCAAAAGCATTATCCTTTTCAAATAATGAGATGACAGATATTTGCAATGAAAATTAATTTTGCTATTGAGCATGATTTTGTTCAGAAACAAAGTCAGGCTTATGGTGAAATCATTTGTTGATTTCTGGCTGGAATATATCTTAGCATTTTGAAAGGTGGGAGAAGTATGATTATAAAAAGGAGTTAGGATGAGAAAAGCAGAATGTTGTCTTGTATGTAAGAACATTGTGAGAAGCATGCATTTGTTTGATTTGATTGTTTGATTTATATCATATTTTTATTGTCTTTAAGTAGTTGTACAAAGGAATTTCAATTCAATGTGTCAGTTTATGAGTTCAATGCATCTGTGTGTGTGTGAGTGTGTGTGTGAGTGTGTGTGTGTGTGTGAGTGTGTGTGTGTGTGTGTGTGCGCGCACGCGCGCACATACACCAGTCCTGGGGCTTGAACTCAGGGCCTAGGCACTATTTCTAAGCTATTTTGCTCAAGGCTAGTACTCTGTCACTTGAGCCACAGCGCCAGTTCTAGCTTTTTGGTGCTTAAATGGAGATAGGAATTTTATGGACTTTCTTGTCTAAGCTTGGTTTCCATGGTCCTCATATCTCAGCTTCCTGAGTAGCTAGGATTATGGGTATAGGCCTCTGGTGTTCAAATGAGTTCATTGCATCTTGATCAATGTCTTCCTATGGAATCTTGTATATTGAAGGATGTGTGTGGGGCTGGGAGAGAGGAGGACAGAACATGCATTTTTTTTAAAGAGTCTAGACACTGGATATCAATTTCCCATAAGCCACTTGTACTTGCATGTTCTTTAGAGTACTTCATGTGTACCCCAGTTTGAAAGCCACTGATTTATTTCACTGGTAAGAATTCTCATAGCGTAGGCCCTTGAAGGCCTGCAGTCATTTCCTCTGGTATACCACTTTGGATTTGCACCAATCAAAAATATGCCACAGCCAACTGGCATTCCCACTGGACACCATGACATCATTTAGAGAGGCCACCGATATTTAGTTTTCCACATGGAAATCATCCTTCTACATTTCTAATCCCTCTATTACCTGGTGAGGGTTTGCAGTTCTTCTCTTGAGTCTTGTCATTCAATTGAAAAATTCCAGCAAGAACAGCAGAAGCAAAACCAATGTCTAAGGAGCACAGAGCACAATCAGGTATTATAGAACCAAAATTAGAATGTATGCATTCTCTAAAGGATATTTCTTTTAATCAATTACATTTCCTATAGAGGATATTAAACACAAATGGACCATTTGGCAATTTCCATGGATATTAAGTGTTTGAAGTTGAGCAGGAGGAAAGGAAGTCTACATGAACTAAATTAATCTTCTAATCTTCTATTTCCTTCCTCACTGACTAATCAGCTGAAAGTAACAGCAGAAACACATATTCATAAACCATATGCATCACAGCACCCATGGCCTTTGGAAGGAACTTGCTTTTTCTTCTGTCATGTTGATTATCTAAGTGTTATAATAATACCTTGGGTGCACTTTGGGATTAGGAAAGCAATTATTCTTTTCCCCCTCATTTACACAAGTGTCTGCTTTTGTGGCTTCAGTCAACTTGATCTGTCCTAGCTAGGATTATGTTCTGGTGAGACAAACAGACTCTAAAAATAGTGGCTTACATAAGGAAGGAACTAATTATTCTCAATTACCTGGGGACACTTTAGGAGTGGATACTTAGGATTTGTAGCAATACCTCCACTCAACAAAGTCCTTCAGGCCCCAGGCCTCTCCTGTACCTGTCCAAGGTCCAGGCATTAAGTTCATGTCCAACCATCAACAGGCAGCAGGAAAGCATGAAGAAAACTAGCACAGGTCATAAGCTGTCTTTTTTATTAAGAAAATCAGTATATGATTCTATATATGTATTTCATTGACCAAAATCAAATACAGTTGCTTTGTGTATTTTGAAACTATATTAATAGCTACATGGAAATTTTAGCTAGTAGCTCAGGAAGATTGAGACCTGGAAGATCAAGATTTGACACCATCTCGGGCAGAAAAGTCCATGAGACTCCATCTCCAAAATAATCAGCTACATGAGGGGCTGGAGGTATGGCTCGAGTGGTAGAGTGCCAGTTGTGAGCCATTATGCTGAGCGAGAGTTCAAGACTCTGTGTTTAAATCCCAGTGCCACCAAAAAATATGAATTTGTTATGAGTTTTGACCCATCAAATCATTATAAAGTGATTCTGTCACACTCTAGTAATGACTTTTACCAAAAGTTTAGAATTTTGTCTAATTTAATTTGGTGTTTTCTCCATATGTCTTTCTCATCTTCATGTTTCATCTCTGCTCAAAACTTAAACATTTTGCTTTGTTTAGTTTTGTGGAAGTCCTGGGGCTTGAACTCAGGGCCTAGGCACTCACTGTTCTGCAATTTTTTTTTTTTTTTTTTTTTTTTTTTTGCTCAAGGCTAGCACTCTACCACTTGTGGCACAACTCCACTTCACATATTTTTTGGTGCTTAATTGGAGAGAAGAGTCTCACAGACTTTTCTGTCCAGGCTGGCTTTGAACTGCTCTCCTCAGATCCCAGCCTCCTGTATAGCTAGGATTATAGGTTCGAGCCACTGGTGCCTAATTTTAGAGATTAACTTTGGAGCCATCTGTATCCAGCTGAAATTTACATGTTTATTATTACAGATTATAACTGATTTCGGATTGACAATCTTTGTTTTAATGAAGGCATTTAATTTATTTATATATAATCTTTTTTTGTGATACTTGTCCCATCTTTTCTTAGATTCTAGTCCTGTCATCTATTGCTCTCTCTTTCACTTCATTATTTTATTTCAGTACTATCTCTAATTCTATTTTGTCCCGTGCTGTTTGGAAGTTGTATCCTCTGATGCTACTCTTTTAGCATCTATCAAAAATATGTTATTGGGCTGGGGATGTGGCTTAGTGGTATTGTGCTTACATAGCATACATGAAGCCCCGGGTTCCATTCCTCAGTACTACATACACAGAAAACCTGGAAGTGGTTCTATGGCTCAAGTGGTAGAGCACTACAGAGAGGTTCAGGGACGGCACCCAGGCCCTGAATTCAAGACCCAGAACTAACAAAAAAAAGTGTATTATTAATTTATCAGAGATTCAAGTTAGATAATGCCTTTACTCACCTCCTGAACATTAGTAGAATTGTAAGCCTCTGGAGACTATGGTAATCATGTATTTCAAATCTTTTTTTTTTGGGGGGGGGTCCGGTCGTGGGGCCTGAACTCTGGGCCTGGGCGCTGTCCCTCAGCTCTTCAGCTCAAGACTAGCACTCTACCACTTGAGCCACAGCGCCACTTCCAGCTTTTTTTTTCTGCTTATGTGGTGCTGGGGAATTGAACCCAGGGTCTCATGCATGCAAGGCAAGCGCTCTACCACTGAGCCACCTTCCCAGCCCTTCAATTCTTTTTTTTTTTTTCTCTTTAAAGTACTGATACTACTGTTTGATACAATATTGCTGTTTTATATAATCATTATCTTATTTATATTTATCTATATAATTACCAACTGATTTGTTTTTATTTCTTTAAGAGTACAATTGTTGAGGTCTTGCCAACTGATTTGTTCTTTATTTCTTTAAGAGTACAATTGTTGAGGTCTGATTGACATACAATAAACTACACATATTCAAATATAGAATTTGCGTGGTGTGTGTGTGTGTGTGTGTGTGTGTGTGTGTGTGTGTGTGTGTGTGTGTGTGTGTGTGTGTGTGTGTGTGTGTGTGTGTGGTTCTGGAGCTTGAATTTACATCCTGGGCATTATTCTTGAACTATTTTTGCTCAAAGCTAATGCTTTACCATTTGAGCCACAGCTCTACTGCTGGCATTTTGCTAATTAATTAGAAATAGAATCTCAAGGGCTTTCACACCTGGGCTGACTTTGAACTGTGACCCTCAGATCTCACCCTCCTGAATTGCTAGGATTACAGGTGCGAGCCACCAGCACCCAGCTTAAATAGGAGAACTTTGACGTATGTGAAACAATCACAAGAATCAAGAGAATAATCATATCATCACCTCCAAAAGATTTCTCAAACTCTTTCTAACCCTACAATCCTGGCATTCCTTTTTATTGTTGGTGGTTGTGTTTGTGTTATGATGGTGTTTCAGGCAGGAAGTCCCCATCTCATTCCTCTGCCTTGGCTATCAATGGAGAATTCTCTCTGTTTGTATTTCAGACTTTAAATATGAGATCATTTTCCTCCTATCTATGACATACTCTTAGATTTTCCTTTGGCAATGATCTATCTGCTAGTGGCAAACTCCCTTATACTTTTCAGTGGCCTGAAAATGTCATCATTTTGGCTTCATACAGAAAGGCATCTTCCCCCTAAGCATGGAGCTTTATGTTGAGAATAGCTTTCCTTTTGCACATTGAATATGTCATAGCACAGTCTCCTGGCTTCCCCGCTGCTGTGCAGAGTCGTCAGTTTGTTGTGCCTTTGAAGGTAATTTATCTCCTTTAAAGATCTTTCTGTCTCTCTGGCTGTCCAGGTGCACTATGATTTGTCGACTTTTGGATTTTCTTTGTATTTATCACGTCTTATTTTCACTGTGCTTCAGGCTGGATCTGGAAGAAGATACTTTTCATCTGTTCTGGAAAATTCTCAGCTACATCATCCTCAAATCTCTTCTCTCTTCCTTCTGTTTCCTTCTAGAAGCCCAATTAAACACATTTCCACTCTAGCTACCATTTTTTATAACTTTCTTTTTTTCATGTTTTTATATCTCCTTTATGTGCAACATTTTGGGTAATGTCTTCATATGGATTTTTCTGGAAATCACCAGTTCTCTTTTAAGCTGTGTCCAATCTATAGCTAGAACTTGTCCACTGAGGGGTTTTGCTTGTTTCCATTATTCCATTATTCATTTCTAAGTACATTATTTGGTTCTTAGGAAATTTGACTTATTCTGTACAGTTTATAATTGATTGTATATACCTTCAAACTTTTCATTCATGTATTTAAACATGCTAAACATCATTATTTTATGACCTATATCTCGAAACAATAATTATTATTATTTAAAATTATTTTTTTTATTTTTTTTGTGCTAGTTTTATGGCTTGAACCCAGAGCCTGGGAACTGTCCCTGAGATTTTTTCTCAAAACTAGCACTCTAGTACTTGAACCACAGTTCCATTTCTGGCTTTTTGGTAACTAATTGGAGATAAGAGTCTCATGGACTTTACTGCTTGGGCTGGCTTTGAACTATGATCCTCAGAGCTCAGCCTCTTGAGTAGTAAGATTGCAGGTGTGAGCCACCAGTGCCCAGCTGAGTTTATTTCTATTATCTCTATTCTTGCTTCCTCTTGTCACAGTATCATTTTTTTCTTTCCTTCCTTCCTTCCTTCCTTCCTTCCTTCCTTCCTTCCTTCCTTCCTTCCTTCCTTCTTTCCTTTCTTCCTTCCTTCCTTCCTTCTTTCCTTCCTTTGTTCCTTCTTTTCTTTCTTTGTACCTACCCTATGGCTTGAATTTAAGGCTTGGGTGCTGTCCCTGAGCTATTTTGCTCAAGGTTAGCATTCTACTACTTGATCCACATTCCTATTTCTGACCTGCTGTTGGTTAATTGGAGATAAGAGTCTTGTGGAATTCCCTGTCTGAGGATGGCTTTGAACCAAGATCCTCAGATCTCAGCCTCCCAAGTAGCTAAGATTATAGACATGAGCTAATGGTGCCTGGTCATTTCATGTGTGTTGAATGTTTTTTTTTTCTGTGAGCCGCTCATTTTCCCCTAAGAATTTAGTTTTCAAGGAGATTCTTCAAGAAGTTGGAAATATAAGCTTCTTCAGAGAGGACTGGCATTTGCACCTGCAAGGTACTTGAGGCACTATATATTCCAAACTATTTCAAATGACTGGTATCATCCTACACACTGGGTCTTTATTTTTAAATTAAACACCATATAATATAATGTTTGTCATTCCATAACACAGATACATTATAATTGATCTATTTCTTTAGTAGTTGATAGGCCTTTAAACTGTTTACAAATTTCTGCTATTAGAAAGAGATCATTGTAGATGTGTATTTTTGTATACAAAAATAGCCTTTCATATTTGCATGATTCACCTCTTATCACATACATGTATGTAGATATCAACATGGATATGTTTCTATAAACAGGACCGTTATTGTAAAGAAAATGGGCATCATTACAGACCATCAATAAACAGCATGCACTAGATATTGTCAGTCTTTAAATTTTGCTGATCTGATAGAAATATTATTGTATACTCTGATGATATCTTACTACTACTGAGGCTGCATGTTGATTGCTTACACTGCTGAACTTTTGCTAGTTTTGAAGGGAAGGAGATGCTAATAGGATTTGAGCTCAGGGCCTCATGCTAGTTAATGATAACATGGAGCCAGGCCGAAAGCCCTGTTCTTCACTATTGGCTAGGGTACTGTCTCCAGCCTGAGCTGTGATCTGCTTACTTTTTAGGCTCCCACAGAGCCCAGCCTTCCTCCATGGACAGTCACAGACAGTCCTCTCACAGATTGTCCTGGCAGCTTGATCCTCCCAATTGCGACCTCCTACATAACTTACGAGAACAGGAGTTTGCCACAAGACCCAGCTAGGGATTGAGAAAGGGTCTTGGATTATAGGGGTGAGCCACAAGCACCAGGATAACACTTTCATTTTAGACAAATTCAAGTACAGCTAGGTGCTGATGGCTCACACCTGTAATCTTGGCCATTTTTGAGGCTGAGATCTGAGAGTATGGTTTGAAGCCAGACTCTGCAGGTAAGTCCATGAGACTCTAATCTCCAATGAGCCAGCAAAAAAGCCAGAAGTGGAATTATGGCTCAAGTGTAGAGCATTAGCCTTGAGCACAAAAAGCTCAGGGAGAGTGCTTCAGGACCCCTTACAAATACACAAAACCAAACCCAAAAACTGTCACCAACATTCAACAGGTGAATCTGTCTTCTCTGCTTATCTTCAGCAATTACACATTTACTCTTTTATTCTTTTTTCTTATATATATATATATATATATATATATATATATATATTATTGTAAAAATACTGTACAGAGGGCTTACAGAGTAGGGTAATAAGTACATTTCCTATCAAGCATTTTTACCTCCTCCTCTGTTTTTCCCCTACTATCCTTTCCCTCCAACCTCCACAACTCTTCCCTCCCCCACTGAAATTATAAAGTTCATTTTCAACCTAGTGTCTTGTATGTCTCACTGTTATAATGGGTCAACATGTATCCTTATTTCAGCATTTTGTTATATCCCTTCCCCTCTTCAAATTATAAAAATGTATGTACAAGATGCAGGATACTGGAATCAAATACAGTGAAAACAGTAGTTGTACCATGGGGAAAGAACATACAAAAGAAATAAAAAAAAATCACAAAGTGCATTATAAATATATTAAAAACAATAGCAAGAAAGAAAAAAAACACTTGTGTCCCTGTCTTGGGGTTCATTTTGCTTAATATTATCTTAGCTGGTCAAATGTACATAGCTTTTGACCTTTTCTGCTTGTCCTAGATTTGTACTCATTATTGCAAATAAGGGAAACCATGGGAACTATATTTATTTGGGCCTGGCTTACTTCACTTAATAGGATTTTTTCCAAATCTTTCCATTTCCTAACAAATGGGGTGATATCATTCTTTCTGATACATTTACTCTGAAAAACTATGCTAACATTGATACTAACATTGTTGGAATTTAAATTTTTCTAATTGGCTTTCTAATGTTTTGTTAAATGTTCATTATTTCAATTGACTGCTAAAACCTCTATTTCTGGCTGGGCGCTGGTGGCTCATAGTTGTAATCCTAGCTACTTAGGAGGCTGAGTTCTGAGGACTGTGGTTCAAAGCCAGCCTGGAAAGTTTGTGAGACTCATCTCCAATTAACCACCAAAAAAGCTGGAAGTGGAGCTATGGCTCAAGTAGAGCACTTGCCCTGAGCAAAAAAGCTCAGGTACAGTGCCCAGCCCCTGAGTTCAAGCCTTAGCAGCGCCACCCCCCCCCAACACACACACAATTTTTAAATACCCATCTCCATTTCTGATAAAAATCAAACTTAGCATCCTTAGTCAATTATTTTAGTGTATAATTCTGAGCAAAATTTGTACCAATTATAAAACATTGGCTTTAATGGTTGATTTGTAATAGGTCTTTTTCTGTCCTTTGCCTAAGACCAAATATAAAATGAGAGGAACTAGTTGACTTTTCATGTTGAAGTAAGCTAAAAAATAAGCAAAAGTTTTTACTTATTGTTGTTACTGTTGTTTTTGTGCTAGTTCTGGGTCTTGAATTCAAGATCTGGATTCTGTCTAAACATTTTTGCCCAAGGCTGGTGCTCTACCGCTTGAGCTATACACTCCTTTCTGGCTCTTCACTGGTTAATTGGAGATAAGAATTTCATGGACTTTCCTGCCTAGGCTGGCTTCAAACTGTGATAATCAGAGCTCAGCATCCAGTTAGGGTTACAGGTGTGAGCCGTGCCCATCAGTAAAGGGTATTTTTATTCTCCCACAGGAATACTTCTCTTACAGTAGAATACATATCATACAGAACACTATAACACTTTTGAGAATGACTTATTTTATAGCATTTCTTTGTGTGAGAATATTATTATTTATTAATATTATCTGCTAAACATTTGTTCATCATGTGTGTGTGTTGTCTTTAAACCAGGAATATGAGTGATACCACAGACTAAAGTTGAAAAAGTGCTTAGGACAGGAAGATGACATTGTTTTAAAAATCAAATTTTAGCCAGTCATGGTAAACTCATACTTATAATCGAAGATACTTTGGTAGCCTGAGATTCAGAGAATTGTAGTTCAAAGAGAACTGGGACAAAAAGTTCATGAAACACACACACACACATACATCTCAACCAGTAATAGGTAAGTGTGGTGATATGTACCTATCATTCCTGCTCTGAGGGAAAATAGGAGGATCAAAGTTTAAGCCAGACTGAGCACACATATGAGACTCTACTAAATAAACCAAGGTAGATAATGCTGCAATAAACATAGTTGTGCTGGTAGCTTTACTATGGTCTTCCTTGTGATCATTTGGGTAAATGCTGGGTCATAGGGGAGCTCTATGTAGAGTCTTTTGAGGAATTTCCATACTGCTTTCCAAAGTGATTGAATAAGTTTACACTCCCACCAACAATGCAGTAGGGTTCCCTTCTGGCCACATCCCATCCAGCATCTGTTGTTATTAGATTTCTTGATTATAGCCATTCTAACTGGGGTGAGGTGGAATTTTGATTTGCATTTCTTTTATGGCTAGAGAGGTTGAGCATTTCTTTATGTGTCTATTGGCCATTCTTACTTCCTCTTCAGAGAAGTTTCTCTTTAAGTCTTTAGCCCACTTGTTTATTGGGCAGCTGTTTCTTTAAGGATTTGTTGTTGGGGGATTTAATTTTTTGAGTTCCAGGTATATTTTAGATATGAGACCCTTGTCCATTGTATGGCTAGTGAAGATCTTCTCCAATCCGTGGGCTTTCTATTGATCTTGCTAGCTATGTCCTTTGCCATGCAGAAGCTCTGCAGCTTCATGAAATCCATTATTTACCATAGCTAATATATGGAACCAACCCAGATGCCCCTCAGTAGATGAATGGATCAAGAAAATGTGATATATATATATATATATATATATATATATATATATATGAATTCTATGCCTCCATCAAGAAGAATGACATTGCCCCATTTGTTAGAAAATGGAAAGACTTGGAAAAAATTAAGTGAAGTAAGTCAGGCCCAAAGAAGCATAGGTCCCATGGTTTCCCTTATTTGCAATAACTAGTACATATCTGGGACAAGCAGAAAAGGTCAAAAGTTATGTATATATGTCCATATAAGATGATGTTAAAAAAATAATAATAAAAAATAAAAAAAAAGATGATGTTAAGCGAATTGAGCCCCAAGATAGGGACACAAGTGTTTTTTTTTTCTTTCTTGTTATTGTTTCTAATGTATTTACAATGTACCATGTGATTTTTTTTGTTTCTTTGTATTCTTCCTCTCCCACAGTATAACCCCTGTTTTCACTGTATTTGATGTCGGTGCCCTTTTATACACACTTCTCTAGCTTGAAGAGGGGAAAGGAAAAAACAAAATGTTTAAGTAGGGATACAGGTTGACCCATTGTAACAATTAGATGTACAAGACACTATGTTGAAAAACAAACTTTACAATTTAGGTGTGGTGGGGAGGGGGGAGTATAGTTGTGGAGGTGGGAGGGAAGGGAGGGTAGGGGAAAAGCAAAGGAAGAAGTAACAATGCTTGATAGGAAATGTACTCATTACCTTGCTCATGTAACTGTAACCCCCACTGTACAGTATTTTTACAATAAAAAACGTATTAAAAAAAAAAAGAAAGAAACCAAGGTAGGAATTTAGTTCAGGCAAGTGAAAGACTCCAGTCTCCACCCACCCACCCCAAAATCAAATCTTTATTTCAAGATCTGCAGTTGGTTAATCCTCAAAGAGTCCAAAATTGGCAAGATTTAGAAATTATATTTCTTAGAAATCTCCCAAGTAATATAACAAGCAAATTCATCTGATTCGAAAAGCAAAGAAATGACAAAATCTTAGCAAATCTTTTATTTCACTGAAAATCTGATTGAAACATTTTGAACATTCTTTGCACTTAAATAACAAGTATTCTTATTTATTGGTTTAGAAATGTGTCATTTCATATTATGAATGTTTAAATTACACTTTTAAAACTCAGCTTCACTTGATCATTCAAAGTGAATAAGACAAGATAGAGGAGAAAATGATCTTGGAATTACAGTCCATTAATCAACATAAAGTGGCCTAACAGAACAGATGGTGACATAATTGGCTTTCTCGGGGTAAGCAGATTAACTGACAAGCACTCTAAACTTTGGCTTTCTCAGTAAAGAAAACCATATTTCGTTTTTGTATTATGAGAGATGGTAGGCATTCCTATTCAATGGCTTTGAAGGGGTCATTTGGAATGAGGCACAGGAGGGCCAAAGTTACCTAAATTAACAAGCAGGCTCTGGAATCTCTGAGCCAGAACCAAAAGAAATCAAGATCACAAGAGAAAACTCAAGGACTAGGTCAAATCAAAAGTAAGAAGTTAGAGCAGAGCATGACTAGTCTCTCATGCCTGAAATCCTAGCTACTCAGGCAGCTGAGATTGAGGATCACAGTTCAAAGTCAGCCCAGGCAGAAAAAGTCCATAAGACTCATTTCCAATTAACCATCAGAAAACCTAAAGTGGAGCTATAGCTCAAAGAGCACCAGCCTTGAGCAAAAAAGCTCAGGGACAGCAGACAGGCCCTGAGTTCAAGCCCCATTAACCACCGCCTCCACTCTCCCCCCCAAAAGAAAGAAAGAAAGAAAGAAAGAAAGAAAGAAAGAAAGAAAGAAAGAAAGAAAGAAAGAGAGAAAGAGAGAAAGAGAGAAAGAGAGAAAGAGAGAAAGAGAGAAAGAGAGAAAGAGAGAAAGAAAGAAAGAGAGAAAGAAAGAAAGAAAGAAAGAAAGAAAGAAAGAAAGAAAGAAAGAAAGGAAAGAAAGGAAAGAAAGGAAAAAGAAAGAAAAAGAAAGAGAGAAAGAGAGAAAGAGAGAAAGAGAGAAAGAGAGAAAGAAAGAAAGAAAGAAAGAAAGAAAGAAAGAAAGAAAGAAAGAAAGAAAGAAAGAAAGAAAGAAAGAAAGAAAGAAAGAAAGAGAGAAAGAAGAGAAAGAAATGTAATAAGTTGGGCTGAGTGCTAGTGGTTCACACACTTACAGTCCTAGCTACCTGAGAGGCTGAGATTGTTGGGATTATAGTTCAAAGCCAACCCAGGAGAGATGCCATCTCAATGTATAGTACCTGTTATCCAATCCAAAGGTTCTATCCAGAAAAGTGTCCAAGAAGGATGTAAGACTCTATCTCAAAAGCAAAAATCAGGGTTGGAGGCCTGGTTTGAAAGTAAGAGTACCTATCTAGTAATGAGGAGAACCATAATTCAAGCCCTTGTATCACTAAAAACAAACAAACAAAAAAAGCAGGCAACTGGGATTGTAGAATTATAAGTGAAGCCCAGGATTTGGAGGGATGAGGGTGGCAGTAGCTCAGTTTGTGACAGTTTAATCCTAGGACATCGCATGGCAGAGTTATAGTAGCATGAAAAGGTGACACCTGTCATCTGTCTCTAGCTTTAGCCTTCATCCTACCTGAGCAGTCCCCTCCCTCTTTCCTAATCTCAGCGACATCCTCCAGAACTGATGTTACATTTGATAACAGTACGTGTACAAGCCACAGTAGTATTATGGGTACTTCCACAACTAATGACTGTTCAGACATTATATGGCTTGCGTTCTGGAAATCTCAACTGTGCTGCAGAGTGATTAGCAGACACTTCTATTCCTACTTATTCTAAATAAGCATGAACTGTTACTTGGTGGTATGTAAGCAAAGTGTCCAGCCAGCTTGCAATTTCCTTTGTGAAATTATCTCATTAACTCTGTACTTAAGCACTTAACTCTGCCCTGAAATTGGTACACATAAAGTTCAGTAAATCATGAAAGTCATTAAGTAAAACTATGTTTGGGGAAAATATAACCTTGGAGAGAAAATGAGATCTTTCTTTTTCAACCATATATATAGTCAACAAGATTGAATTAGTAGCATTTAATTGCCTATTGAAAATTAACTCAACATGATAAAGAACAAAATACTAAGAAATGCTTAGATATGTAAAAGTTGAAGGAGGGGATGTCAATACCATTTTTCATGTTTAGAATTGAAAAAAAAAACATCAGCAGCACCCTCTACAAACATTTTATTTCATTCATTCATTCATTCATTCAGTGTGTGTGTGTGTGTGTGTGTGTGTGTGTGTGTGTGTGTGTGTCTGTCTGTCTGTCTGTCTGTTTGTGTTTGTGTCTGTATATATATGTGCCAGTCCTGAAACTTAAACTCAGAGCCTTGGGCACTGTCCCTGATCTTTATTTTCTCAAGGCTAGTTCTCTACCACTTAAGCCATAACTCCACTTCTGGCATCTTTGCTAGTTAATTGGAGATTAGATTCTCATAGATGTTCCTGCCCTGGCTGACTTTGAACCATGATCCTCAGATCTCAGCCTCCTGAGTAGCTATGATTACAGATGTGAGCCACCAATGCCCAGTTTGTTAGTTTTATTTTTAGTCTTCAAACACAAGTCTTTAAGATGTGCCGCCGAGAACTGAATTGCAAATGTGTACTGTGTACATATGCCTATGATCACTTCAGGGAACAACAACAAAAAGTGTAAATAGGAGATAAAAAATTTTGTTTTTCCATTTTGTAATTTTGTTTATATGTAAAATCATACACATTAATATCCAATTTATAAATCAAGACACAAAACTATATATACTATGATTATACAACTATGTAAAAAATACTTGCATGAAAAGAGATGGCCAGGAACACCCTAAAATTACAATAGTAGCTATCACAATATTACATGATTACAACCACTGGTGTTTTGTGGTGTATCTGTGTCTTCATTTTCCGCATGATGTGCAATGTGGTTGGGCTCTAGTCAGTATATACTACAATTATTGTACACTATGCTGTAACTCAGATGTCTGCAATTCCTTTGTCTTCTTTGGTGAGTATATCTGAACTATGCACTAAAAAGAAAGAAAGAGCTGGGAAGGTAGCTCAGTGGTAGAGCGCTTGCCTTGCATGCCTGAGGCCCTGGGTTCGATTCCTCAGCACCACATAAGCAAAAAGAAAAAAGCCGGAAGTGGCTCTGTGGCTCAAGTGGTAGAGTGCTAGCCTTGAGCTGAAGAGCTGAGGGACAGTGCCCAGGCCCAGAGTTCAGGCCCCACAACTGGACCCCAAAAAAAAGAAAGAAAGAAAGAAAGAAAGAGAGAGAGAGAGAGAGAGAGAGAGAGAGAGAGAGAGAGAGAGAGAGAGAGAGAAGAAAGAAAGAAAGAAAGAAAGAAAGAAAGAAAGAAAGAAAGAAAGAAAGAAAGAAAGAAAGAAAAGAAAGAAAGAAACAGCAATGTGCAGTTCATTGGCAACTTGGTAGGGGAAGGAAGAGAAGTGTTTGCTATCCCAGGTTGAGAATTTGAAGGCATTATTCATATCTCTTCTCCAGAATCCTTTCTGTTGTGTGGCAGGAAAACCACCCTTGCTTCCTTCCTCTACCAAGCATCACATGATAGGCTCCAGTCTTCAGCCCCCAGAAGTCTACATCCCTCACTTAGCCCTTTCTTGGCATTTATTCTATGTCTTAGCTTCTACCTATAAGCTTCTCACATCTTTCCCAACAAAGCGATCAGAAAACAAAAATAGCTTTCCATCCAGTGCCAGGAACCACCTCAATGTTGACAGTAAACAACAACATCAAAAGAAATGATCATCATTCACTAAGTATGTATGATGTAATCAGAATGATGTTCCAAGAACACACTTTAGTGCTATCAAAAGGTAAAAGGACACCCTGTTTGGCCTTGAAATCCCATCACTAGAAATGCATCCTAGAGAAATAGGAAAGTTCACTGGAGAAAAATATCAGTTGTTATTGAAACAGTGTCTGTAATAACAACAGCCTGAAAACAGCCATCTATGTTAAGATAGAGCATAGGGACATATTAAAAACTTGTAGAAATCGCTGCTGTTGTTTTTTATGCCACAGAAGAAAAAAAAACAACCCAAAGTGTGGAGGTACACAGCTGGCCCAAGACACAACTCTTAGGTCTGAGCATTTATAGAGAATGAGTGCCAGTCTGAAAGACCTTCTTCCTAACTTCTAGCCCAGGGGATGTGTCCAAAGGATCTACTTCCTAGAGGCAAATGTTGGTGGCCCAAGTGGCCACTGTGACCACAGTAAAGAATCACAAAAGCACAGAGACCCCCCCCACCCCCCGCTGTCATGACCTGCAGGTGGTGCCTGGTTGGATGAGAACTTGACCTGGGGTTGGCCACAGAGGGGACAGGCAGCTGGAGATTTCTGCCCCGCTGGGCTTCTTCATTTAGGTGGGCCTTGTACATTTCTGTTTCATGTAGAGGCCAGATGGACCTGATTTCCCTGGTGAATTCCTGTCCAACATGTGACCTGTGTTCTTTCGTTTGACTTTTTTTCATTATATCCCTTTGAGATGCTTGAAACATCAGCCCTCGACGTTAACCAATAGCACCTGGACCTTCTCATCTTGTTTCTTTCTGAAGCAATCGAAAAACACTTTAGGAGAAAAGATTTACGGCAACGTTCCTATTTCTTTTGCCTATTTTTATATGTCTGCTAAATTCCATTTTTTAAACATTATGGAGAGAAAGCCACCGGTGGAATCGCAACGTCTAGAAATGTTAACTTCTCTGTAAAAGTAAAGCCACTCAGATCTTGTTAAACTGATATCATATACAGGGTGCCTCTTAATGCCCACGTTCATTCCAAAGGACTTATAAAATGAAATCATCAAAAAGTTCCCAGCTGCACAAGTCTTTTGAAACTTTTCTGTTGTAACAGAGTCTGCGTTACACATTACAAAAACACGCAAGGGGGCTTAAAGATAGTTTAACAAAGAGACTAGAAAAGAGAGACTATCCAGGTGGCTTTTTAAGTGTGGAACATAATAAAATGGTGTTTGGCAAGTAGTATAAGATGTAGTAACTAAAAAACAAGAAAGTCCACTTAGAAGCTGAAGTGGGGCTTTGAGTCATAAATAGAAGAAATGTTAAAAATGCAAGAGAAAAACAATAATGGCAGGAGTGCCTAGTAAATGTGAAATGAAGAGAGGAAAAAATCTTACAGATGGGAATAGCAATGGGATGTGTGTTTTGGACCTGTCCTTTCAGGTCCAAAGGCTTTAAGGCTTTGGAGTAGTTACTTTATTTACCAGTGTTGTCTCTAAGAAGGGAAACTGCATATTTAAGACAGAGGGGCTAGGTGCAGGCAACTGATCACCCAGCAGAAGGAAAAGCCAAAAGGCTTACCAGTCATCAGAGAAAGAAGTCAGGAGATTCGCTCTGAGGAAAGCAGGAAGCCACAAACTCCATCTGTATAGGGGACCAAGAACCCTAGGGGAATTAGAAAAAGACTCAATGATTGCATCAGATAATGTCCTCGCAAGATGAAGCACAGGAGCAATACCCTGGTCTCTCCCCCCTCCTGTCTCTATAGCCCACTAGTGTCTGTCTAAATCATTCTCAGAGTGGCAAGTCATCTCCAGGGCTCATTTTTTGTTCAAGGCAGAACAAGATAGAGAAAAGGTGAACAGAAAACCCAAGGACAAATAGGGCCAGGACCATCGCTACTGTCTGCATCAGTAGATACTGGCCCTACGGGATGGTAGGGCATGTCCACTAGGAGAGAGACCTGCATCCCACTGGGAGGACCCAGACGCATTGCTGAGCAGTCTCCTTGCTGCAAGCCTCTTCATCCATGCTGACCTCTCTCCACCATCTTGACTGTGTTGCTCTGCTGCAGTACTTAAAAGTACTATTTCCTTTTGTCCATACACATTTTTAAAGGGCCCATTTGGCTCATAGTCTGGGTGTTTTGCTGTTAACTCATCCACTGGCCTTTGGGCACAGCAAACTTTATAGCAGAAGCAGGTTAAGTGGAAGTCCAGCTGGAGAGCTGTCCATGGCACCAACCAACTAAAGATACTAAGAGATAGGGGCAGGGGGTGGGGGAAGGGGTACAGGGGGAGGGGTGGCATTAAAACATCTGTGAAAATGCCACTAGCTGGGGGGAAAATCAACAACTTGTATTTCTTAAAACTCTTCTGAGAGATCTTATCTGGTTGGCTTTAAATTCACTTTACCTTACCCTTTTATCTTTCTCCTTCTGTTTTGTGCTGACACAGTATCAGGGCTTGAACTGAGGGCCGCAAGCTTTCACTTGGCTTTTCCACTTAAGGGTGGTGTTTTACCATGTGAGCCAACAACTTCAATTCTGGCTTTTTTTTTTTCAGGTGTTTGAGACATGAAGGTCTCTTGAATTTCTGTCTGGACTTGCTTGGAAATGAGATTCTTAGATCTCAACTTCCTGGGTAGCAAGGGTAATAGACATGGGCAACTAGTGCCTCACTATTGTATTTTGTTATTACTTTGTGGTGTACAGATGTTAACATTTTCAGCAGTGACACTGTTTTATGGGCAACTGTTAATATTCTCTAGAAATCTTCTAAGTGGAATTAACAATCATAATTTATATACTATACTACTGATTAGCACAGAACAAAAGCTCAAAAAGTGGGACCTTCTGTGTTATTACTGTCCAGATCAGATTCAACAATCAAATAGATGTTTTGTTCAAAATGGTAGGCTCAGGTAATGATTAGCCTTTTTTTTTTTTTTTTTTTGAGTCCAGTCGTGAGGCCCTGAACTCCGGGCCTGGGCGCTGTCCCTCAGCTCTTCAGCTCAAGGCTAGCGCTCTACCACTTGAGCCACAGCGCCATTTCCGGCTTTTTTCTTTTTGCTTAGGTAGTGCTGAGGAATCAAACCTAGGGCCTCATGCATTCAAGGCAAGCACTCTATCACTGAGCCACCTTCCCAGCCCTGATTAGCCTTTTAATGTGTGTATATGAGATTACAAAAATTAGAACACACATGTATTTTGTAAATCCAAACCCAACAACTTTCTCTAAGCTTAAATTTTGATGTTAAACTCTTACCTATATTGTGAAGGGAAGAAGAGGCAGAACCTCACTAAAATAAAATGAAAACTGTTTCTTTCTTTTGCCCAACCCATAGAATCCAGGGTGGTCTTTTTTTTTTTTTTTGTCAGTTGTGGGCTTGAACTCTGGGCTTGGGCGCTGTCCTTGTGCTCTTCAGCTCAAGGCGAGCACTCTACTGCTTGAGCCACAGCACCACTTCCAGTTTTCTAGCAGTTTATTGGAGATGAGAGTCTCACGAACTTTCCTGCCTGGGCTGGCTTTGAACCATGATCCTCAGATCTCAGCTTCCTGAGTAGCTAGGATTACAGGCGTGAGCCACTGGCGCCCGGCCAGGGTGGTCTTTTTTAAAATTATTTTTTATTTTTTTGTGGCATTTCTGGGGCTTGAACTCAGGACATACAGGCTGTTCCTGAGCTTTTGTTTGCTGAAGGCTAGCACTGACACTTAAGCCACAACAGTTCCACTTCCAGCTCTTTGGTAGTTAATGGAAGGTAAGAGTTCCACAAACCTTTCTGCCTGGACTGGTTTTGAACTGTAATCCTCAGATCTCAGCCTCTTGAATAATTAGGATTATAGGTGTGAGCCTAGGTCCAGGGTGTTTTAAGATGATCACTATGTCAAGGCAAGGCAAGACATACAACAGCTGAATTTAAAAAAAATGCAGCCTGCCCAAGTGAAAGCAGACATTGAGCAGTTTGAGTATTGCTTGTGGATGTATATGGCTTCTGATCAGGAGTTCTTTCAGAGTGCTTCTGGTACCAAGTAACAATAAGCCAACAGTGACTTAATTATCTTAACACTTCTTATTCACCAATTACCAGGGCTCAATATTGGCTTGGTAGCTCAATGGTGTTCCCAATTTAGGATCTTTTTATTTTTCTATTCAGTCAGAACTGTAGTTGTCCTATTAACAACCATCAAAACAGAAGTGAGGTATCTTAGGAAGAAGGAAGTCAGGCACAGAGGATTATGCTCCATGTACAAGTGTGTGTTTAGGGATTTGTGCCTTTCTCCTTGATGAGGAGAGGGAACAGGAGATAAGGAGGGGATGAAGGATGAGCAAATGCAGTGATCAGATTCTATGTATATTATGTAAAAATTAACTTTTAACTTGAGATTGGGTTGAGAGTGGGAAAATGGGAGTAAAATAATGGAAGCATTGTATGTATAACCTGACTTCTTTGTACAACTACTTAATAACAACATAAAAGAGAAAAAAGAATAGGAAGGGGAGGGGGACCGTAGATGAGAAGATGAGAGAAGGGGACAGAATATGAAGAATGGAGGGGCATCTTTGCTACTGTAGCTCTTTAAACTGCTATAGTAATAGGACAAGAAGACAAATTCCATGTGTCTAAAGATCTTGAGGACTACCATGAGAAAAATACAAACTTTAATTTTACACATGGGAACATCAATTTCTTCACTTTATAGTCAAAATTTTTTCCTACCAAGGGAAACAGTAGAATAGAAGGGAATGTAATATGAATATAATAAATAGGATATTCAAGTACAAAAACCACTGTAAGCACATACAGATTCTTTATTAAGATAAAAGGTTTTCCATTATATTTATCTCTAAATCCATCCTAGTCCAAAATAAAATAAATAATAAAAATCCATATCTTTAGGAAGATTTTTAACAATATAGCTTTGTAAATCTGAGATTACATGTCTGTCGATTTTATATTATTACAATTTAGATACATTCAATTATAATACAACAACAGGAATGTTAGCCTTAAAGGTAACAGAGTTTTCCTACTGGGCAGTATAGTCATGGTAAAAGTTATAGTTCAGTTTCACTTTTTTTGTGTTGACAAAGTCTTAATCGGATGTTAGAATGGAAGGCAGAATTCTTTCTTGGTGCTGGATTTTAAATCTTGACAAACGGATTTTCCTCTTCTTTCAAATACTGGCTGGTATTCCATGTAGGAAGCAGGCTCTTAGGAGAAAGTTAGGTACACAGGGCTCTCTCCTGGGGGAGGTTAGGGGTGGATGGACAGGGGAGTTTCAAGAGGAGGGGAGGAAAGTACAGAACCCAGGGTCTTCAGCCACAGTTACCAACAAGCCCTTTGTTTGGCCTTACTCAATTTTAATCAACCTCTATAACCACCAAGAAGCATCACCTATAAGCCTATGTATACCACCTCATTTCTCAAATTGCCTTTTGGTATTTAAAAATATTGTTCAGCACTGGTTTTCTAATTTTTTAAATATCCCCAAGGCTTCCACTACCTAAAAAGACTAATTCCATTATTTTATACTGTATCTCCCACAATAAAGAATTGAGACAGTGAATGAAGAAAAGGAAAATCGAGGTAAATATCTGAGGCAAAAATATGGGCTGCCTAAATTGTTTAGAGGATATCTTAGAATATGATACATTTCCAATCATTCTTGATACAGGATGTCATGCTTTATAAGAAACTTTAGTCAATGAGCCAAGTGCTGGTAGCTCATGCCTGTCATCCTAGGATGCTGAGATTTGAGGACAGAGGTTTGAAGCCAGCTTGGTCAGGAAAGTCCTTGAGACTCTTAACCTCAAAAAAAAAAAAAAAAAAAAGCTAGAAGTGAGACATCTCAAGTGGTAAAGTGCTAGCCTTGAGCATAAAAGCTCAAGGACAGTGTCCAGGCCCTGAGTTCAAGCTCTAGGACTGGCCCAAAAAAAGAAAAAGAAGACATTTTAGTCAATGTTCAGAGAGTAGAATGTCCCATATCAAACCACACTTCTCTTAAACCAGCCACATGACTTTGAAGTAGCATGAATGATATTGGATAAACCTGCTCTGCAGCTTCCTCTTTTTTCTTTTTTAAATGAATGGCTTTTATATAATCAAAAAACTTAAGTAACATTTAGTCTGACTGTCAGGCTATTCTGGTATGAATGTAATATGGAGCTAGTGGAATAGCTTCTTGTGTTCGATGTGTCTGAAGAAAATCCAGTGATAAATGCTACCCAACGTGCAATATATGTATAATGAATGTGTGGCTCTAGCTGTGAGCAAAGGTCAGATATTTACATGGAATGTTGACCTTGACTTATAAAACTACTATTTTATATTATGCATCTTTACATACAATTTATGAATAGCCCCATTTGATAATTTAAAAATATGCCTCTTGGAGATCTCATAAATATATAAAATTGCATTATTATTTTAAACATGACATCTAAACTGTTTACAAAGCAACAAAAATCATTTCTTTTGGAGGTCACAGAGCTGTGATTCTCCCCTGGCAAGACTTCATGCATGCAAGGATGGCATGTTTTCTAACAGAACTTGAGGGCATCTGCAGTGTTTTTATTATATGAAGATCAGTAGTAACAAAGGAAAACAAGAGGTTCCATCTAAACACTTACAAAGTAAGTGTTGTTCTTAACCTACTTAACAATGTCAAAGTTATGACAGTGTCTGATCATTTTAGTGACAAAGACATTAACATCAGGTAAGTTTTCCCAGTGATTAGGAAAGTAATACAGGGAATTTGATCAAAGTACATTATATGTATCTATTGCTTATCCGGATGAAATTCCCTTGTACAATTTAAAAAGTTCTCTAAAACACATGTTAGCACAATTTAAATGATCAAGTATAAAAACTGGAAAAAATGCCCACGTTTCTTTAACTGTATCACTAATGTATAAAATGCACTTTAAATATTTTAGAATATGAATCATATATTTATGATTTACTGAGAAAATCCAAAGTTAGAAAATGAAAAATGAAATAAATAGAAAACCTTCTGATAACTCCAGAAATGTCTTCTGAGTCTCTGTAAGTAAAAAAAAAATGTCCTTTGTAATCATTTCTTACCCTAAGATACCACCATGCTTACTAATACCATAAAAGGTTTTATGTTTGTAATAATTTTTAAGTCTATTTTCCAAGCTGGGTATGGTGACATGTGCCTGTAATCCCAGCAACTACAGGGGATGAAGCCAAAGATTCAGGAATCTGAGGCCAGTTTGGACAGCATAATGTATTACATTTTCTACCATAGAATTGGTAAGCACTGTAAGACAAAGACTACTTGCTCAAGGTCCATTTTTTAATTATTCCTGTAGACTGTAAAATGTATGTGTTATGAACATATTGCATATGCAAGGAAACATTTACACTTCTGAAATAGTTTGAGGACATTGTCTCATTACCAGCCTCATTAGATTTAAAAGGATTCACTTGGAAATAACAAAGGGACTTATCTGTCTGGAGCCGTTCAAGGTGCTCAATTATTACCTTCAAGGGCAATGTGCCAAGTGAAGGTCACCACATCTGGCTCATTGAAGGATGGCACTCCTTCCCGTCTATACTATGTCTAGGGATGTGTTTGAAAAAATTCAATCTTACACTGCAGATTGAGTTATACTAAAGACATTAGAAGGTTCAGAGTTTTTCTAAGAATATAGAATTGTGAAAATGTGGACTTACAGATCTTATAGTCACACACTGTGTTTTAAATAAGGAAGAAAAAAAGATACACAACTAGTACTCAACTTTACCAAGATTGTATACAATGCCAGTGATACAGATTTTAAAAAGAACAACAATAAAACTCTGCCACTAAAATGGTAACTGATTGGATCATGCACATTACAAAGATAATTGTGGAAATTTCCCTTAGTTATGAATGCAACCAGCTCACTGGCACCCAATGGGTATCAGTCTCTAATTTGTCAAAAGTTGTTTTTAGCTCATTAAATGCCACCGTGAGATCATCATTTACTATAACTTTGTCAAAAAGATGGCCATATTGACTTTCCATTATCTGTGCAGATTTAATCATTTCTTGGAAGTCTTCTTCCTACAAAAGATTAAAAAAATTCATTAACTAGGCAATTAAGTCAGCTCACATCAATGAAAACATCCCGCCCTGGGTTTACCTACAGCTGTTGTGGGTTTACCTACAGCTGTTGTGGGTTCAGAGTTGCATCTTTTGTCAGGAATAAAAATCCCCTTCTTTAACCATGACTCGTTTACAAGATCACTGTGTGTGTGTGTGTGTGTGTGTGTGTGTGTGTGTGTGTGTGTGTGTGTGTGTGTGTGTGTGTGTGTGTGTGTGTGTGTGTGTGTGTGTGTGTGTGTGTGTGTGTGTGTGTGTGTGTGTGTGTGTGTGTGTGTGTGTGTGTGTGTGTACTAGGGTTTGAACTCACAGCCTGGGCTCTATCCCTTGGCTTTTTCACTTAAGGCTGGCAGGCTGGCAATCTACCACTTGAGGCACAGCCCCACTTTCAGCTTATTGTGTTTAATTGGAGATAAGAGTCTTATGGGCTTTCCTGCCCATGCTGGCTTCATATCTCAACTGTCAATTCTGAGCCTGCTGGATAGCTAGAATTCCAGGCATGAGTCACTGGCTTTTGGCTTTGTTTATTTCTGAGCTAAAGGTAGAATACATTATCTTAAGAATGGAAATAAAGACCAGGAAGGACAGCTTCTCTTCATACATATCATGACAATACATGGTACAAACATGCCACTTCTGGTGTGCAGTCATGGAAAATATATGTTCAATGTTAGTCTGCTAATTCTATGCCTGAAATCATACTTACTAAATGTGATTGTTGATATTAGCAGACAAAGCAAATTACTGCAAGCTTCATTGAGATTATTCACAATAAACTAACTGATTTTGGTGTTTTAAGCTTTAGAAGTTAAGACTATTGGCTGAACACTGGAGGCTCATGCCTATAATCCTATCTACTCTGGAGGCTGAGAACTGAGGATCATGGCTCACAGGAAAGTCCATGAGCCTCTTACCTTCAATTAACTACCAAAAAGCTGGAAGTGGAGCTGTGGCTCAAGTGGTAGATACTAACTCGAACACAAAAGCTCAGGGACAGTGCCTAGTCCTTGAGTTCAAGCCCCAGGACCTGCTCACAAAAAAATTTTTTAAAACAAAAAAAAGGTTATCCTAAGACAGAACTATTTTTTTATATAAATGTGTGTACTAGGCCACTGAATTATGATATCCTCCAGCAGTACAAAATAGTTTTGAGTCAATTTAATTATTAAGCTCCATACACACACACATAGAAATCACAACTTTTTTTTTGGGGGGGGGGATCCGGTCGTGGGGCCTGAACTCTGGGCCTGGGCGCTGTCCCTCAGCTCTTCAGCTCAAGGCTAGCACTCTACCACTTGAGCCACAGCACCACTTCCAGCTTTTTTCTTTTTGTTTATGTGGTGCTGAGGAATTGAACCCAGGGCCTCATGCATGCAAGGCAAGCGCTCTACCACTGAGCCAACTTCCCAGCCCCAGAAATTACAACTTTTGAAAACAGATATGCCTAACAACCATTCTACCACTTAGAGACAGACGTACAGTCTTTGCTGCTTGCAGCCATGTGGGCTTTTCCAAAGTGGTTGTCTCAGTGCACGCATGGTCTTACATACCGTAAAGGGCTTTGCAGCTCCTTGGTCGTCTCTGCTTGAAATAATCTTTGCATTTTTCCTAGTCTCTCTCAAACGCTCTATCGATGGAGGTTTTATAAATATTACAAAGGGTTTAAATTCTAGTGTCCGTAAATGTTTCACCGTCTGTAAATAAGAAACATTTTCTCATATTTTTTCCTCACTTTATACATTATTGATTTTTTTTTAGAATAGAGAATGGCAAATGCTTTAACTTATGAAGATAACCAAAATTTCTTATTTTTTGGTGTGTGTGGGGGGTCCGGTTGTGGGGCTTGAACTCTGTCTGGGCTGGGCGCTGTCCCTAAGCTCCTCAGCTCAAGGCTAGCACTCTACCACTTGAGCCACAGCACCACTTCCGGCTTTTTTTTTCTACTTATGTGGTGCTGAGGAATCGAACCCAGGGCCTCATGCATGCAAGGCAAGTGCTCTACCACTGAGCCACCTTCCCAGCCTGGTAACCAAAATTTCTATGTCTAGGATAGTCCTAGCAGAGGATCATGATAGCTCAATAGTATGTACAAAAGAGTTCAGTGATATGCACTCAGAAGTCATATAGCCAAGAGGCAACCAAATGTAATACAAAGAACTAGTCTGAACTCTTTGCACTGAAGGCCATACAGTGCAAGAACATAAAAACAGAAAGAAACGAAAAGAACTTGTAGCTCCCTAGGCTCCAGAAATCGCAATAGGAAACATTAAGTTAGTGAAACTGTAGATGTTAACATATGGAAAACAGATCTTGTGCAAAATATTTTTTTTGTTGTTGTTTTTCATGTACTGTGTGAAATTATTATTATTTTTTGGGTCTGGTCGTGGGCCCTGAACTCTGGGCCTGGGCGCTGTCCCTCAGCTCTTCAGCTCAAGGCGAGTGCTCTACCACTCGAGCCACAGGGCCACTTCCGGCTTTTTTCTTTTTGCTTATGTGATGCTGAGGAATCAAACCCAGGGCCTCAGGCATGCAAGGCAAGCGCTCTACCACCCAGCCACCTTCCCAGCCCTGAAATTATTATTTTTTCTTTCATCCCCCCCACCCCCCAACCTTTGCTTTATCCTGTTGTCATTCTTTTTTATTTTGGTACCTGTGTCTTCTACATGTGTTTATCTGATTTGGGGAAGGGAAGGGGAACAACAAAATGGTGAGACAAAGAACAAAGGGTGAACTAATACAACAGGGATACTCACAAGACACTATGTTGGAAACAAACTTTAAGACTTGGTGGGGAGAGGAAGTGGGGGAAGGGAGGAAAAGTGAGAGAAAGATAAGAGGGAGTATCAATGTTCAATAAGAAATATACTCATAGGCTGGGAAAGTGGCTCAGTGGTAGAGCGCTTGCCTTGCATGCCTGAGGCCCTGGGTTCAATTCCTCAGCACCACATAAGCAAAAAGAAAAAAGCCGGAAGTGGCGCTGTGGCTCAAGTGGTAGAGCGCTAGCCTTGAGCTGAAGAGCTGAGGGACAGTGCCCAGGCCCAGAGTTCAGGCCCCACACTGGACCCCGCCCCCCCCCCCAAAAAAGAAATGTACTCATTACACAAGTAAGTGTTACTGTAACCCCTCTGTACAACACCTTTACTATAAAATTAAATTAAAAAATAAGATAGCAAAATGGGCCTTTATCTTACTGCTATCAATGGCTTTTAAAAAGTATATTTTTATTATCATTAGTTGTACAAAGGAGTTACTATTCAATACATCAGTTTATGAATATAACATCTTGATGTGTATCACCCTCTCATCATTCTTCCTCCATTCCTACCATTCCCAAACCTCCCCCCTTCAATTTTCCTGGTTTCATGTGATACACATTGGATATTGTAACTACATTCTCCCTGCCCCTCTCTTCCTCTATTTACCCCCTCAAGTTCCAGTGTCCCGGTCTTCTTTTTATTGGGGGGGGGGGGGAGGGGGTTAGTTATGGGGCTTGAACTCAGGGCCTGGGTGGTATCCCTGAGCTTTTTTTGTTCATGGCTAGAGTGTAATCACTTTGAGCCACAGCTCCACTTCCAGTTTTCTGATGGTTAATTGGAGATACGAGTCTCATGGACTTTCCAGCCCAGGCTGGCTTTGAACCATGATCCAAAGATCTCAGCCTCTGGAGTAGCTAGGATTACAGGTGTGAGTCACCAGCACCCAGCTGGTTAGACTCTGAGTTAGTTTTTCTAAGGACAGATACACCATTTGAATTTTCGCCTGTATATACCATACTTCCGGTTAATATGTTTTGTACACATGTGCATGATCCTGTGTTTGTTTGTATATTTATAAATTAGATCTAGCTTCCGTATAGGAGAGAAAACATAAGTCCTTTATCTTTCTAGGCCTGGCTTACTTCACTTAACATAATTTAGAAGAGAGAATTCTTTAAAATTATTGTATAATTCAAAGTTAGCAGGTCTTGGGATACATTCCATTTCATCATTTCATTTTACTTATTTTATAGTACCGGAACTGAACTCAAGGCCTCAAAATTTTTAGGCAAAGGCTTTACTACTTGAGCCATGCCCTCAATCCTTTTGCTTTTAGTTTTGTTTTTTAGATAGGGTTCATTGCTTTTTCCCAGGCTGGCTTCAAAATGAGATTATCTTGTCTGTCTCCCGAGTAGCTGGGACCAGAGATGTGCGTCATCATACCTTGTTTGGTTTTGATGCATATTTTTACTAACTTTGTCTGGGGAAAGTATGATCCTTGTCCTTCTGTCATCCAGGTAACTGGGATTACAGACATGAGTCACCACACTTGGCTTTATGTATTATTATTCAATCAGTTGTTGACAACTAAAGGCTACAAACACCATAAAAGGAAGCCAGAGAATGTAAGTTGCATATATGCACAACATCAACCAGGCATCAGAGCCTGTGATCCTAGCTCTAATTTTGACATCTGAGGATCTTGGTTCAAAGCTAGCTCAGGCAGTAAAGTAAATGAGACTCTTATCTCCAATTAGCCACTAAAAAGCTACAAGTAGAGCTGTGGCTCAAGTGGCAGAGGGCTGGCTTTGAGTACAAAAGCTCAGGGACAGCACCTAGGCCCTGAGTTCAAGCCCCAGGACTGGCACAAAAAATAAGTGGGTTTTTTGCCTAACTTTGCCCTCCCTCCCTTCCTCCCTCCCTCCCTCCCTCCCTCCCTCCCTCCCTCCTTCCCTTCCTTCCTCCCTCCCTCCCTCCCTCCCTCCCTCCCTTCCTTCCTTCCTTCCTTCCTTCCTTCCTTCCTTCCTTCCTTCCTTCCTTCCTTCCTTCCTTCCTTCCTTCCTTCCTTCCTATCATTAAGTAGTTGTACAGAAGGGTTTCAATTCAACAAGTCAGTTTATGAGAACAATGCATCTTGATTAGTGTCACCCTTTTCATCATTCTCTCCATCTCTCACACTTTATATATTTTTATTCCTCAAAAAGGGCTGTTTCAAATTATAGTGGAATTACTAGTCTTTAACAGTGTCTTACACTGAATGCTCACATGAAGCATAGGAGATCACATGCACCACAAGGGTACTGGTAGCTTCCTTTACTTACATGAGGTTGAACGTCCAACAAACAAACTTTGTTTTTAGCCAGGACTGACCGAACTGAGTCTATACTTGTGCCATAGTAGTTGTTTTTATACTCGCCATATTCAATGAACCTGTGGGAAATAAGAGATGTATTAGAATCATTTGTTAAGTTTAAAAAAATGCAGGTGGCAAAGCTGTAATTCATAGGTAAAAGATACTTTTGCTGAACATGTAATTTTTCTACTGTGTTGAATAAAATAAACAGGGCCAAGTACTTCAGCAAATGTCAATTTTAAAAAATCTTCTACATTTTCAAATCAGTAACACTTGCTTGTGTTACACTTAAGCAGGAAAAAAAAAAAGTACTTTGGTCCAATAGAGACCTAATGCTTTCCATCACCCCCTCTTCCAGAACTAATGCAATGCAATAAAACAGTGAATAAGGCAAACAATAGAAACTACTGGAATTTCATTGCCTACAGAGTAACCAAGCTGGCCTTCAGAACTCCAGGAGCTGGGTGGTGGCTAATAGTACCCGGGCAGCGATTATGTGCTATAAAAACACAATCATTGCACCAAAAGTGTAGAAAGTATTTTGATGTTTCAATAAAAAATCCCACAATCCTACATTCAAATACGCATTGCTTTCTGATACCCTAAAATAGTCATGCTTAAGCAAATGAAAATCCTGGGCATGTGATAGGGAGGGAGAAATCAGAGCTAGCTAGAGGGGTGCTACATGTAAAGCTTTATTTCAAGCGTTTGAAGTGCCTATGTGAGTCGAAGGCATGTATGAAAGAGATGGTGGAACTGGCAACACACTACATAGTTACCCACTGGTTTTTAAAAATAAAACTGTACCCAAGTTAACATGTTGAGATTCAATTAGCGGGTTGGAAAGAGGACAAGGTACAATACCAGCAACCTTTTCGCATGCTGAAAAATAATTCTTACCCATTGAAGTTAGCAGAAAACCATCTAAATTATGCAAAAATTAGAGGTGACGCTTGGGAACAATTATGATGATCACTATTTATGGGTTGCAAAGATTATGACCAATTAAAATGCACTTCAAATGGTGGAGTGGTACTATGTAAACTGTGTAAATGTTGACATGCTGAAAAACAACACGGTCAGATAAAAATTCGACAGTTTCCACATACTTGTTATTTTGTACGTCTGTTTCAAACAAATGCTTGGAAATGAAAATATATTCAACGCCATCGCTCTCCTGGCTTCGTTTTGCTCTGGTGGTGTCTGTGATTTAATTGGGAAAAAGCAAAAAAAGGTTAGAAAAGATACCATCAAAATTCCCAAAAGAAAAAAAAAAACCTTAAAAATAAATCATTAGATGTATTTAAAACCATTTTCTTCCATAGGATTTCAAAACATAAAAAGCACATTAGCGAACAAAATTATGAAAAGCGTCATCAACTCAGATTTTCCAATAAAGTAAAAATTTAAAGATGGACTAAAAATTCAACTGCATTGTGTGTCTGTGTTATTCATTATAACGAAAGCTTTCTAATATGATAAATAAATACATAAATAAAAGTGGCATTTAATTCTTTCAGGAAAATGCCTTTCTTTCACAAACATTGTACTTACTATCTTTAGTTTTTGGTCTTCCACTGAAATAGGTAGGCTTCTTGTCTACTGGGTTGCAAGGTAAACTCAGAAATTACTTTATTATCATCCACAGGAGTATGTATCAAAGTTCTGTTTTACCAGCTGACTGAAGTCAAATATTTCTATGTACTTAGTCACCATTCCTTTGTAAAGCTGTAAATTGTGTCTTCTTGAACTACCACTGAACTTCTCATCATCCAATAATTGTGTCTAATTGTTTCTAATGGATTATATAGAAGCAAAAGAAGCCAGATTCATTATAAACAACAACACAAAGTTTTCCAGTATTGCTATGGTGAGTGGAAGCCCACTACAGCCCATCCTTCCTCCATCCCAACTAAAACCTCTTCAAAAATACATCAAACTGATAGACTGCAGAGGGGTGTTAAACTGTATGGGGAAGAGCTTGACTTCATTTTTTTCTTAGAATCTCTCATACTTTGCTGAAAAGAGATGGGGGTGGGGGTTGGGAAAAAGGGAGATAGCCTTTATGGGTTGAAGAATATGGAGGAAATCTAAATAGGGAGAAAGCAGAGAAGGAAATATTTTAATTCTATGTATGAATGAACATTAGTTTGTTCTGCCTTAGACATGCAGCTCTGATTCAAACCAACATTGCTGGTTTCATGAAAATGAGCTGTAATTAGCATATACAACTCTTAGCCTAACTCCTGAATGATGGCAACTTTTTTGTACTCAAACCCGAAGAAAGAAAATACAGCCTTGAACCTATACACAAGTCTCAGACCAACCCTTGAGCCAGGGCAGACCCACACCAACACAGGACAGGTAAATGAGATAGAACTGAGGAACTAAATAGAAAATAGCATAGTTGATTGCCAACATCTAAAAATGCAATTTGAAATTATACAAAACAAGGGAAAAGAAAGATGCAAACCCTGAATGCCCTGGGAGCTGAAATTAACACAGATATGAACACAATTTCCTAACTCTGCTTTATAAGGTAAAGGAAAACACACCAAAACAGTAGTCATAAATTCTTAGCAGAGAAATACAGACTGTAAAAGAAGGATCAAGTGGAACCAAAAAAATCTGATCAAGACCAATCACTACACAAGGTCACAGCAGACTAGAGGATGGAGCTAAGCGCCAGTGAAACTAAAAACATAATAAAAACGACATAATCTGAATTATAAAGATAATAATAAACATAGATATACAAAATTCACTAGCACACTATGCTAAAAAACAGATAAAGGGTGTTTTATAGGCTGAAGAGAAATGAGAAGAAAAAACTTGTATATTCAAGGAATGGAGGAAGACTAGATAGTTGAATAAATATAAAAGACTATTTTTTTTCCTTTTAAATACATGAAAATAAATATGACTGTTGCATTGGAATAGTTTCTAAAGTATGCAAATACAGTACATTCAAAGTAAAGATTAAGGGAGAAAGTAAAAGAGGGATTCATATTGCTACAAGCTTCCTACCTATGTGAAGATATTGAAGTATGTAGCATATATGTAATTGAGGTGCTAGAAGGAGGGAAGAGAGACTGGGGAAAAATATGATTTAAGGAAATAAGAACTATGGATGTATAAAATGTGGTAAAAGGGCCCTGTGCCAGAGACTCATGACTATAATCCTAGTTACTCACTAGGCTGTGGCTGTGATTTGAGGATGTGATTCAAAGCCAGCTTAGGCAGGAAAGTTTGTGAAACTAATCTTTAATTAACAGCAAAAAGCCAGAAGTGGAGCTGTAGTTCAAGTGGTAAAGTGCCAGCCTTGAGCAAAAAAGCTCAGGGACAGTGCTCAGGCCCTGAGCTCAAGCCCAGGACTGGCAGGTGCATGTGTGCGCGCTCTCTCTCTCTCTCTCTCTCTCTCTCTCTCTCTCTCTCTCTCTCTCTCTCTCTCTCTCTCTCTCTCTCTCTCTCTCTCTCTCTCTCATACAGACTCACACACATTTGATAAAAGGAAACTGAGCAGATAATTAGGACAAATTCAGGGAGGAAAAATCCTAGACATATTAAAACCAATGATTAAAAACTAAATTAAATTAAGAAATCTTAAAAGTGGTTAGAAAGCATACAATGTGCATAAAGGAATACTGATTTAAAATTTCACAGGCTTCATAATTCACAGAAACAAGAAATTGATGTGATAATATCTTTATAGTACTAAAAGAGAAGACTTATCAACCAAAATATCTTTCAGTAATAAAGTAAAATAAAGACTCTCAGATAAGAAAAAACACAAAATTCACTAGCAGACTATGCTAAAAAAAAAAAAAAACAGATAAAGGGTGTTTTATAGGCTGAAAAGAAATGAAAAGAAAAAACCTTGTATATTCAAGAAATGCTAGACAGTTGAATAAATATAAAAGACTACATTTTTCCTTTTAAATAAATTAAAATAAATATGACTGTTTTAAAGTAAAATTATATTGGAATAGTTTCTAAAGTATGCAAATATATTACATTCAAAGCAAAGATTAAGGCAGAAAGTAAAAAGGGATTAATACTGATGGCAAGCTTCCTACAGTTTATATAAAAATGACACAATTAACTCTAAGTAGATTGTGAATGATTAGGTGTGCATGTTGTAATCCCTAAAGTGAGAGATAAGAAATTAAAAGATATAAATCAGAGTGAACTGATACATTAAAATGTAATAGTGGAAATCATTCAGCTAATCTGAAAGAAGGCAGAAAAAGAAAGGAAAAGAAAATTAAGCACACAAAGGGAACCAGATCACAAATAATAAAATAGTTGCTTAGACTCAGTCACGTCTGTAATTCTGTAAGTGCTTATGGAAATACCAAAATTACAAGGCAGTTTGTTTATATAAATTTAGTTAGTTAGTTGTGGGATTTGAGCTCAGGATCTTGAGTTTGGCCAAGCTGTTCACTACCATTGACCCTCACCTCTAGCCTTAGTGTAAAAGGGTATAATCTCCTTGGAGAACCATCTGTTAGTGTCATTAACAATTAAACCTATGACCTAGCCATTCCACTTATTTGCCTAAGAAAAGCAAACATGTCCATAGAAAGTTTGATACACAAATTCATCTTAATTACTTTACCAACAATGAGAGTCATGGAGGAACCTATAAATATCCATGAACAAATAAACAAATTGTAGTATTTCTATACCAAGAAAGCAACTAATGAACTACTGACCTATGAAACAGCACGGGGAATCTCAGACCCGTGCTACACAGTACAAAACTGCACATGGAGTACAACAGTTACATGATGTATAATCCAATATAAAGTACTGATGATTCCAACCCAAAGGAATTAGTATAATAATCTGGGGTCACTGACAGAGGGCTGGACTGCAGAGGCATAGATAATTTGGGGGGAGATAGAATTGTTTGTTATGTTGTCTCAGATGAAGGTTTTACATGTGCATACATGTATTCAAACAGATCTAGCAGTACATTTCAAATATGTGCAGTTTGTTTATCTCAATTATATTTTAATAATATCATAAACATGTGAAGTGGAAAAAAAGTAACCTAGTACAGAAAGAATGATTTTTTCCAAAGCCTAAATAATTGAAATTATACCCTAAAATTGAGTTCCTTTTTATTGAATTACCAAGCATATTTTATTAGCATGATGATCAAGCTCTCTTGAATTATCAAGCATATTTTATTTGCATGATGCTCAGCTCTCCTAACAGTTCTTCAAAATTGTTCCACTTGTGGCTCCCTGAGAGACAGAATATAGCCTTTCCAGGAACAGGGTGAAATACTGATAAAAATTTTTTATTCTATTATAAAAACTAAGAATAAAATTCACAGCAGAAAAATGCTCTTTTGAGCCTATTGTATAATACATATCCAAGAACATGACAGTTACTAGAATTAGTAGGATGTCCTTGGAAATATGCTAAATTCATTCATTAATTAGGTTTATTTGTGGGGTTTGGCATTATTGGTTTAGCAAAGAGTAGGCTTAAGAAAAAAAAAGTCTTATTGGAAATTCAAACAGAATATTCTGGGCATTACTTTCTCAAGAAGGGAGAAAAGATTGTCTTTCTCCAACTGGAATAGCAGAAGCTGGTTAAAACAGTTTAAGGATCATCACCCTCAACACATAAAGTCTCCCTCAAGGATTAAACATATCAACTGGTGTTTGGAGCAAGATTATTCTGACACCACTGAAAAAGGAGTATGTTTACTGCCACAGTGCTTGCATATATTAGGATGAACCTGATTTAGCCAGGTTTGATATGAGTTCATTGGTGAAGTGTGTTAAGGTCTAATTTGAACCTCATAAACTCACTAAGGAGATATTGTTAGTAAGATCATCTGAATTCCTTTGAGAAGATTACAAGGGTTATTATGAGTTTTGTTGTTGTTGTAGTTTATAGTGTTTGTTCTGCAAAGAATAATCGTGTATGTTAACAAGTACTCTACCACTGAACTGTATCCTTAGTCCAAGGGCTATATTATGACTTTGAAAATTCCGTTCTAGAATGTGGACACTTTGAAACCTCTGAGATAACAATTTGATATAAACCTGCATAAGGAACACAGGAAGTGATTCCCAGAGGAGAGTAGTTCCCCAAGTCCAGCCTACACAGACTTTGCAATCTACAAAATATTTGATATCTACTAAATAGTACCTTTTACGAACTGCTTTTCAGCCAAACAAAAGCCCAAAAATAATCACATTTACCTGATCTGGCATTTTTAAACATATTGCCTTTTGCTTCAGAATGATGTTTTGCATTATGGACCTCACATTCAATAGAAGTCCCATATAGACAGACTTCTGGTGATGTTGTAGTTAACTGACTTTATGTAAGTTCAAGTTGTAAAACTGCTTCCTGACACATTTCTTGGGACTTAACATTTAGGAGTTACATGATACTGCTTTTTGGAGAAAAATGAAATTGTTATAAATTCAAAGTAGTTACAAACACAGTACTGAAGTGTCATTTCTTTTTTTTTTTTTTGGGGGGGGGGGTCCGGTTGTGGGGCCTGAACTCTGGGCCTGGGCGCTGTTCCTCAGCTCTTCAGCTCAAGGCTAACGCTCTACCACTTGAGCCACAACACCACTTCTGGCTTTTTTCTTTTTGCTTATGTGGTGCTGAGGAATCGAACCCAGGGCCTTAGGCATGCAAGGCAAGCACTCTACTACTGAGCCACCTTCCCAGTCCCTGAAGTGTCATTTCTTGACTTCCTTGGGGAAGAGGTAGATAACTATGACACTTTATCTAAACAAAAAAATAATTGACATCAGCAAATTACCAGGAACTAAATAAATATTTCTTTTTAATATGAAAAATCCTGAGTATGGCCAGGGCATTTGCACTTGTAATCCTAGTGACGCAGGAGGCTGAGATCTGAAGCTTGAAGTTCAAAGCAAGCCTTGGGAAGGTAATTCTTGTCTCCAATGAATCGCTAAAAAATTGGAAGTAAGACTTATCTCCAATTAACCACCAAAAAAGCTGGAAGCCAGTTGTGACTCAAGTGATAGAACATTAGCCTAGAGCAAAAAAAGCTCAGATAGTAGTACCTGGATCCTGAGTTCAAGTCTCCCTTCCCAGTAAAAAACTCTGAGTATGACACACAGACAGCAAGGTTCACATAGAAGTCAAAATACACATGCAATTATCCTACAGCTTAATGAACTCTCATAGATCAATATGCCCACAGAAGTAGTACTTTGACAAGAACCTAGCAATCACTGCCTCAGTTGTCTTTCTCATCCATTTCTTCCACTGTTCTAATAGTGCATACCACTGTTGCTCTTTTATTATGGTTATAACAGATGGAGCTATAACACATACTCTTTCCTGCCTGCCTACTTTTTGGTCAATATACTGCCTGTGAGATCCATTGGCATTGTTCTGGTCACTTGTGGTCCATCTGTTCTCACTCTAGGATTCCATTGTGTAAACATGCCATAGTTACTCATCCATTCAACTGCTGGTAGGCATTTTGGTAGTTTTCAGTTTGTGGTTCTTATAAATAATGTTTTTAAGACTATCAGAATATACCTACTCAAGAGGTTGCAATCTGAGGAACCTGGTGTGAAGCTAGCTTGAGCAGATAGATAATCTAAAAGACTCTCTGTCTCTCTCTCTCTTTTTTTTTTTGTCAGCCGTGGGGCTTGAACTCTGGGCCTGGGTGCTGTCTCTGAGCTCTTCAGTTCAAGGTGAGGGCTCTATCACTTGAGCCACAGCACGATTTCTGTTTTTCTGGGGTTAATTGGAGATAAGAGTCTTACGGACTCTCCTGCCCAGGCTGGCTTTGAACTACAATCCTCAGATATCAGCCTCCTGAGTAGCTAGGATTACAGGCATGAGCCACCAGCACCCGACACAAAAGACTTTTATATCCAGTTAATCAAGGAAAAGCTGGAAGGGAGGGCATGGCCCAAGTGGTAAAGCGCCAACTGTGAGTAAAAAAGCTAAAGAAAGTGCCCTGTCCCTGAGTTCAAGCCCAGGTCTGGGGGAAAAAAATGTCTTAATACATGTCTTTTGCTGGATGTACAATATGCACTTCTGTTGGGTATAATCTGGGAGCATGGCTGAGTCATGTAATGTGTGTTTACACAGCTTTTGCAAATATGGCTGCTTAGGTTTCCAAAACACTGAGTTAATTTATACTTCCTTCATGAATGTGGAGGGGTTCCACTGCTTGAACTCTCTTCACTCTCCTTACTTTGGTGGATACTCAATGCATGTTTTGGAAAAGAACATTATAGAATTAAACACCGTATTTCAGAGTCCATCCTAAGTATTTTACAAGCATGACAATCTAAATTACAAAACTGCTTCTAAACTGTATTCTTTTACTAATTATAAATCATCCTATATTGAGGCTATTTCCCTATTTCCTAAATATCTCTAACATTCTGAATTACCTGTGGTGCTTGCTTCTTATAAAAACAGAATGGGGCATATCATTCCGTAAGAATGATTCTTATCAGGCAAACCCAAAAAACATCGTTATTGTAAAATATTTGGGGAAGTGAATCAGAGTGGGAAAACAACTGTGTGGAGGACATCTCTGGAGAGTCCAAACCCAGAACCTTCTGAGGCAAAAATTGTAATGGCAAGATAAGCCGAGGCCAAAGTACCTTGTTCTGGAACCTTTAGTACAACTAACGCCATCATGGTGGGTTATGTTTGAGAGATGACCTTTCTCACATTTATCAACCTCAAAAGGGATCAGGTTTAACTGTAGCTTGATAGAATTGTTGGGACTATCCAGGAGAAATAATATGAGAAGTGAGATCATAAAACATGGCTTCACATCTAAGTGCTGCTACTGTCTATGGAACGCTAATCGGATCAATGCATCCTTTCTTCCCTGTTTCCTTCTGTGGGGAAGGGAGAAAATATCCTCCATTTTACACTGTTGTTAGGACTGCATAAATTAAGACGAACAAAGAGATGAAGATAGAGTAAGAAATTAATACATTTGTTTTTTCACCTCCTGTAACTGCTCACCTGCCAGCTTAATAATTGTCTTGTAAAATTTTGTTTGTATATTACAATTCAACTTCCGTAAGAGAAGGGAATTAAAGTAAAAAAAAAAAATCCTAATTCCACATTTTCCTAGCTTTTATCTCCCTTGGTGAAAACCAACAGTCCTATAACTTATGGCTGAAAATGATTACAAACAATAATTCGGAAAAATGCAGTAAAAGAAAGAACTTGAGGTACTAGAAAACTATAATTTTAAAACAAAGTTGAACTCTTCCAAAGCTAAAGAACATTGCTAAGGGCAATATACAAATGATTTTTTTTTCAAACACTACTAAAACCACTTGAAAAAGCCAACATTTCAATTTAGTCTTTTAGAGAGCTTTCTAACATCAACATATTAAGTAGTCAAATGGCATTTATTCTGGAGATCAAAATGTTTCAAGCATCATATTTCATTTGTAAAAATGACTAGGAAAACCACTTTTATAAAAATAGATCTCTTTCGGGGTACAGAAAAGAAGCCTGCCATATTTGGCCTGTATAGCCATTAAAAAAGCCCATTTGACACCACCTGCCAATTACCACATATAAAAGGTAATTAAGAAAGTTCCCGTTATGAGACCTCTCCTCCAGCTCTCTATGATTTGGTCCTTCTAATTGAAAAACTGCTGGAAAAAAAAAACCCTCTGGAAAACATTAGCACTTATTTTAGGAAACAGAATAGCGAGACCTGTACTCAGACAAAAATTTGTAAATAGCAAGCTGATGTCATCTGTGTATTCATGTTCACCATAAAAATCTGAAACTAGGAATCTGCCATTAATAAATATCCTGCCAATAATCTGTGAGATCCAAGGCAACTCCCTTATCCACTGGTGCCTCAGTTTCCCACTCAGCGTATAGCAAAGGTTTGCTTGCAGGGGTGGGGTCTAGAGGGTGAGTGCTAAGAACAGTGTTAGTGCAGTGGAGCACTGTGAATATTTAGGGTCAATCTATGGTGTAGTCATAGAAACGGTGAACAACAGAAAACTCACGGGGCACCGTTACTCCATAATGCTGAGTGTCACTGATGAGCAGCTTCCGCTTCAGTTCATTCAGCCCCACGCCTACAGGGCCTGAAAAACAGGATAATGGAAACTCATTCAAATGAAACACCATCTAAGCAAGATGCAGGTGGGGGGGGGGGAGGGTTGTGCTCATTCCTGTAATCCTAACTACTCAGGAGGCTCAGCTCTCAGAATTACAGTTTAAGGCCAGCCCTAGCAGAAAAGTTCGTCGGACTCTTCTCTCCAATTAACCAGCAAAATGCCAGAAGTGGAGGTGTGGCTCAAGTGGTAGGGCACCAGCTTTGGGCAAGAAAGCCAAGTGAAAGAGTGAAGCCCCGAGTTCAAGCCAAACCACACCATCTAAGCATTTCTATAACTGCCACAAACCCATTAGTTAGACTGAGAACACAGGCCCAATCTTATATTTAATGTAAAGAGGTTATTTGATAGGTAAGCTGCATATAAGAACCAGTCAGGACTTCTTCCACTGTCCTTTTTTTGTTTGTTTTTACTTCTAAAGTTTACATTCCCACAGAAAAGGTTAGACATGCTTTCAATATGCTTTCAATAATAACTCGAGAATATGTGAGTATATTACTAAGGAATGGTATTTACAAGAGTGTAAAAATATATTAAAAATTATATGCCAGTCAGGCACCAGTGGCTCATGCCAGTAATTCTAGCTACCCATGAGGCTGAGATCTGAAGATGGCAGTTCAAAGCCAGGCCAGGCAGGAAAGTCCGTGAGTCTCTTATCTCCAATTAAAAACCCAATACAAAAACCCAGAAATGAATCTGTGGCTCAAATGGTAGAGCACTAGTCTTAAGCAAAAAAGCTCAGAGAAAGCTCCTAGCCCTCTCCTAGTCCTTCCACCCCCCTGCCCCAGATACTGGTGCCCAAAACACAGAGGTTTCAAATGTGAGCTGAGATCAAAAGTTAGAAGGACTGAGCTCCAAGGAGCTGGCATTCCTTTCCCCAAGCTTCCCACATGTCTGCCTTTAGAGACAGTTAAGGACTATGTAGTGCAGTGGGCACAGTAGACTAGAGGGCCAGCCTGCTTTGAACTTGGCTCCCCTCTGTTCCCCTCCAGCACTCCCTTCCCAGTGAAACTGCATGAGGCAATGCTGCAGTGCTTGAGCAGATGTCATTCTGAGTGGCAACGCTCCATTTCTTGGAGGAATGAAAAAGAAATTACACACAGTGCCTGCTGCTGAACTCAGGTACTTGAGTCGTATCTGCAATTTACCACCAGCTAAAAGTCAGACTGGAGGTGTG
Source organism: Dipodomys merriami (assembly GCF_024711535.1). Taxonomy (NCBI): domain Eukaryota; kingdom Metazoa; phylum Chordata; class Mammalia; order Rodentia; family Heteromyidae; genus Dipodomys; species Dipodomys merriami. The sequence goes on along the minus strand of NW_027206080.1, from coordinate 5,633,549 downwards.
TTCAAAGGGGTAGAGCAACAACCTTAGTTCAAGCTCCACCCAGTACACACACACACACACACACACACACACACACACACACACACACACACACACACACACACACACACACACACACACACACACACACACACACACACACACACACACACACACACACACACACACACACACACACACACACACACCCTCAGCTGTCCCCCTAGTGCTTGTCCCCCACCACCTTTTGCCTTTCTCATTTTGTGGTCAGGCACCATTTCTCCACTAACTTCCCCTGTTCTGAAAATGCTAAGAATCACTGGTAACTCAAGGTCAAGATTATGAAAATGAAGACAGTTATACACTACTGGCTTTGACTTTTAGGAGTAGTGTAAGAAACCTACTCTGAGATAGGCACCAGTAGGTTCACACCTGCACACCTGTAATCCTAGCTCCTCAGGCTGCGATCTGAGGATTAAGGTTTGAAGCCAGTGGGGCAGAAAAGTCTGTGAGATGCTTATCTCCACTATACTACCAAAAAGCCAGAAGTGGAGCCATGGCACTAGTGGTAGAGTGCTAGCCTTGAGTAAAAGCAGCTCAGGGACTGTGCCCAGGCCCTGAGTTCAGGTCACAGAACAAGTACCCAAAACAAAAACAAAAACAGAACAACAACAAAAAAAAAAACCCTACTAGCCTGGGAGATGGGCCAGTTTCAGTGGTACTAAAGATTTTTACCTGAAAACCCTAGCATATTCTTGGCTCCCAAAGATTTAGCCTAATACTGGGACATGCACATCAGACCTTGGTTCCACTGACAGGTCAAGCATTCTGACATTAAGAACATGGTGCTGGGCTGGGAAGGGGGCTCAGTGGAAAAGTGCTTGTCTCGTATGCATGAAGCCCTGGGTTTGATTCCTCAGTACCACATAAACAGAAAAAGCCAGAAGTGGCGCTGTGGCTCAAGTGGTAGAGCACTAACCTTGAATTCAGAGAGGCTCAAGACAGAGCCCAGGCTCTGACTTGAAGCCCCAGGACCAGCAAAACAAAACAAAAAAAAACCAACAACAAAACCCATGGTACCCTCCACAATGCCTACAATTCTTCTTACTGTACAACACAGGACTGGGCTTGGCTCAAAACTCGGCTCTTCCTCTCTGACCTCAGGAGCCTTCACTTCAACCATGACTGGGCACACCTGGGCTTTGTCATCAGTAAGGGCAATACTAAATTCCAACTTCCCAGTGTGACATCACTTCCTGATCCTCTTAGAGTTCTCCCAGGTCTGATTACATGGACCTCTAGTGCATTGATTTCCTTCCTTTCTTTTTATCCAGCTGCCTTTCAAATCTTCACCTTTTTTGGGCCATTGTATCTTCCACTAGAATTTGCTAGGAGATCTTCAACTCCTATGCATGGTCCTTTCTAGCATACTTGTTAAGAAAGCTTCCTAGGATCACTGCAGTGGCACCCGTACGTGGATGGCTGATTGCAGAAAACCCTCAAACCTCCACAGTTGGTATTACCACACCTTTAAGTCTCTACATATGACCTAAGTGTGCCACGGCTTTTCTATATTCCCCTTACCAGATGCATTTCTGTGGTCCCCACAATGGTAACTTCCATCCTTCTCCATCCCTGTACTGACACACCCAGAAGCCTTCCTGTCGCTTCCTCCAGATCTATGATTGTCCATCACTACTGCTGCCAGTCTAGTTCAGATCTTACTTCTGGCCCCTTCTCTTAGAACAGGCTCTTCATGGCTGCTCCAATCCACCATCATACTGCTATAGAAGTTCTTTTGAGAACCCAATCAGATCCTGTCACTCCTTGCTCCATATTCTTGGATACGTAGTTTCCAATGGCTCTTCCAAAAGAAGAGATCAACATCTTTATTTGGTGATACACCTGAATTCTGACCCTCAGAGATCTCATCTATTTCTGTAGCCCCAGGGACTTTTGGTTTGGGCCTTCTGTGATAACTGACGAGCCTAAAGGGAGCTGTGTCAGAGCAGGCTCACACAATTAATACTCATCTGTTCCAAGAACAGTCAGGGGAAACAATGTTATCTGAAAAAGTTCCCCTGGAGTATTCTAGATCACCACCAACTTCAAAGGTAGGGCTGTTGTCATGAAACAAAAGCTTAAAATATGAACATAGTTTTGTTCATTCTGATTAAAACTGTTCACGAGGCATGCAAACAGCATTTTCTCTAATGGGAGCCTTTGGGTTCTTCAATTCTTGGACATCAACAATTTTTTACTTGGAAAAAATGCAACATAGGGCTAGGCATGGTAATGTACACGTGTAATCTCATCTAGGTGGGAGGAAGAGATAGAAGCATCGTGTTTCAAGGTCAGCAAGAGCAAAAGGTTGTAAGGCTTTTATTGCATGGTGGTTAATCCTGTAATACTGGCTACACAGGAGACAGATGTCAGAGGATCATGGATAGAGGAATGCCCAGGACAAAAAAATTAAGATCCTGGGGCTAGGAATGTCGCTCAATGGTAGAGTGCATGCTTTGCATGCATGAGGCCCTGGGTTTGATTCCTCAGCACCACACAAGCAGAAAAAGCGGCAAGTGGTGTTGTGGCTCAAGTGGCAGAGTGCTAGCCTTGAGCTGAAGAGCTGAGGGACAGTGCCCAGGCCCAGAATTCAGGGCCCACAACCGCGGGAAAAAAAAAAAACAACAACAACAAAGTAAGGGCTGGGAAGGTGGCTCAGTGGTAGAGCGCATGCCTTGCATGCATGAGGCCCTGGGTTCGATTCCTCAGGACCACATAAGTAAAAAGAAAAAAAACCGGAAGTGGCGCTTTGGCTCAAAGTGGTAGAGCGCTAGCCTTGAGCTGAAGAGCTGAGGGACAGCATCCAGGTCCAGAGTTCAGGCCCCACAACCGGACCCCCTCCCCCAAAAAAGTAAGATCCTTTGTGAAAAATAAACTACAATCAAGAGGGCATCCACTGGTGGCTCGTGTCTATAATCCTAGCTACTCAGGGGGCCCAAAGGATAACAATTTAAGGCCCATTCAGGCAGGACATTTTGCAATGTGCACCCTCAAGATTACCAGCAAAAGGCTGGTTGCTGGAGCTATGGCTTAAGTGATAGAGTGTCACCCTAGTAGGTATGAGACACTGAGCTCAAACCCCAACACCACATTAAATAAACGAATGAATGAATGAATAAAATGAAAACAAAAGCAGAAGCTGAGGGTGTGGTTCAAGTGGTAGAGTGCCTGCCTAGCATGCAGTACAAGTCCTTAAGTTCAAAACCCCAGTACAAAACAACAACCAAAAACCCACAGTAAAAGAGAGCACAACAAACACTGATCATATTCCTATCCCGTATTCTTGTACTGTTAGATATAATCACATTTTTAGCTGCCTGTTTTATGTTCAGAACGCAAAACTGTTTACATTGCAGGCAATTTGGGACTGTAAACTGAAGTGCAATCATATATATACCCACAACAAGATGGATCCTTTTTGCTCTTCAATACACACACTGGTGAAATGCATTTAAATGTGCACAGATTAAAAAGACTGCTTTATAGCTGGTTTCCAACTGTGCTTGCTAGTGATTACATGAAGCAAAGAGGATTTAGACAACACATTTAAAAATGAAGCAGCAAAAAAAAAAAAAAAAAAAAGGAGCAGCCTTTGGAATAATAAGGATAATGACGGGGTAGGCTCTTTGCATGTGGCAGGCTTGGTTTACACACATCATTACTAACCTTCAAAACATCCCTGGAGGAAAGTATCATTATCCTTATCTAAGAGATGAGGAAATTGAAACAATGAAAAGTTAGATCATTTTCAAAAGGTCATACGACTAGAATGTGTTTTAGCTAGTATAGAAAAGCTCCTCTGTCTCACTCAGAAATCTGCATTCTTTTCACTCTACCTATGATCTTGTCAAAAGAATGGGGAGAAAATGCGGGCAAGGGTAGAAGTTGTTGCTCTGGTCATGACTGTGATCAGGAACTCCTGAAACATCCCAGCTGCCCATGCCTCTGATGGGGGAGGGGGGCGACATGTGTTTGTGGGCTGGCAGATTCTAGCTACAAAACTGGCACAAGTCAAACCTGCTGCTGTCAAATATCATACAAGGCAGAGCCTCTGAAGGTTCAAATAAACTTAAATAGCTACGGCTAACACAATTTGAACTAATTAACCAGGCTCAGACAACGTAATGTATGGAGCATATCTATTAAGACCACAGGACTAAGAAAAATCAAACACAATGAAGTTAAAGCCAAAAAGGTACATCAAAAATGATTTTAAAGCAGGTGCAAGTGCCTCATGCCTATAATCCTAGCTACTCAAGAAACGGAGATGTGAGGATCATGGTTCAAGACCAACCAAGGCAGGAAAGTCCATGAAACTCTTTATCTCCAATTAACCACCAAACAGCTAGAAGTTCAAGCACCAGCACTGGCACTAAAAAAGAAAAAAGAAAAAGAAAAAAAATTTTAAAGTTCATTAACTTGAAATTCTAGCAGTGAAGCTGATGTGCTCATTAGCTCTGAAAAGAAAATGTTCATAGGCTAATGTAACTAAATACCTGTTTCACTTGAAACGCATTTCCTGAGAATTCATGAAATCATGTTGGCAAGAAAGAAAAAAGCTATGTATATCAATCCTTATTAGAAGTTCTGGGGAAAAAGTGTCCAATTGGGTTATCAAATTATTTTTTTTAAAGCATACTATTATAGATCCATTTTAAATTTAATTAGCAATTCCTTATTGAAAGTAGACATATGTTATATGCTTTATGAAGCTCATTCATTTTAGAAAAAAAATAGTCTACTTAAGGTGTTAATAAAATGATCCTACGGAACTTTGTCTCTCTTCTGTTTCCAACTCTTAGCAGCATCAATTAGTTGGCCAAGGGACTTTTACTTTGACATGTCCATACATACAATGTATGCTGATTAGACACCTACATCCCTCCCTCAGCTCTCTTCTCCCTTTCCAAACCAAGCTCAACAAACTCACCATTTTGTTTTCACTTGTATATGTACAGTATTTTGCCCATATGTATCATCTGATCTCTTTCCCCTCGCCTACTAGTATCCATACCATAGAATCTAGCTTACATCCTCTCATTAAAAAAAAAGTTAATTGTTCAAAGAGGTTTCACTTGGATAGTCACACACACACACACACACACACACACACACACACACACACACACACACACACACACTGTAATTTCATCAGATTGGCCCCTTTATTTAGTCTCACTTTACCGTTTCCCCTGTTGTTCAATAGCTTTCAGCTTTCAGCCATCTTCGTTCACAAGCACACTATATTCCAGAATTGTTTACCTTCTCACATTCCTCCTTCTGATCCCCTCCAATGGTCCCGCCACTAAAATATGTTCTGTGCTTGTGTGTGATCCTGAATGTGTTTACCTACATGTGTACCTTATTATTTTTTTGAGACAGGGCCTTGCCACATAGCCCACGGTGACCTTTAACTTGATATACTTCTAGAATTCTCCCATGCATATACTATACTTTAGTCAATTTGTTTGTGCATATATGCATCTGGCCCTGTATATGTTTTCATATATGTTTATAACAGATTTAACTTCTACATGAGAGAAAACACATGCCTTTTGTCTCTCTGCGCCTGACTTACTTCACTTAACATAATTTTTTCCACATCCATTCATTTCCCTGGCAAATGACATAATATTATTCTTCTTGATGGATGAATAAAATTCCACTATATATATGTCATACTTTCTTGATCCACTGATCTGTTGTAGGGCATCTGGGCTGTTTCCATAACTTGACTATGGTGAACAGTGCAGCAATAAATGTGCGTGTGCAGGTGCCTTTGCTGTATCTTGACAAACAGTCTTTCATATAAATGCCCAAGAGTGGTATCACTGGCTCAGAGGATAGTCCTATGTTTAGTTTTGTGAGGAATCTGAAAACTGCCTTCTATAGTGGCTGCACTAGTTTACATTCCTACCAACAGTGTAATAGGGTTCTTTTTCTCCCCACAACCCTCCCAGCATTTGTTCTTTTATTCTTGATGAGGGTCATTCTTCCTGGAGTGAAGAGGAATCTCAGTGTTGTTTTGGTTTGCATTTCCTTTATATCTAGGGACATTGAGTATTTCTTTCCATTTTGTTTTTTGTTTCTCTTGCCTTATTGCCCTGGCTAGAAATTCATTTCATTTATGTCTCATTTATGACTTCAGAGGACATGAATGAATCACAACTATTCTACAGAACCAGCCCAGGGCTGCATCTCAACAACTGCCCCTGCTCAAGAGCCTTAGCTGACCAAGGAACACAGCCCACAGTCTGTAGCAATCAACCATCTGTAGCAATCGGTTGACTACAGCCTGGTCAATTGGAAGGCCCAGATTGTTTACAGAGGAGTGTGGAAATCTAGAAGAGGCCTTTTATACTTCTCAAACAGACCCCCTGCAGGAGAAATTTGAGACAACATTCAACACAGTTTTCTGAGGGTCAAAGTTTAGAAGAGTACTGGGCAGGGCTCAGCCTGTACCCATACTTCCCTTCAGCAAGAAAAACTAATTTGCTTTGTTTGCTTTGTTCCTCTTCAGGATATGTTTGCTGTGTGATTTAAAAAAAAATTGTTGTTGTTAGCTTTTATTTATGTCCCCAAACACTCTATTTCCTTCAACAATATTTCAGGGCTCTCACCATTATTTTCTATTCCTTCCTCATCTTTTCCTATCTTCTTACTTCCTCTTTTCCCCACTCTTTCCCTTATATTATTTAATATTTCATTCTTATAATGCTAAAATTAAATGCTGTAAAATTAAAATTTAATGCTAAAATTAAAAACTGTAATTCCCATTTCTTTATAACCTTATCGGAGAAGGTGAGGCTTCCAATCGCTTCTTAATTTAAATATTTAGATTTTTGTTCAATTGTGAACCAGAAAATAATTGTATTAAAATCAAAGAAATATCATGTGTGTGTGTGTGCATGCAAAACACATAAGCCAGATATACTGCTGCATCCTTGTTTTTGAGACCCTATCTCAAAAACAAAGATAAATACACAACAGGACTCAGAGCATGGCTCAGGTAGTAGAACACTTGCTTAAGAGTTGCAAGGTCCTGGATTTAATCCCAATCCCATCCCCAACCCCCAAACTCCCTTGCCCCCCCCAAAATGAAATGGCAGTCTACAAAGCATAGCATGAAACAATATTTTTAAATATCTGACATCAAATTTAGGTGTAGTTTTTCCTTAAGAAAAACAATTTGATGAGTATTAAACTGAACTTAATAATCGAAATATGGAAGACAGACACCCATCTAAAGATTGTTGTTATGAAACAACAGTCCTGATAAAGATGATCGTGTTAATACTCTATTAGGTTAATATTCTATTAGGGGAAAGAGAGACACAGGCAGGCAGAGTTTAGCTAAATTAGTTTTAACACTATATTTTCATTTTTATGTAACAATCCTAATTCATACACTAATGATAAACTCCATCCTTATTTGACAGCCTTCTGTCCTTATTGGGATTTATGTCATAATATTATTAAGCGGTATATTAGAGGGACATTTGTTGCATGGATCATGTATTACTCATGTTTTCTACTGACCTTTGTATATCATGGCAAAAACATAAAAACATAAATGGCATATTACACAAGGAATAACTGACATGGATATAGCTTTTAATATTTGTTCGCCTCCGGTGTACCTGTATTGCTGAACATGAAAATTCTTTCCCATTTCCCTGCAGACATTTTTATGATACTGGCCAGACTGGCCAACTCTTACTATCCAGAAGAAAATAGCAGAATTACTGGAATCTCTGCAATAAATACCCAACTGCTTTGCTACCTGAAAAAACATATGTATTCATTTGATTTACTGCAAGATAAATTCAGTGAAATCTCTAGGTATTCCTTGGATCAGACACATAAAAAGTCTGCCTATTATATGGTAACACTGATATTTTGATAATATAGGCATAAAGTAAAAACAAGCTATTATATCTGACACATAATCATAGTATCAACATATTAGTAGGTGGCTGGATTTGTGTTTGAAAGTGACAAATCTGTTTATAAAAATTTAAAGTTCCTCGGGGTGGGAGGCATGGCTCAGGTGGTAAAATGCCAGCCAATGAACAGGAGTCCTTATGCAATAGCCAGTTGGAGTCCTGGTCTCAGACAATTAAAAAAACAGTTTAAAGTTCTATTGGAAACAAACTATATCAAAGTAGAGCTACTTTGCAGTGTATAGCAAGCTCTGATAAGAGTCAGATTTTCTTTCCTCTGTCAATTTCACAATGGGAAATGTTACAAGTGAAAAAGTATCCATTTGTCTAAAGAGAAGGGAGAAAAACAAAAATGTAGAGAAAAGGAGGAAGATTAAAAAAAGAGGAGGGGACAGAAAAGAGTGAGGAAAGGAAGAAGGGAGGGAGGGGAACTGAGAGCTTCCCGAAAAAGCCCAAACTTGTCCAGAGTGTAGTCTGTCTTAGTCTTACACAGAATAACTTAAACACTGGTTTCACCTCTATTTCAGCTATAGCAAGAAGGTAATCAAATTAAAACAGAAAGATATGGCTGGGGGCTGGAGGCTCACACCTAAATCCTAGCTACTCAGGAAGATCAACACTCCAAGCCAGCCTGGGCAGGAAAGTCTGTGAAACTCAATCCAGTTAACCACAAGAAAACTGGAAGAGGAGCTGTGGCTCAAGTGGTACAGTGCTAGCCTTGAGCTGAAGAGCTCAGGGACAGAGCCCAGGCCCCAAGTTCAAGCCTCAGGACCAGCACAAAAACAAAAACAAAACATCAAAACATGACCCTTGTAAATAATGCTGCAATAAACATAGTTGTGCTGGTAGCTTTATTATGGCCTTGTTTGTGATCCTTTGGGTAAATGCCCAAAAGTGGGATTGCTGGGTCATAGGGGAGCTCTATGTGGAGTCTTTTGAGGAACCTCCATACTACTTTCCAAAGTGGTTGAACAAGTTTACATTCCCACCAACAATGCAGTAGGGTTCCCTTTCTGTCCACATCCCCTCCAGCATCTGTTGTTATTAGATTTCTTGATTATAGCCATTCTAATTGGGGTGAGGTAGAATCTCAATGTTGATTTGTATTTCTTTTATGTCTAGAGAGGTTGAGCATTTCTTTCATGTGTCTATTGGCCATTCTTATTTCCTCTTCAGAGAAGTTTTTCTTTAAATCTTTAGCCCATTTACTTATTGGGCAGTTGTTTCTTTGAGGATTTGTTGTTGTGGGATTTAGTTTTTGAGTTCTAAGTATATTGTAGATATGAGATCCTCATCCGATGTATGACTAGTGAAGATCGTCTCCCAATTTGTGGGTTTTCTATTGATCTTGCTAGCTATTGTCCTTTGCCATGTGGAAAGTCTGCAATTTCATGCAGCATTATTTATGATAGCTAAGATATGGAACCAACCCAGATGCCCCTCAGTAGATGAATAGATCAAGAAAATGTGAGAAATATACACACAATGGAATTCTATGCCTCCATCAGAAAGAATGACATTGCCCCATTTGTTAGGAAATGGAAAGACCTGGAAAAAATCATATTAAGTGAAGTAAGCCAGGCCCAAATAAACACAGGTCCCATGGTTTCCCTTATTTGCAATAACTAGTATATGTCTAGGACAAGCAGACAAGGTCCAAAGCTATGTATGTGTATGACCATATAAGATAATGGCAAGTGAAATGAACCCCAAGATAGGGACACAACTTGTTTTTTTCTTGCTTGCTATTGTTTTAATGTATCTAAAATGTACTATATGATTTTTTTGTTTCTTTTATATGTTCTTCTCCCATATTATAACCCCTGTTTTCACTGTATTTGATGTTAATGCCCTGCATCTTGTATATACATTTTTCTAATTTGGGGAGGGGAAGGGAAATAACAGAATACTGAAATAAGGACACAGGATGACCCATTGTAACAGTTAGATGTACAAGACACTATATAGAAAATGATCTTTACAACTTGGGGGGCAGTTAGGGAGGTGGGAGGGAAGGGATAGTGGCAGAAAAACAAAGAAGGGGGTAACAATGCTCAATAGGAAATGCACTCATTACCTTATTCATGTAGCTGTAACCCCTCTGTACACTATTTTTACAATAAAAAACATAAATAGGGATACAGGTTGATCCATTGTAACAATGAGATGTACAAGACACTATGTTGAAAACTGAACTTCACAATTTAGGCGGGGGGGGGGGGGGGAGTGTAGTTGTGGAGGTGGGAGGGAAGGTAGGGTAGGGAAAAAACAAAGGAGGAGGTAACAATGCTTGATAGGAAATGTACTCATTACCTTGCTCATGTAACTGTAACCCCACTGTACAGTATTTTTACAATAAAAACATATTAAAAATGATAAAAAAAAAAACAAAAACAAAAAGTAAACATTCTAAAAAAAAAAAGATATGACCCTCCTCTTCTCTAGCCAAGTACAGGGCACATCCTTTCCTCCTCATCTGCTCAGAATTTGAACCATTCACTGGAACTCAGGATATTGACCAAGGATCCATCATGGCTCCTGTTGTATTCTCCTTACCTTTAACTCTTCTCTTTTTTTACTTTCCTTTGTATAACTTATTACCCTCTAGCTGTGATATACATGGCTTTCTTATTCATCATCAACTTATTATACATATGTTCTTGCTCTATCCTCTCCCAGGAAAGTAAACAGCTTGAGGAGAAAATGTTTGAGCTATTCACTAATGACCGGATGTGTTCAGAACACTGTCTGGCATTCAGTACTCCATAAAAACCAGCTGAATGACAGGACCATGATTTATGCCTAGAAATTAAGCCTAATATAAATAAGGTAGATCTACGATATAAAAAGCCAACTGTGCTTCTACTAAAGATCATATTTGCCTTTTCCATACAAGAATTATAATTTTAAACCCATTATACACTCATAAATTTGCCCATAACTTTTGGTTTTATGCTTATCTATATAAACTCCTCAGGAGACCAATTCCTACAAGCCTTCCATCAAAGTTTGGCAAAAGCAATGGGAATTGTAAGACATTAACACTGGCATTCCATTTTGAGAGTATACTTTCTTCTCTGCTTTTGGGAAGGGACTTAGTGTTATGCCACCATTTTTATAGAAAAACATGATTTTCTTATAAACATCTGTTTATTCAACCATGTCTGCAAAGCGGTCTTCAGGCAACATGTGGGATTCAGCACTGGGGAAGACAGAATAGAACTTAAAGCTCAAACTGCCATGTGCAATACACAGCAAGATTTATTATTAGTTTCCTCACGCCTCATAACCACAGAGAACAAGTCACAAATTGTCTACATATCCACACACTAAATTTTTGCTCTCATTTTGGAATAAGCCACACAAAGTGCTTTAGTGTTTTTCTAAAAAGAAAATACCAAAGCTTTCTTCTGCTCCTTCCCTTCTCCACCTCCTCACGTGATTGGACTTCGTTACTCTACTCTGTAAATAAGTCAGGTTTCACTAAAGATACAACTTGTCACAAAGGAAATTGTACTAAAATGTTTGACATTTGGTTTTAACACTTTTCAACTACTTTTAAATATAAAAAAGGAGCTTAACGGGAACGATCACAAAGATATTTAGTGAGTCTGGAATAATACATTTATGAAATAAAGGGAAAATGAAAATACTTTTGATCAAAATTCAAAGTCCTCCGTTGTCCTAGTTTTTGCTATGGTAATAACTTGGTCTATCTTCAATTCTTGACACCAGGTCCAAGAATAAAAATCATATAATGTTATGGTAATAATATAGAGAAAATAATACTCTGCTCCTCCCCAACATTATTTTCTAACACTTTCAGGGCCAGTATCATTTCTCCCGATCGCACTGATTGGCAGAATGCCAGAATGCTTGAGTTCTCTCCATCTCCCGCCCACATTGTAGGGGTCAACATATATCCTAAGTAGACTGTCTTTCTTTACCATCATAAAAAGTAAACAGTTCACTCTAGAGAAATCTGGAAATTCCAAAGTATGTGTCCACTGCTGGCCTCAGTCCTTCTGATGATAAAATTGCTCAATAATCTAACTTATGTGGTTTGGAAACTAAGGTTTAAAACCAGAAGTCACCTACTCGTATTTGAATACCATATTTTTCAACAATGTATAACATTTTTTAAACCTTATTAAAAGTACTAACAATTGGTCTAAGTGTTTAAAGAGATTGTTTTGTTTAACCCTCAAAACAAACCTAGAAAGCTCTTATTATTTCCATTCTTCAGATGAACAAAGAAGTCCAAAGTGCTATGATGGTAAAAGCTGTCTCCTGCCTGCCTGCTGAAGGGCAGAACAGAACTGCAGCACTGCTGTGGCCCTGCACGGCCCAGTTCTAACTCCTACACTACCCTGACTCAAACCATGCAGATGGGTGTTTCTCCAGACTACAAAGCTGAAACTTCTAAGGCATCAGATGTGTTATGTAAGCCAGGCACTGGTAGCTCATGCCTATAATTTAGCTACTCAGGAGGCTGAGACCTAAGGATTGTGGCTCAAAGCCATCCTGAAAGAAAAGTCCAGGAGACTCATATCTCCAATTAACTAGCAAAAAGCTGCAAGGTTCAAATGGTAGAGGGCTAACTTTTATCAGAAAAGCTTAGGGACAACACCTAGGTTCTAAGTTAGAGCCCCAGAAATGACTTACAAAAAAAGGCGGGGGGGGGGGGGCATACGTAGGCGTGGAAAGGTTTTCTGAGCAGCGACTATACAGGTGAAAACAAATGCTAGGCAATATTTCTGGAAGACAGGTAAAACCTCTCAGGGTTGTCCAGATTGCCCCTGGCATGTCATTCTGTACAGAAGGGCACAGAGCAGAAGGGAATGAAAGGACACATGTTAATATTCAGTCCGTGGCCCCAGGAGTTGACTTTTCCAAGCCTCCACCTGTCCAGGCATTCTTGATTTGGGCATGTTACAAATCTTTCCTTAACTAGAAACATTCCTAAGCAGTTTGCTTCAACATAACATATGTTCATCATTCTCAGCTTTTCCTAGACAGACATGGGATATATTCTGCTCCCCTGGGTAGACTATATAATCTGACATGACAAAAAAGAACAAGCCTAGTAGTCTCCATTACGTCCACTTGGTTAGAATGCAATCAACTTAAGAAATACTGCATCTTCTCAGCAATTGCTACAAAATGGGAAAACAGTGGTGGAGCTTAAAGAGTTTCAAATGAGAAGTTTTTCTTTTCCTGTACAATATTCAGAATAAAGGCTAAACATGATTACAAATCAGTGGACCTAACTGATAAATCAAGCCTAAAATGTCACTGAGCAAATGTGGATAAAATGAAAACAAAGTGGGGAGGGAAGGGATGGTAGGGGAAAAACAAAGGAGGGGGTAACAATGTTCGATAGGAAATGTACTCATTGTCTTACTCATGTAACTGTAATCCCTCTGTACAGTATCTTTACAATAAAAATATATATTGAAAAATAAAAACAAAGCTTTTAACCATCATTTAAATGCAAACATGAGAAAGCACAAAACTGAAATGCAATGCCAAGAGGACAAATGAAAATAATTTGCACAGTTCAACTACCAACTGAAGAGGGAAAGCAAATCCATTGAAACCAAGTGACAAGGCTGCCCCTGTGTGCATGGGTATAGTTCTCACTTGAATTAGGACCAACAGTAATGGTAAAAAGCACAGTGCCTTTGTTAATCAGTGGGACCAGCAGCACGGCATTGTGGGAAACTCTGGCCCCTTATCTCAGGTGTATCAGTTCAGGAACTACACATTAACAAGACCCCTGTGATGGAATGCAAGTTCAAATCTGAGAAGCCCTGTACTAGGGGCTGAAGGTCAAGAGAAGGGCCAGAGCTTCTCTTTCTGCTCATTCATTAAGACTGACTATCTGATACTACAAAAAAAAAAAAAAAAGTATAAATACTCTCTCCTTTCTGAGGACAGAGCAAGTAATTCCATCAAGCATGATCCCCCCCACCCCCGACAAGTGTCTGGGGGAATGCACCCAGGAGAGGTGTAGAAAATGTGAGCAGACTGCAGAGAGCAAGGCCAAGGAAAGCAGTCTGGGGTCCTTTAAATCACCGGCAAACTATAAAGACAAAGGTGGTAAAACAAGAGTGATGTGGAATGAATGAAGACCAAGTAGAGAATGAATACTACAGAGGAGAGAGGAGAGCCTAGAAAACTTGCTAAACCCACCTGGAAGCTTCTATGGAAATATATGACTCAGGGCATCGTTTAGTGAACAACTGGTGCATTAGGTAGAAACAAATCTACACTTTTACACAATAAGTATATGGTATTTGTTAAGAAAATGAATGGATGGACCCTAAACCAAAAAGAAAAAAACAGAAAACAAAAGCAGGTCTAATAGGGCAAGCTAGCATTGCCTTGTTTTAGAAGAAGAAGCTGTATTCTACAATGAGATGAGAAAGAAGGTTCTAGTCTCTAAGGCCCTGCAGCTGACTCAGCTCTATAGCTTAGCAGCTGTGAGGTTTGGGACAACTTACATATCTCTCCTTCAGTTTTCCTGTGAGTAAAATGTATATATAAGGTATTTACCACAGTTGCAGTGAAGAGTGAAAGGAACAATAAGTAGTCTTCAGCCATTGTTACTATGTGTATAGCTGGACATGATGGAACTAATTTTCCAGGCACAAAGGAGAGCTCAGCATACATGGATGAGGAGATATAGACTCTTCTAAGAAAGGAAAATTTGAATTTCCTTGAAGTATGCAAATATGTATTTATAAGCAAGGCATAAAATTAATATCTGATGAGGCAAACGATTCCTTCAGTGCCAGCGGATGTGAGACAGCGAATTGCTTCCCATGAGTCACCACCACCTGCTTCAGATTTTCAAAGGCCTTTCCCTTATAAAGATGGGGAGAGTCCCTACCTTCCCATTTATTCTCATCCCTGTAACTGTCATGTTGAGTTTATAAAGGAACAATTAGTAATAAACACCACATTCCTTTATTCTAAATTCCCAATGTCTTTGGCCTAGATCCTGGAAGCTGACATAGCCACATGTTTGTTTGTTTCGCGCTATTACTGGGGCTTGAATTCAGGGCACAGGCTTTTTCTCTCAAAGCCAGTGCTGTACCATTTGAGGCACAGCTCCATTGCTGACTTTCTCGGGGAGATAAAAGTCTCATGGCCCTTCCTGTGTGGGCTGGCTTCTGACTGTAATTCTCAGATCTCAGCCTCCGGAGTGGGTAGGATTTTAGGCATGAGCCACTGGCACCCAGACACCCATCACATTTTTAAAGTACAACAAGAGTGGGTGAAGTGATTGGGGTTGTGAATGGTCATGTCCATGAAAGCAGGACTCCATAGATTCTAGAAGGTTGATGTGAGGTAAGCCAACCAGTGCTGTGGTGATACCACATGCAAGCACTAACCACTTTAAAGCACTTTTGTTAATTGGCTCTCCAGCTTGAAGTCCCTGAGAAATCTGTTGTAATACTTCATCACACTGAAGGTCTAAATGTCACAGAAAGCTTACAACACGGGTGCCGCCTGAAAGCAAGCTCAACAAAATTTTCAATGCCTTAAAAAGCAGTTGTTTCTTTTACTTATTCATCCTGACATAGCCCACAAATCTCAGTGTTAACTAGTTCCCTTTCTAACAGCAGTTCTATCAATATCCCACAACCATTCATTAGAACCATCTTAAAAGTCTCTAGAAGCTGGGTGCTGGTGGCATATGCTTGCAATCCTAGTGAGATCTGTAGGTTGTCGCTCGAAGCCACCCTAGGCAGGGAAGTCTGTGAGATTCTTCTTTTCTTTTCTTTTTTTTAGTTTCAAGTATAGTTTATTTATTTTATTTATCTGTGGCATATTCTTAAATAAGACTTTAATATCAATCCGGATTTGAGTAGAATAGCGACTTTGATACTTTAATTTTTACATTATTTTTACCATCTGTAAGTAGATGTATGGAGGAATTGCCATTCACCACAGTAGTTTATAAATACAGCACATCTTGATCAACACCGCCCCGTCAAGATGCTTACCCACCCCTCCCAACCCACCTGCCTTTCCTCTCATTTTAAAACTTCTAGGCTATGTATTCAGTTTTTTTGCCATTTAACAAAACAGTTTATATAGACACTGCATCTTGATCTGTGCCTCACTTCAGCATCTTCGCCCTCCTTTCCACCTACCCATTCCCTCATGCTTCTCAATTCTGTGGTTTCTAAAATCAATAGTAAAGGGAAAAATGCAACAACAAAATGGCGAGACAAAGGACAAGAGGAGAAACCAATGCAACTCACAAGAGCATATACTAGAAATAATCTGTACAAGTTGGGGGGGGGGGTGGAGGGAGGGAAAGTGGGAGAAAAATGAGCGAGGGGGTAAAAAGTTCGACAAGAAATTTATTATTATCTTATTTATGTAACTATTTCACCTTGACAATAAAAAGAAAATAAATAATAAATTTTTAAAATAAAAAAAAATGACCTGTGTAATGAGGAACACTGAGCTCTGTGAGACTATCTTCAATTAACTAGCAAAAGCTGGAAAAGGAGGTGTGGCAGGTGGTAAAGTGCTAGCTTTCAACTCAGGCTATGAGTTCAAGGCCCACTACCAGCACAGACCCACAAAAGTCTCTAAAGGATGTATATGTCTAGATGATTTCCGATTTCACTCTGGAGACAAAGCAGAGTATTCAAGATGAGGAAATTTTTAGTTTGAAAATTCAACTACAATGTAAAATTTTATTGTATCACTTATTTCCTCAAAATCACAAACATGCCGGGTGCCAGTGGCTGACGCCTCTAATCCTAGCTACTCAGGAGGCTGAGATCTGAGGATCTCGGTTCAAAGTCAGCCCGGGCAGGAGAGACCGTGAGACTCCTATCTCCAATAAAAACCACCAGAAAACTGAAAGTGGCGCTGTAGCTCAAGTGGTAGAGCGCTCACCTTGAGCTGAAGAGCTGAGGGACAGCGCCCAGGCCCAGAGTTCAAGCCCCATGACCGACAAAAAAAAACCCCAAAAACACACAAACATTACATACTTACCAACCAAGACAACAAGCCTGTATTTGTCATTCATCTGTCGCTGATATGGTGTGACTTCTTCATATGTAGGCACATCAGCTGTATCATACTGATCGCTCTTCTTGCACTCATACATGGATTTATTTGTTTTCTTATCTTTTCTGCTAAGACGGAAACTTCTTCTAAAGCCAGCTGCAAATAAACAATATATATACTTTAGTAATAACTAAATATTAAAACCCCTAAGAGAGCCTTTAAGGCTGGGTTAGGGTGGTAGCTCAAGGCTAGAGTGAGCAAGGACTTGGGTTCCATCTTCAGTACCACAAAAAAACATAAAGCAAACCAAAGAGAGCCTTCAAATTTGGATTGTATTCTTCACAATTGATACAAGTGGCATTAGTAAAAGGGGGAAAATGCACACAATTTCATGTAAACAGTAATTTATAGAGAACTACCTAACATTTATTTATGTACACAGTTACAATTTAACCTTGAATTTGGTTCTTGGAAATTGTTGGGTAGAATAACTATAAAAGAAAGCCAATTACATGAGAAATCACAAAGTGGAGTAATGGTGTGGATTCAAAATTCAATTGCAAGGAGTGCATCCATTTACAAAGGGACTAAGCAGATGTTGCAGATTTTTCTGTGCATCCTTTTGGTGCATGCCTTCATAGCCACACCTCTGGAGGAGATGCTCATAACTCACCCCTAGCGCAGTAATTCTCAGACAAAGGTCTCTTCTTAATTTGCAAAACCAAGTTCCCCTCTCACCTCTTTCTCAACTCTGTCTCTGGGGTGGAGACTGCAACCCAGGGTAACTGGATTTCTGACTTAGCACACAAATGACACACTCACTACAATTACAAGAGAAGTTCATGCTGGGTTCCATAGTGTTCTAACTTCAGGTTTCCATGGCTTTCACATCTTGGGATGTAATTAGAGGATAAACAGGTACAACTAGAAATTCCTTCCCAATTATTCCTTGTAGGGAGGAAGGATTTTCCTTAAGCCACCACAGCCTTTGGGTACAGGAATGGGTACAACAAAAACATAAAGAAAAAAAAAAACAAAAAACAAATGACCCATTCAAAGCAAATGTAATCCAAACAGAAAATATGAAAAATTTCTGATTAGTACATCACAACTAAATGTTGAATTTTACAGGTAAACCTTAAGTTTACCTGAAGAGTTCTTACAATTCACCAAAGTTTTTCCTTTCACTACAGACAGTGGGAAATGAAGGCATTAGATTTCTAACGTGAAAAGACCATACAGAGTTCAGAGGATGGCGGAGTGAAACTACTTGTGTAGTGCTTGATGCTGAATCGGTTTGATAAATTTACCAAATTTAAGTGGGTGCTGGTAGTTTACACCTGGAATCCTAGGTATTCATCAGACTGAGATCTGAGGATCACAGTCCAAAGGTAACCCAGGCAGACAAATCCGAGAGACTCTCATCTCCAGTTTCCTAGCCAAAAAGGTCGAAGTGAAAGTAGAAAGGTGACTCATGTGGTGTAGCACCAGCCTTGAGTGAAAAAGGTAAGTGGAACTCAAGCCCCCATACTGGCACATACACATAGAAAAGTTTACCAAATTTAATTTTAAAGGATTCAATAGAAAAATCTACTACTACATCTGTGTCACCTTTTTTCTAGGAATGTGTTTTTGTTAACAAGATTAAAGGGCATCCTTCCTTTCCCTCTTTCTCAATCTTTTCCTCCATATACATGGGTGCTGTGTTTATATATCACACCGTATATATACATGCATATATATACACACAGCTCTATGCACACAATCACACACACACACACACGTACACACACACATGCGCGCGCGCGCGCACACACACACACACACACACACACACACACACACACACACACACACACACACACACACACAGCACAGGAAAAAAAGAAAAGCAATACCATGACAAAAATGAAGGATATAACAAAAGATATGAAATCCAGACTCTTTCTTTGTGGTTATTTTTCAGACAAAACCAAAATGACAGGGGCTAGGAAAGTGGCTCAGTGGTACAGCACTTGCCTTGCATGCAGGAGGCCCTGGGTTCGATTCCTCAGCACCACATAAGCAGGGAAAAAAAAGCCAGAAATGGTGCTGTGTCTCAAGTGGTGGAGTGCTAGCCTTAAGCTGAAGAGCTGAGGGACAGCGCCCAGGCCCAGAGTTCAGGCCCCACGACCAGACCCCCCAAAAAAACAAAAAACAAAATGACAACAACAACAACAACAAGACTCTGCTATTTTCTAGACTCTGTCCTTCTTGAGTAGTTAAAGGTGATTATACACTTGTAATTTGACAGTAAAAAGCTAGTAATTTTCAAACTAAAAGGAAAATAGTAAGTTATATTGTCTATGCACATTCTTAAGACTATGCTTCAATACTACTAAATCCTGTCAGCAAAAGATGGTCAATATTTTCTTGACTTCTGGTCTTACTTGATTTACTTATCAAAAAGAAGCTCCCCCCACCCCCCACTGTAGCTGTGGCAATAGGTATGCCCTATTATGCCCTACTGCACCCAGTTATAGATTGAGGTGGGATCTCAAGAACTTTTTGCCTGGACTGGCCTTGAACCACTATCCTGCTCATCTCAGCTTCCCAAGTAGCTAGGATTACAGTGTTTGAACTACTGGCACCTGGCTCTGTTTCCACTTAAGTCCCATTAGTCCTTTCCAACCTAGCCAAATTTATGCTCCTGCATTTCTGAGCAGGCCTCTTTGCACAAGTGGGTTATTTCTTGTGTGCATGAAGCAATAAGGGACTTGTTTCTTTTTTGTCATTTTCCAAAGTGTGGACGGATTGCCACAGTCAGAACTGGTTAAAGCATGCTGGCACTAGTTACCTCTCATTTATGAATAAATATATCCTTCTACTATAAATAAGTAAACAAAAAAATAAATAAATAGAGATGGTGCCAGCAAGGAAGGAAAGCAGGGAGAAATAGAGGGAGGGAAAGAAAGAAAAAAGATAAGGAAGCAAGAGAGGGAGGAAGGTAGGGAAGAAGAAAGGAAGGGAAGGGAAGGGAAGGGAAGGGAAGGGAAGGGAAGGGAAGGGAAGGGAAGGGAAGGGGAAAAGGGAAGGGAAGGGAAGGGAAGGGAAGGGAAGGGAAGGGAAGGGAAGGGAAGGGAAGGGAAGGGAAGGGAAGGGGAAAAGGGAAGGGAAGGGGAAAAGGGAAGGGAAGGGGAAAAGGAAAGGGGAAAAGGAAAGGGAAAGGGAAAGGGAAAGGGAAAGGGAAAGGAAATGGGGGAAAGGAAATGGGGGAAAGGAAATGGGGGTAAGGGAAAGGAAAGGTAAGCAGAGGAGAAGGAAGGGAGATAAGGAGGGATACAGGGAGAGAGGGAAGGAGGGAAAGAGAGAGAAAATAACTTTTTTAAAGAATTAAAGAAAAAGAAACAGTACATGTGCCTCACTAGTTGGAGGCTAGGTGAGGGGAGTCAGAATCTGTGGACTTAAACTGAAAGTAAGCAGAAGATCTTTTCAGATCGATGTGAAGGAATAACAAGATCTATTTCATTTCATTTCCAAGTATTTCTCAGTAATTTAGCAACAGTTGACTTGGAAACAAGAGGGGAAAGGGCATATCTATCAACAATGAATTTAGGGTAGGAGAACAAATTTACACAAAATGTGTTTTTTTCTTATATTTCACATTTTCATAGTTTATAATTGTCTCAATGTTTTTTTTTACAGGTAGGTTTGTTTCCAATGAGCTTACCCACATCTGTCAAAGATATCTGTGTTTGAAAGAATACATTTACTTTATTCCAATAGGAAAGTGACTTCATAATAAGACTGCATCTATGGGTTAACCGCTAATCATAGAAACATTGTGTATCTAGTATCTTCCAGTGGAAACAATTTATCACTTGCTAATTGATCATTTAACTGTCTGGCTTAGCTGAAAGTACACCTTTTAACTACAAAGGAACATTTTTAAGCTGTTTGTAATTTGAAATAGACTCAAGTAAGTGTCCCTATGCATAGGTGTTCAAATCACTGGGAATTTCATTAGGACAAATGCCAGAAGCTAGGAAGAGCTTGTCTAGTGCTTCTCCCATCTGTTAATAAATATCTATTTTAAACTGTTCATGTCATCATTCTTTCATAAAAGAATTGTGGGTTTGGGTTTTTTTCCCCCCTTAGGGGTGGGTTGTTGGCGAGGCTTGAATTTAGGGCCTCTGTTCTCATTCTCTCTGTTTTTGCTCAAGGCTGGTACTCTATTTAAGCCATACCTCCACTTCCAGCTTTTTCATGATTACCGGAGATAAGAGTTTCATTGACTTTCATGCCCAGGCTGGCTTAAACTGTGATCCTTGGATCTCAGCCTCCTGAGAAGCTAGGATTACAGGTATGAACCACTAGCACTGGGCTAAGAATGTCTAACCCCTTGTTTAACATCCTTAGTGATGTCACAAACAAAAAGTTGTACATTACTGTTATTTTAAGTAGGTATCCAACTGTACAAGTTCATGTATTTTTCTTATTTGCATGTCTTATTTTTCCTGTAACTGGTTGGTTAGTATACAAACATTTTTTGATTAGGACTTTCATAAATCCAATATACATCTGTGTTAAGTCATGAATCCTTTGCCCTAAGTAGCTTAAACCAATTGCAAAGAAGTTTAAAATGGTTGTGTGTTTGAATTTGTAACTTTCTTTTAACTTTTGGTTTCTTCCATTGTTGTAGTAGCTTTCCTACCCTTAGAGCTGATTAACAAACACTTACGTATCCTTACTTAAGTTTTAAAAATGGATTTCATGGCTTTACACATAAGGCTTTATTCCTTCTTGAATGAGCTCAAGCCTTTGTAGTATGGCTGTCATTTTATATTTTTCTAAATAATTAACCAATGGTCAGTCCCAGACATACTGAATAATCTTTTTACTACTTTATGTTGATACATCAGGACTGAAGTATCAGATTGTTTATTATATCATGACAGGCAAAGGTGGTTCTTGGTGTGAAATTAGCCCATTCTCATTAGAAGATTAGTTCCAAAATAGCAGTTGTATTTACTGAGAATTTAGTAGATAATGAACTCCTGTCAAAGAACTTTATACAGATATCTGGCTGAAATCCTGGAGGAGTGAAGCCAGCTAGGACAAAAAGTCTGCAAGCTTCCATCTCCAAATAGGGAGAAAGGGCCATGTTGGAAGCATGGTTCAATTGATAGAATGCCAGCTGAATGACCTTTAGGCCCCTAGTTTGTAGGTACTGGCTGAGCATTGGTGGCTCACACCTGTAATCCTAGCTACTAAGGAGGCTGAGATCTGAAGGCAGAAGTTAAATGACAGACTGAACAGAAAAGTTGGTAAGACTTTTACCTCCAGTTAGTTAGCAAAAAGCCAGAAGTGGAGGTATGGCTCAAGTGGTAGAGCATCAACCTTGAGCAAAAACCTAAGGGACAGTGGCTAGCCCCTGAGTTCAAGCTCCATTTGTGGCACCGAAAAAAGAAAATGAAAATGTCAATACTGGAAGAAAGATGAGTGGAGGGGAGGGGAAGGGAAGGGAAGGGAAAGGAGGGAAGGGGAGAGGAGGGGAATACAAACATTATTCTCAAATGCTTGTCACTTGGGTTCTCTTATCAAATAGGATCTTGAATATAAACTAGATATTTGCAAGTTCTAGTGTTTTTAATTAATTTTGAATTTTCTCCTAAATAAAATAACAAACTTGGATAATGATGAGTTAGTGATTTTCAAAACTATTTCATTACATTATCTTTGCATAACACATTACTCAAGAAAATGGATTCTAATGTTTGCAAATGTAATTTAAGAATCATGTATTTTAGTGTAAGTTTTCATATGAGAAATATTTATTACCCATCCACAATTTCAAATGTTAGTGTTCTTTCAAAATATTAAAAATTTTGAAAGCAACCAAGTTACACAGAAGTATGGAAATACTTAAATTATGAAACTTCTTAAAAACTGAGGTTACTGTAAACCTATTAAAGTTATAAAAGTATATAGCACCATTAAAGTACATTTGATATAATAATAAACAGAAAATTTGAATAGGATACAATAATTACACTTAACACTGTGAGTTTTATCATGATTTCATTCATAGAGAAGCAGGTATGGATACACAAATATAGAAAGAAATGCTTAAAAATGAATAGTTGTATTATGTAGGAAGAGTGAAACCCAGAGTTCATAATATATGAACAACCAAACAAAATCCAGCATAGACAGATAAATTCATGAAGTTAACATAAGACACAAAATATATTCCATATCTCAAAGCAGGATCTAGTCTTTTATACTTTGAGGGGATTAAGTAATCAGCCAAGTTTTCCACATTTGTGACAGTAATAAATTCAAATACAGAGAAATCAAAAAGCAACAGAAAACTATACAAATTAGAATATGGTATAAGAAAGACAAAGATAGAAAACTAGGAATCTCACCTGCAAAGGGAAGGAAGGATGGAAGGAAGGAAGGAAGGAAGGAAGGAAGGAAGGAAGGAAGGAAGGAAGGAAGGAAGGAAGGAAGGGAGGAAGGAAAGGAGGAAAGGAGGGAGGGAGGGAGGGAGGGAGGGAGGGAGGGAGGGATTTGGGTGGGTACTTTATTTCAAAAACTAATAAACTAATAAAACTGATATGAAATTTTGTTTTATGAAATCACAAATTATCATATTTTTGTTCTCACAAATGACTTTAATATAAATTTACAATGCAAATATCTAGAAACTATCATGATATTGTGATCTTTAAGGCATTTTTATTAAAAGCCTAATCACTTAATGAACAAACACAGCAGGAATACTAAAGGCCCCAAATAAAGCAAACATTACCACTACTAAAGCCTCAGGAATCACGTAAGAGAGCACTGGCAAGACCTTGGCTTTCTGTAACTCAGAGAAAATAAACACTAAGCCATTATATCACCACCTAAAATGTTTTAGAGGGGACAGTTTCAATATTTGATTACATTTCTTTTATATAACCAACCTGGCCTAATAACATCAGATATTATACATCACTAATGTTTAAACAAGCTTTTAGTATGTTTAAGTTTCATAGATGTTTATAGCATAGGGAAAGAAGTCTGAATAAAATTTCTTGAATCTTTACAGAGCAAACACCGGTCACAGGCACCTCAAGAATGAGAATGTTATGGAAGAATTCGCTCTAAATGTTCTAATTAAGATGCAGACGCGTTGAATAAAACTGCTTAATTTTCTAGGAGAATATGCAAATAAAACATTTTAAGTTCTTTTTTTCTATTTAAAGTATATTAAAATGTAGAGGCAATTTTTTAAAATTGGAAGGACTAATAAAAATGCATGAAAATTATTTTGTGCATCCTAAAAGTTGGAACAACTGACCTAGAAAATATTTAACAACTAAATAATTGATTAAATAGTTAACAATTGACCAGGTAAATATCTTTATTACAAGCAAGAGAAATTTTTACTATAAAGGAACTTTTTAAAGAGATGGGAGAAAATGATGGATGGCTGACATTGATTAAGATGCAACATACTCACAAACTGACATGTTGAGTTGAAACCCCTTGGAACAATTACTTAAAGCTCATTTAAAAAGAATTAAGAGAATTAAAAAAACATAGATATTAATAAAAACTAAGCAGCTGGAAGTTACTATATAATGTTAGATTAAGTTCCTGACAATAAAATTGGTGAATACTTCTATCAAAATAGAATTTTAATATATTGCCGATGCTGTTATAATGAAAGAAATTGTCACAAACAATAAAATTTTGGGGGTAACAATTTTAATACAAAACGCTACTGAAAAATAACATTCCATAATGTGGTAGTCATCAAACGGACAATGCAGGATAATTTAAAAAATGCCTTGAAGTGACAGGTGAAAACTGAGAGGAGATTTAAACTGAGAAAACAATGCTAAAACAAATCTGTGCAGATTACTGAAACAGAAAAACACTGGACTAGTCATCTTCTATAACACAGTGTCAGAAAAGAAATCACCAAAGAAACACAGACAATGTCATGATTCTAGTAACCAGCCACATACATGCTAACTTTGTATAAAGGAGGGACAGGCTTTGAACAAATGAAAAGAGAATTCGTGAGTGGAGCATCCCTGCTCAGGCTCATCTCTAAGCAAGAAATGTTCAGGTCCATAAACACCCTGAGAATCTTTCAGCTCATTTCAAACTAACACTAAAAAACAGAAACCAACCTGATGAAACATGGGACCCACTCTATCGATCTGTAATTTCCAAGGAAATAAATTATTTATATACATCTTTAAAATTTTTTCTCATTCTCTGACAATTTGCTTTTGTGCAATTTAATTTTAAGGCATAGCAAAGCAGCACCATAACAGAAAAACAGTATGCGAATTGAGTTTTCTTCCACACAGCTAATAAGAAAATGAATTCTTGTTTAAGCTTTCAAAAAATAAGAATATGCAGTATATGCAGACAAAACTACATATAAAATACAGTTTTGAACAGGGGAGGGGAGAGGCTGAAATTGGACTAAAAACATTAGTATTTTTTTCACAGAGTCCATCCATACAACCTAAAGTTCTCCAAGCAGAAATAGTTTCTTTTGGACAGAAAGTTATTTCCAAGTAGTATTCCAGACTTGTCGAGATTACGCAGTGTTGTTTTTTATTCAACAAAGAACCTACACTACTTTTGGAAGAATGCCTCTACTCTCTTTGTAAAAATTCTCGTTTTTTTGAAAAATATTCAGGTGGTATATTTAGATACAGCTGTGATTACCTACCTAACACTGCTTAATAAATGATTGGATACTAAAGAGAAATTTTTACCAGATTCATTAATTCAGCAGGGTGGCTTGCTGAGGAGCAGTAGAGAATGGAAAGAAATAAGAAATAGCAATTAGGGAAAACAAAGAAGCAGAGATGGATATATAACACTAAAAAAAAAAAAAATCACAGGAAGCAGGCAGTGTTGTGTTTTGGTGGTGGTGTTGTTTAATTTTAGGCTAAACATGAGTTAAATAGAAAAAACAGTGTTAGTATCCATAAGTCCCCAAACTGATCTTGTTTTACAAGAATGCATGAAATACTCCAGCAAGGCCAGACGTGGAGAAAAATTGATTTTTCAGGAAACATTTGCAAGGAAGTATGTTCGAAAACAGATGCTTGATAAGTAGTACTTAGTGAGCTGATTATAACAAGACTTTCTTATAATGAATTAAACAGAGGAAAATATTCTGTTTTACCAATGCTAAAAAATAATTGACTCTTCATTATGAACTACTTTGTTGTGCAGTTTAGAGAGAGAGAGAGACAGACAGACAGACAGACAGACAGACTCTTAAAAGCTGTTTTATCACTGAAAAGTAATTGTACTTTCTGTGTGTGAGTGCTAGTGCTGGGGCTGGAACTCAGGGCATCGTGCTCTCATTTTGGCTTTTCCTGCTCAAGGCTGGAGTTTTTCCACTTGAGTTACAGCTCAACTTCCAGAAACTACATTTTGGAAGTCAGAACACAGATGTAGACAAAAAGCACACGAACTTCCATACAATTCACCAAAGCCAATTGAAAGTCAAGAGCTTATGAGACAGAAATTGATCCTAATAAGTCATATATATACATACACATGTATATGGGTTTCATTCTATACATCTATGAAGGGAGACCTTTATAGAGAGACAGCTCTTGACTTCAACTCTAAAAGAGGCAATTTCCTCTGATTAATATTTACAGAAAAGAGTCAGTCTTTGAAGTCACAGTTACTTAAAACACCTAAAAACTGTTATGCAGTCTTAAAAACAGGCAGATTTTTGAGTGAGGAGACAATCCTCAATTCTGCATTTTTCAAAGTAGCTATTCCTTCATTTTACTTTTTTAGTCTCTTTGTTAGATATGAGTGCCAACTGAAACAAATGATGATTTTTGTGGTTTATGACTATTTCTTCCTATTTTTTTCAGATATAACACACTACACTATCAGCCATCTTTCCTATAAGAAAAAGATTCAGAAGTTTTGATCTAATGTAATATTTCAGATGCATGAGTAGGAATACTCTACTTTGAGGATTTACAGGTTAAAATGTGTTTCTGCACTGTCTGATATTTAAATATCTCCTGTAAATGAACACAAGTGGAAAATTAAAAAAATATATTTACAGAATACTATCAATGTATGTTCATTGAATTATAAATGCGAACTGAATACAACTTACAAGGCACGTTTTTCCTAGTAAAAACAGCCAAGCCTTTTTTTATGGATAAATAAGTTAACCTGTAAGAAATTAGCTTTGTTATACATCAGTAAGAATCATACCTCATTATTAGCGAAGCTTTATTAAATATGGTTTCAATGTACATTGTTATGAAAATTCATATATTATGATTTGAGTATCACCTTATGAATACTATACCATAATGTTACTTCTCTCAAAAGTGTTAACTTAGATAATTCTGATGTGGAATTTGATTTTCAGAAATGTAACCTGTTCATGAGTTAAAAATAATTTAGATGTCATCTGGAGCTTGATTTGAGGCACTTCAAATAAACTGAAAATAATAAAGTATCTTCCCTGATTTATGGGCTTGATTTAACTCCATCTTGGTCATGGCTCTACAGAGCATTATTCTAAGGATATTCTGGCCACAGGCTAGGGCACTTTTGTTTTTCCATTTTCTGAGGAGACAGGAGACAGAGGCATAGAAGTGCATAACAGGTGAGAGTTAGGTCCTAGAGTAAGCCACAGCCTCAGAAATCCTTTTTACTTATTCTTAGAAAATCGCCCAATGAGGTCAAATTTCTCAATTGTTTCCCCGAACTCTCCTAGCAGATAAACATGGCATATGTGAAGGAGAAACCCAAGCCTGTCCTGTATATGTAGATGTTCTTCAAAACTATGGAACTAAAATGCACCTGGGTAGGAAGGAGGCAGCATCTGTTGGAGGTGGATGTATCCCAGAGTACTGTGATCCTTTATACGACATGTGCAAAATGACCACCATGGAGAAATCCTTTTCCATCTTGTTGGCTTGTAGCATTAATTAATGTAGTGCAGGTACTAGGGCATGAAGAGCTGGGGCATGATTATTTAGCTTTTTTGCTTAAGGCTGGTGGTTCTACCACTTGAGCCATACCTCCACTTGCGGAGTTTTGCTGGTTACTTAGAGATAAGAGTCTCATGGCTGCTCAGGCTGACTTTGAACCACAATCCTCAGATCTCAGCCTCTGTGGAGTAGCTAGGATTACAGTTGTGAACCACCAGAATCTGGCTCAATTTGTATAATTTAAATCTCTCATTTTAGTGAGAGAAATATTTGATGTGGAAAACATTAGGTCACCAATGGGGAACTTTTTTTCAAAGAAACAATCACCAGAGATATACTTAAAAGCATTATGGGAAACTGGGTACTAGGGGCTCACTCCTGTAATCCCAGCTATTCAAGAGACTGAGATTTGAGGACTGCAGTTCAAAGCCGGCCTGGACAGAAAAGTCAAGTCCGTAAAACGCTCATCTCTTATTAATCACACACACACAAAAAAAGCCAGAATGTGCTATCCTTGACCAAAAGAAACTCATGGACAGTGCCCAGGCTCTGAGTTCAAGCCCCCTCACCCCAGAACTAGCAAAAAAAAAAGTATTATGGGATAAAGTGCTGGTTAATTTTAGGCATCAAGTTGGTTATAACAGGAAGAAATGATGTATGCTGCAGTTTGGAACTGGAATGTCTCCCAGTGTCTCCTTCCCTCCCCCCCCCCCAAAGTGGCTCTACTGAAAGGCAGCTCTTTAAGAGGAGAAGTCGACTGGGAGAACGTTAGGCCTTATAATTGTACTTTATAATCAGAGGTTGCAAATTCAAGAGTCTATCAAATTTGGGACATGTGCTCTAAAGGGATCCTGGTCTCTCCTCCTCCTTTCACTCTTGGCCATGAAGTGAATACATTTGCCACATATAGCCATCACAGACTGGAGCCCAAACTTCTCATTATCGCAGTATTTGTTATAGTGACAGAAAGCTAACACATTACACATATATTGAATTATATTGGTCACATTTTTCTCCCTTTGACACCATAATTATGTACAGGAAGGAAAAGTTCTGTTTCTAAGAGATACCGAGTGGGGCAAATAGCCATACTGTAGAAGCAGGTTATGCAAATTCAAAAGCCAGCCAAATGCAAAAAATCCCACAACACAATCTGCTAAAAATAATGTATTTATCCAACTTTTGGTTCTTAAGCAACACGTGGCCTCATTTTTCTGACACCCTGTAGGTTACTTTTCTTTCCCCATAGGTTCTTCTGCCCAGCTTGGCTTCCAACAGTAATCCACAGATCTCAGCTTCTGGAATAGCTAGGAAAACAGGTGTGAGCCATGAATGCCCCACTACTGATCATTTCTTCACTTTTGCATTTAATTTCTCTATCACGTGTTTATTTCATAAAATCCTTACATGCTAAAAGAAACAAAGACTTAAAAACCATATTCTGCACAATTTTATGCAAGAGCAATGTTGAGTGAAAAATCAGGAAAAACTTTATTTAGACTACTATGTAAGATTATTTAGCCTACTGAGTAAGAGCTGACAGTATCAAGCAATCAAACCACACTTCCCGCCCTGTCGTCTACATATCACTTAAATTTACATATGCCTTGTGCTCTGTGACATTTAGCTTCTTTCCATGGAGCTGCATTCACATTTATCCCCCGCTGTGAACTAGAATTCTCAGTGACCATAGTACCAGCTCTGATGCCCTCTCTTATGAGGTGACTCAATCGAAGTAGGCTGGAGATCATCTCCTTTGAAGCACAGCATGATACGCAACATACACGTAGCACACTGCATGAAAGGTATCCACTAGAAGCATATCCCCTCAACATCTGATCCACTGAGCAGGGACAGTAAGGTCCCCATTTCGATTTTTGACAGCAGTAGAAACATGTCCTACTGGTTGTGTTTTTGGGCACTCCTTCTGTATACAAGCTCTCAGGTAGCTTCCGCCTGCATTGACACTAACTTGGCCAAAAGACTTGCTTGGGTCAAAAGACTTACATGATGTCAAAAGTATTCAAAGACTAGAAACTGCTTTCTCTTGCTGCAGTCTGGAACTCTGAAGCTCCTGTATTCTCAGCTTACTGGAGAGTAAAAGACCATGTGATTCAGAAACAAATTCACCCAGCTCTCTTAAACACAGCCAGACCCTAGGCAAAACACCAGAATGGAAAGTTAACAAGCTGACCCAGACCAGAAGAACCATGGAGTTGACTACAGTCATACCTCCAGTGAGTTCTAGGTAGTTCTGCTTTTATTCTTAACAGCCCTTGACATCTCCAAACTAGATTTGTTTCCTTCCAACAGAGATCTGAAAGTTGATCGTGAGGCCTCATTGTATTTGGGGCTGAATGTTAGTTATTTGGAGACTAGGGGAGTAACAAATCATAAGAAACTATTATCTAAACTTAGTTAAGAATAAAAAGTCATTCAGAAGTTTTGAACAATTCACATTAAACCATTCATTTAGAAAATATTTAGCACAAACAGGATGTCTTTCCATCTTCTATCAAAAAACATACAAAGATTGAAAAAGTATGCTGTCTGGAAGGCTTCTTGAACTATAACCAAAGCACATGAAGAGATCCTTTGTGTCCAGCCTGGTGAGCCTGTTTTGACAGAGGTACATGCTGTCACCACTGAAGATCAGAGCATGCTAATGCATATATACTAATTTCAGATAAAATAACGACTTTGAAGAAAGCAACAGAAAGAAAGGAATCCTTCTCCATGACCATTGCTCACCTATATAGGTTCCACTGTGATTAGCAGCAAATTCAGAATCCTCTGGATGAAGGGTAAAAGCATTCAGAACAAAGCCAAGAAACAAAGCAGAACAGTTAGAAGCCCAGCCACAGATGCAAAAAATAAATCACTCAAAACAATTGTGTGAAGCACGGCAAAGAACAGCCTTCACAATGCCAATCTTAAACATAAAACACTTTGTTTTATATTTAAGTGTTAATATTTGGAACAATCATGCAGTTGATTTTTTTTTAACCTTCTTCAGAGGTTCTTTGATGCAAGTCCAAAAAAATTACTTTAAAATAAAACCTTATCTGAAATGTTTATGCTTTCACAGTTAAGAAAATTATAGCGCTTGATTTCCAAAGTAAAATTACTTTCGTAAATCAGGCTCTTTGGTAAAATGTACAAGAGAGCATGTGTGCTTGGCTCATTGGATTAGACAGAAGGGTTAAGATTAAAAATATATCTTCCTGCTGATATGTATTGATTCCATAATAGGAAGCAATAAAAAATAATATTCCCACTTCCATTTTTTTAAAAGAACAGATAAAATTCATTTAAAGAGTAAAGAATATGCTATTATTTGGGGGAATTAAGTGAATACTGAGTTTTGTATACATTTAAAAGTGAATGTAAATAATAGAGTACTTTATCATACTGGGCCTCTAACACTTACATAAGTATATGCCTGGAATAACCCAGAGTATCCAGAAATCAAACCGTTGCCAGGGATATGGGATGTAGCTCAGTGATAAAACACCTGCGCAGCATGCGTGAGGACCTGGGTTCCATTCCAGAAGCTAAAAAACATTTACCAGTGTACTTGAAGAACACTGCTTTCTTCCTTCACTTTTGTTTAGCACAATTGGCAGAAATACAAGTGTGATGTGTTATTTTTGTTTATATTCTGTATTTCTTCACTATGAAGCACAACAACAACAAAAAAAGGATGTTATCCCCCCACCCCCCAAAAAAAGTCCTACCTCTGTGTTTGGACTGAAATGTCATAATGAAAGTAAAGATGTAAGTAAAGATCTCTTTCATTAACTGCTTGATATGTTCAATTTGACCCTAAACTTATGTGCACCAAATAAAATTACTAGACTATGCACGGAAACTTTTATACATGTACCTTTAATTTCCTCTGAGAAGCACAAAGAAAATGAGAAAGGAAATGGTTAGATGGGCAGAAAACACAATTAAACTTTAAAGATGTTGCATCCAAGAAAAAAACAAAAATTCACCTACCACACTCAATTATTTCCTCATCTTAGAAAAGCCAAAGGAAAGAGATAAACATTTTAAATATATCAAAATTGTTAATCAAGAAATAAATAGAATTTTAATCTCCACTGAGTCTTGTTCTATAAAGTATGTATATACTTTAGTAGATAGTATTATATTATGGCTTTTTTCTTTGATGAATAAAAACGTTTTATGTTTATTGATCACAAAGATGCTTTTCTCAAAATGTCTGCTCAAGTTTATGCTATTTTGTTCTATTAGGTTTTCTACTGAGTTCTTGTTATTTATAGAATTTACACATTTGGGGAATGTGCAGTGGTCAAATAAATGCAAGATCATTTTTATCTGAACAAAAAAAGTCTTCATAGAGCTCATGAACAATCAAATGAGAAAAAGTAAACCAATAATACCTTGAATATGATCATTTTATTTTCACAGATTGGTTTTGTTTATAAATTAATCTGTTCAAGATATTGAAAAAATTCATAGAAGACAAAACAAAAATTTTCTTATAAACAACAAATTTCCCATAAAATGTCTATATTTCCTGTTAACAAAATTTCCTGTTAACAATACCCTGTTAATTTAACAATATCTATCCTGACAAGGGTCAATTTAATTAGACATATCAATGAGTTAGACAGGACCTGTTGTTTTCATTGTATTATTTGATTATTAAAAGTTAGGTTTGAGGCTGGGGATGTGGCTCAAGTGGTAGAACACCAGCTCAGCAAGAATAAGACTAAGAGTTCAATCATGGCACTAGTAAAAAAAAAATGTCAAATTTGACTAGGAATAAAAAGTAGAAGTACTGGCAATATATTAGAAGTAAAACTTAAGCTTGAATCGAGGTAGAACCGATTTTGCAACGTGACTTTACAGAGAAAAAGGAAACAGTGAGAACAGCTCTTTGCTCATTCATCTCCCCAAGCTACGGACTGGACATCAAAAAAAAAAGGTTCAGAGAAAGTACATACAGTTCACTTTCACTCTTCAAATAGCCATGGGTCTTTTAACTGTGTTGGCTCTACTTGACTAGTATTAGCCAATCTGAGAAGTTACTAGTTTTCAGGCTCAAAAAATAATTTATACACATTTTTAACACTTCTAAAAACTCACGTATATCAAAACAAGTGATCAGAAAACAAAGATTAGATTATGTGATACACAGATTAGCCAAACTAGACATTTAGGCATGGTGGAAATACTTAAGACTGATAACTGGGAATTTTCAGGCATTCTACTAACACATGGGATATAAAATCTATCCCAGTTGTGGGGCTTGAACTTGGGCCTGGGCACTGTCCCTCAGCTCTTCAGCTCAAGGCAAGTGCTCTACCACTTGAGCCACAGAACCACTTCTGGTTTTCTGGTGGTTAATTGGAGATAAGAGTCTCACAGACTTTCCTGCCTGGACTGGTTCTGAACTGTGATCCTCAGATCTCAGCTTCCTGAGTAGCTAGGATTACAGGTGTGAGCTACCAGCGCCTGGCTGGCAAATATTTTTGATTGAACTAATACAATTATTTGAATACTGAACCCTTGATGAAAAAAATCAGTGTCATAGTAACAATAGTATAAGTATGTCACAAAAGAAACAACAAAAATACTTAAAAACACCAACAACCAACCTATAATAAATATCACTAATGTACATTGCATTATATATATGTGATATAAACTACTATCACTTATATATACTAATGTATATTATATTACATATAAAATGTGTCATATATAATAAATATATTTGTATTAATTTGTATTAATAAATACAAAAATATTTATTATGTAATATATAATATATAGTTTGTATTGTAATAAAAGGTCAAAATTGCAGAAAAGAACATTTCTCAATACAATTCTTAAGAAAGAGATTGTTTAATCCACACACATATCCAATAGTATGGTCATGCTTAATAGACATCTAGTTGGAAAAGCAAAGAAATAAAATAAATTCCCTTAGAATTAGCAGGTTACATAAAAAGAAAAAATACCAAGAACTGATCTAGGATGATAGATGGGGTAAATTCACATTTCTTACTGTATACAAGGCATTTTCCTTGGCTCATTAAGTATATAAAGTTTCTTAGTTCCCCAACAATCTGAGGCCAGGACTACTGTCCCCACTTCACAGATGGGAATGTGGACCCAGGTTGTCTAGGTATGTTTAACTTTGATGTCAAAATTACCCCTAAACCACTTTGTGGGTACTCAAACGTAGGCAAGAAAACAATCAATCAGGGGCAAAGTCAGGAACATGTTTGTTCCAAGTCTCCCCTTGCCTCAAACATGCCTTCATGTCCTTTTCTCACTGTCAACACCCCATGTTTCTCCTGACAGGGGAGCCTGGAAAGGGCTAACTCCTGCCATCAGCAGTGCTAACAGGAGCCCAAAGCAGTTAACAATGGAGTGCAGGACAGAAAAGTTGTAAGACCACAGAGGAGACTAGGAACACAAAGAGACAAATTTGCAGTCTACAAACAGAGAATGAACTGAAAGGTCTCACAGTAGAACAAATGAATTCTAAGTGGGACAAATGAGGCAGAGCAGATACTCTTGAAAGTGGAACAATCTAAGATATGGAACCAACCCAGATGCCCTTCAGTGGATGAACGGATCAAGAAAATGTGATTTTATGTGTGTGTGTGTGTGTGTGTGTGTGTGTGTGTGTGTGTGTGTGTGTGTGTATGTGTATACACACATACATACATACATACATACATATACACACACACATATTGGAATTCTATGCCTCCATCAGAAAGAATGACATCAGCCCATTTGTTAGGAAATGGAAAGACTTGGAAACAAATTATATTAAGGGAAATAAGCCAGGCCCAAAGAAACAGGTTCCATGGTTTCCCTTATTTGCAATAACTAGTACATGTCTAGGACAAGCAAAAAAGGTCAAAAGCTATGTACATATATGACCATATTAAGATGATGCCAAGCGAAATGAACCCCAAGATAGGGACACAAGTGGTTTCTTGCTGTTGTTTTTAATGTATTTATAATGTACCATGTGATTTTTTTTGTTTCTTTTGTATGTTCTTCCCCCATGGTATAACCCGTTTCCACTGTATTTGATGTTGTGGTCCTGAATCTTGTATATATATTTTTCTAATTTGGGGAGGGGAAGAGAAATAACAAAATGCCTAAATAAGGATACAGGTTGACCCACTGTAACAAAAACAAACTTTACAACTTGGGCGGGGGGAAGGGAGGGAGGAGTGGGAGAGGTGGGAGGGAAGGGATGGTAGGGGAAAAACAAAGGAGGAAGTAACAATGCTCCATAGGAGATGTACTCATTGCCTTACTCATGTAACTGTAACCCCTCTGTACAGTATTTTTACAATAAAAATATATACAAAAAAAAGCAAGTGGAACAGTCTATCCATCTATGCTGGTGCAGTACTATTGACACAAGCATAGCTGTATCTGCTTCCTAAACACCCTCCTACCCCTGACTGCATTCTTCCCTAAAACAGTCCTTGGCCACAGACTAGCCTCCAAGCCAATTCTTTCTTATGTGCATGGCCCTAGACCCCGAAGACAAAATTAGAACTTTGCAAACTACAAGAGTTTACCCTATGTAATACTAACAGGCAGAGAATAGTTTACTGAATAGGCAGAAACACTTCAACCATCTCCCTATAGGGGTAATTAAGCATGAGATTTACAACTTAGTTCATCTATACCTCTTTCCACACACACCCTGAGCCTGAGAATCCAACACATAGTATTACAGTGAAATGGTAGGAACTTTTAAGAGGGAGCTTAGTTGTAGGAGGTCTTCTGACCCTTGGGGATGTGTCCCTGTACCTAGGATGGTGGGACCCTAGAAATTTCTTCTTCCTCTCTCTTCTGAATCCTACCAGCAATGTGAGCAGCTCTGCTCTATTGTGAACTCAACTCCTCACCATGATATGCTGATTTGTCACAAGCCCTCAAAAGACTTTTTTTTTAATTTTATTTTTACTTTTTTTTTATTGTGAAAATACTGTACAGAGGGGTTACAATTACATGGGCAAGGTAGTGAGTACATTTCTTATCAAGCATTGTAGCCTCCTCCTTTGTTTACCCTTCCCATCCCTTCCCAACCTTCCCCCACTCTCCCCACCTAATCCTCCCCCTCCCCCCAACCAAAAAACTTTTCTCTGGACATGTTGATTATCTCAGGGGGTTGTTAAAGTAACAGAAAGCTGACTTAACATACAGGACAAAGAATACTTATTATTTTCTTTTGTGCTTGTGTGTGCTGATACTAGGACTTGAATTCTGGGCCCTGGTACTGCCATTTAGTTGTTTTCACTCAGGGCTGCTGCTCTACCACTTCAGCCACAGCTCCACTTCTGGCTTGTGGTGGTTAATCAGAAATAAAAAGTCTGGGGCTGGGAAGGTGGCTCAGTGGTAGAGTGCTTGCCTTGCATGCCTGAGGCCCTGAGTTCGATTCCTCAGCACCACAGAAGCAAAAAGAAAAAAAGCCGGAAGTGGCGATGTGGCTCAAGTGGTAGAGCGCTAGCCTTGAGCTGAAGAGATGAGGGACAGCGCCCAGGCCCAGAGTTCAGGCCCCATGACTGGACTCCCCCCCAAAAAAAACAAAAAAGAAAGAAAGAAAAAGTCTGGTGAACTTTCCTGCCCAGGCTGGCTTTGAACCACAATCCTCAGATCTCAGCCCCCTGAGTAGCTTAGATTACAAATGTAAACCACAGGCACCCAGCTCTTATAGGTATTTTTAAAATTACATGTGTTTCTGTTCATAACTTCCTACCAGCATCAAAAATGTTTGACAAATTTTTACACATAACCTAATTATAAAACATATGCAGTCTCTGTTTCGGAACTAACTCTGTTTATGAAAACACTAAATGATTTTTCCAAGTCTTTCCATTTCCTTACAAATGGGGCAATGTCATTCTTTCTGATGGAAGCACAGAATTCCATTGTGTATATATACCATATCATATTAAGTGAAGTAAGCCAGACTCAAAGAAACATAGTCTCTATGGATTCCTTCCTTTGTAATAACTAGTATTTGTCTAGGATAGTCCTAGCAGAGGATCACAATAGCTCAGTAGCTAAGTACATATGACCACATAAAATGATGCTAATCAAAAGGAACTCCAAGTATGAAAACAAGAGGTTTTTTTTTTTAAGATTTTGTTTTAGTTTTTCGTTTTTTTTTTAATGTACTGTGTGAAGTTATTTCTTTTCTCTTTCATTTTTTTTCCCCTTTGGCTTATCCCCTGGTATCACAGTTTTTTGATTTTGGTACCCTGTGTCTTGTATATATGTTTATTAAATTTGGGGAAGAAGGGGAATCACAAAATGGTGAGACAAAGGACAAAAGGTGAACCAATGCAACAGCGATACTCACAAGACACTATGTTGGAAATGAACTTTACAATTTGGGGCGGGGGGGAATCAGAGGGGAGGAAAAAAGGGAGATAAATGGGGGGGGGCTAATAGTGTTTGACAAGAAATGTACTCATTGCTTACTTAAGTAACTATAACCTCTCTGTACATCACCTTTATAATAAAATTAAATTTAAAAAACACTACGTTTATTGAAGATGACAGAAGAAAAAAATATACTTGACTTGAACAGCTTTATTACAGAGTCCTACCATGAGTTCCTTTTTTTTTTTTTTTTTTTGATCAGTTATGGGGCTTGAACTCTGGGGCTGGGCACTGTACCTCAGCTCTTCAGCTCAAGGCTAGTGCTCTACCACTTGAGCCACAGCGCCACTTCCAGTTTTCTGGTAGTTAATTGGGAGATAAGAGTCTCACAGAGTTTCCTGCCCGGGCTGGCTTTGAACTGTGATCCTCAGATCTCAGCCTCCTGAGTAGTTAGGATTACAGGCATGAGCCACCAGCGCCCGGCCCATGACTTATTCTTAAATGCCTGACTTGCAACCTAAATGATTAATATGATGTACCACAAATGGACATTCTAATGGACATTCATCATCTGCAGTTAAATTTTATCCACACAATAGTAACAACTGGTTCAAACAAATTAAAAAATGTTGTTTTTGTGCTGTTATTTCTTATTTCTGCATTTTTATGTCTCTTATAACAGGAATTCTACAAGAGTTATTTTATTAAAGAAAATATCAAATTACTACTATTCAATTTGCTGGATTAGAACTGTTTGGGTATTTATACTTGGATAACTAAGAAAGGAAATAAAAATAGCACTGAAATATTCTGGGTTTTGTTGTTGTTGTGTTTTCAATTTTTTAAATATTTTTTATTGTGAAAATACCGTACAGAGGGGTTACAATTACATGAGCAAGGTAATGAGTACATTCCTTATCAAACATTGTTGCCTCCTCCTTTGTTTTCCCCTACCATCCCTTCCCATCCCATCTCTACCACTACACTCACCTCCCCCCTCCCGCCAAAGTTGTAAAGTTTGCTTTTCAACACAGCATCTTGTACATTTCTCTGTTGCAATGGGTCCACCTGTATCCCTATTTAAACAATTTGTTTTTTCCCTTCCCCTCCACAAATTATACCAACATTAAATACAGTGAAAGGTTATACCATGGGGGAGTGACATACAAAGCAACAAAAAAAAAAATCACTTTATAAATACGTTAGAAACAATAGCAAGAAAGAAAAAAAAAACACTTGTAAAATAAGGTATGTAAACAGTTTTTCTCCACTCTTTCTGAAGGCTCTTACAAGCTGGATTTAAATTACATTGTATCAGTGTGAGCCAGTGGCTCCTGCCAGTAATCCTAGCTACTCAGGGCTCTGAGATCTGAGGATCATGGTTCAAAGCCAGCCCTAGCTGAAATATCCGAGACTCTTATCTCCAATTAGCAGCAAAAAGCCAGAAGTAAAATTGAGGTTCAAGTGGCAGAGAGCCCATCTTAAGAGAAAAAGCTAAAGGAATCATGTCTAGACCCTAAGTTCAAGCCCCAGTACTGGCATAAAAAATTTTAAAAACCACCTATTAAAGTACATTAATGTTTATATAATTAAGAAGACTTTTTAACTCATATAATTGTATATATTTCAACAGAAAAAGAGCAAACAATATCTCCAATAAAGAAACTCATATATCTTTCTTAAAGGCAAGGTGATAGCATATGTTTTATATAAGCAAATGGACAACAAAAATGTTAGGGTACTTTAAATAATATTGACATAAGAAATGGAAGTTGCCAAGTTTCCATCAGGAAAAACTATTCCTATATGCTACTTGAGACTTAAGGTTTGCTTTCACCCATTTCCAGAACACTTAAGCTGACTCTTTTATGCAATAATCCAAAAGCTAGTCATATCAACCAAAATCTATCAGACATCTAGGTCTGTTCTTCTGTGTTACTCATACAAATCCATTATGTGAAAACCATATCAGATGGCAGAGGGAAGGAAAATACATTTCTATTACAATTTTTTTTGGTTGGATAAGCAATTGTTCCAAAATAGATGGGGGACAGAGAAAAGGAGAAGAATCCTCATATCATTTCCAAGATTTAAAAATACATTTAGCCAGTGCTGATGGTTCACACTTGTAATTCTGGCTACTCTGGAGGCTGAGATCTGAGGATCAAAGTTCAAAACCATCCCAGCCTGGAAGGCCCCTGAGAATCTTATAGCTAATTAAAGCTGGAAGTGGTGCTGTGACTCAAGTGATAGAGCACTGACCCTGAGCAAAAAAACCTCAGGAACAGCACACAGACCAAGAGTTTAAGCCCCATGACTGGTATACCTACACATAGAGAATATTTTCATTATAAAACTTTACGTTTTCATTTTTAGTAATGCTTAATTTTAAAAAGCCCATTATTTTGTTTGAGAAGCCTATTGTTTGGGCATGTGTTAGTTATGCCAAGCCTCTTGAAGGGAGTAGTAACAAAACATCAAAGATTAATATTGCAGTGAAGAGTTTACATATGGATGTTAAGACCAAAGCCTGAAGAGGATATGATTATCATAATGCCTGGTCTGATTTACCTTGGAGCCAGAATCAGAGCTCTTCTACAACTATAAACACATAGATGGCCAGACTAAAACTTGCCATTTCTTTCTGCCTTTATGATGATATTTACATAAACTCTATACTACAGTCATCTTCACAAACTTCGTCTCCTTGAAAACTCTAGTGATAATGACACACTTAAAAATCAAATAAAGGATAAAATCATAGTCATATAAGTAACCACACAGTGATACAAGGTGATTGGTTAGACCAGGTGCCAATGGCTTACATCTGTAATCCTAGCTATTCAAGAGGCTACAACCTGGAGGATCATTGCTTGAAGTCAGCCTGTTTGAAGTCAGAAAGGTTTGGGAGACTTCATCTCCAACTAATTAGCAAAAAGCTGGAACTGGAGACATGCTATAGAGTGCCAACCACAGGCACAAAAGTAAAGTAAAAGCATGAGGCAATTGTTAAAGATGCCATTATAGAGACCCTTTGCATTTGCTCATGCACACAAGTATGGACACACATGTGCACACATACATACAAACACACATCTAAATTCACACACATTGAAATCAAGTATAGTTGGGAAGAACTACTGAAAAGCAAATTTAAGTAAATTAAAATTCATAATTATATCGAATTATAAATCTCCAAAGTGTCATGATTCAAACAAAGTGAGTACAGATTTAGACTGGAGTGTCCTCATATTTCTAGTATTTTTCAGTAGCATGCTTTATTCCAAGGAATTGCATATATCAGAACTGCACAAACATCCCCAGGACCAGATCCCTCCAAAAGCAAGTCAGGGGTGTCTGAAAAGTTCCTTTCTGCTGGAGATGCCACCAACGGAAAAGTAGGCATACTTAGAAAAAAATGCAACATTAAACTTTAAGCATGCTGATGTCTTAGAATGCCACGTGCATTATGACAAGTGCTTTTTCCTTCTGCCCAGACTTAAGTAGCAAGAACAAGCAGGCTTTTGAATCAGTGTTGCACTTAAGTATTTGCTTGCTGTGAGATTTATACTTGGCTGTACTTTGGCTCTCTCACTATGAGATTCCTGGGCTATAAGCTTCTACAAACTGACAGAAATTACAGGAGATGTGAAGAACACAATACTAAAAACAGATGTTGATGTAAAATTCCAGGGCCATTTATTTGTTCATTTTGCTTTTTAATGTATGGTCTTGATGCTTCAAATAAAACAATTTTTAAAAATTCACAAAACACCCCAAACCAGGAAACATTTAGGAGTGTTGAAACAAAAATTTATGAGATAGAGGCAGGAGAGAGCAAGGAGTAAGAAGCTGAGAGAAGGGTTAGCTGAAAGAAAAAAAAAATCCTCCTCAACCCACACTGCTTTTCAGGAGTTCTACATTGTCCTTTTTCTTACCCTCATTAACATTTAATTTAGGTTGGTGAAAACTCCAAACAAACAAGATAAAGGCCAGTTACTATGATTGATGGATATGAAAAGAATTAAGTAGGCCAGGCACCAATGACATTGCCTGTAATCCTACTAAAGAGGCCAAGATCTGAGGCTGTGCATTCAAAAACAGTCCAGATAGCGTATGTGTGCACATGCATGCACATGTGCAGGCGTGCGCGCGCGCGCGCGCACACACACACACACACACACACACACAGAGCTGTTCTTAAGTACAAATGTTTTTGCACCCAAGAAAGTAGTAGGTATTTTTTCCTCAAATCTTTCCCAAGAAATACTTTACCCAAAGCTCTTGGCTTTAGACAAAGGAAAGAGGTATATTCTAGGTTAAACTTATTAAGTTTCTAAATTTAGAAATTAGTGAGAGTTGTGGTTACTACTTTTTTCCCCTAAAGAATGGACTATGATTATAAACAAATCTTTTCTTTCAAAGATGCACAGCAATATTCCTATTGTGAGTATCTTCTGAGTTTGCTTCCAGAGAAAAAATAATGCTCTTAAAATTTACTGCAAGATATTAGGATTCCTTCTTCCATGAACACCTGCTTTAACAGTCAAAATCAAACAGCAGGATTTGGTTATCCTACATTCTTAT
Source organism: Dipodomys merriami (assembly GCF_024711535.1). Taxonomy (NCBI): domain Eukaryota; kingdom Metazoa; phylum Chordata; class Mammalia; order Rodentia; family Heteromyidae; genus Dipodomys; species Dipodomys merriami. The sequence goes on along the minus strand of NW_027206080.1, from coordinate 5,591,554 downwards.
TAGCAAACTTACATGATTTCCTGTTGGAAGCTTTCAAGGGCTGAACTGGTATTTCTGGTCGTCTCAGAGCCAATCTCCTGGAGAAAGGAAAGGTCAACGTGTCTATCAATGTTCAGTACACGTTCAAGGTTAAGGTAACATCAAAATATTAAAAATCTTAAGGAAAAAAGTCTTGAAAAGGGAAAAAATAGTATTTAAATGAAGAAACAATTCTTCCAACTTAGGATTTTTTTCTTTTAATGCCAGTACTTGGCTTCAATTCGGGGTCTGTGTGATGTTTTTTAGCTTTTTTCCTCTTAAGGCAGGCACTCTACCACTTGAGCCACAGCTCTACTTTTGGCTTTTGGTGGTTAATTAGAGAAAGTAGAATCATGCTGCGTGGGCTAGCTTCAAACTGCAATCCTCCTATCTCAGCCTTTTGAGTAGCCAAGATTACAGGCATGAGCTATCAGGGTCTGGCTCCAACTTACAAATTTTTGTATATTTCTCTTCCTACTAAAATGACTTATTTTTTTCCTACCTTTCACCTCAACATGAATTCTGATATTAATATGCCATTTTTTCCATTTGCTTCATAACAAAAACCTAAGATGACCTGGTAGTCACATTATTTTTTTTTTATCGTTCTTTATACTTTAGACAAAACAGAAATCCAAACCCAAGGGATGATGAATTCAAAAGCAGGGTTTTAGAGCTCATTTAATCACAGTCATTCTGGAACAATATTCTGCAGAGAACAAAAGGTCACTGGAAGAAAGACCACTGCTTCCAGCCAGTAGCTCACCTTTCCTGGAAGTGCTTTGAGGGGATCAGGCCGGCTCTGGGGTTGGCATCACCTTCATGCTTCGCCTGCCACCACGTTGCATCATCCTGGCTCATGATCTGAAGAATATCTCCCTTCTTGAAGGACAGTCCAGCCTCCTTACATGGGATTGCCTTGTCCTCATTAGGGTCATAGTCAAAAAGTGCTTTGATAAACATCTAGAAGGAGATTTTGTTGCAGAAAGAGCAACAGAAAGAAAAAAAAAAATGAATGGCCTACACGGGTACAACCAAGATTTAAGGAAAAAAAAAACATTATTTCCCCTCACCTACAAAAAGTATCTTTTTTGGGGGGGGTGGGAAAAGGGGTCCGGTCGTAGGGACTAAACTCTGGGCCTGGGTGCTGTCCCTCAGCTCTTCAGCTCAAGGCTAGCACTCTACCACTTGAGCCACAGCGCCACTTCCGGCTTTTTTTCTTATGTGGTGCTGAGGAATCGAATCCAGGGCCTCGAGCATGCAAGGCAAGTGCTCTACCACTGAGCCACCTTCCCAGCACTACAAAAAATATCTTTTAAGCAGTGACTAACCTTGCCTTCTTTAGATGGTGTCTCTTCTTTGATGCTGGGTATTATTTTAAATGTAATGGCTCCCTGAGACTGAGCCTGGTAGCAGAGAAAATAGAGAATCATTTTTAAAAAGTAGAATCAAAAATAATAAGATAAAAGAAGGAGAAAGTTAAACACATCTAAGAATTTACAAGCCTGGAATTATTATGGTTAGACCAAACCATAAAACTCCTTTTGTAGATGTTCCAGTAATGTCACAGGGTCTCAAGTTTGTCAAGTTAAAAACTATTAGCCACTATGTTCACTTTTTTACTTCCTGTTTATTTTACCATACAAATGAATATGATTATATCCACGTCAAGTTAACTCAAAACAAAAGTACAAAATACAAATAGTGCCTTAAACAAACATAATGTCAAAATGACTAAGATAAGGTCCAAAAATCAGGCTATTACATTTCATAATCAGCATCAATGGTTTTAGAGATAAAAATCCTTTATTGTCAGTATTATAGCTATAAAGATAAGATTCATTTAGTGCTAATGTCCATCAGGAAAAAAATAGTAAAAACACTTTTATGTATTATATTCTGGTTGATGAGTATAAACATATTAGACTCTAAAGATAAAGACTGAATGTAAATTCTAATGGCAATATTGTTATTACAAAATGAAAATATCATTATTGCTTATATCATAAGTCTAATTCAGAAATCTTAAGAATTCATCTAATACTAAACTCCACAGATAGATAAAGCAAAATCTCCTCTATAATTAACTCTAGTTGTATAGGTGTTTCTCAAGTGGAAGTTAAACCCTTTACAACCATGTCATTAAGGGTTCAATGAAAGTTAACAATGATGAGTATATTATTATTAAGTCATATAGTCACCTATATAATCATATAGTCATCTACACAGTGGTCCCTCACCTTTGGCAAAATAGCAGTGTTATAAAGTGTCCCTTGCTACATCGCAGTTCACTTATTGCTACTTTACGGGGGTCTTTGGAACTTCACATCATGATAGGTGAAGGATCAATATTTACTTTTCTTTTCTCTTCAAAAAACTCGCAATACAAGGGCTGAGAAGGTGGCTCAGTGGTAGTGTGCTGGCCTTGCATGCATGAGGCCCTGGGTTTGATTCCTCAGCACCACATAAACAGAAAAAGCCAGAAGTGGCGCTGTGGCTCAAGTGGTAGAGCGCTAGCCTCGAACTGAAGAACTGAGGGACAGCACCTAGGCCCAGAGTTCAAGACACACAACTGACTAAAAACAAAAACAAAAAAATTTGCAATATAGTAAAGCCACATATATATAGCGAGGGACTATACAGTCACCTATTGTGACTGCCTGCCAGTAAGTTATCAGTGGGATGAATGGTCAATCCAACCTTCTCAATGGTTTCCAAACCTCTACAAAATATTTTGCTTAAATGTATTTGCTAAGTTATTTCCATAGGGTCAATTTTCAATAATTGAATTACTTCATTAAAACATATGGACACTCACTGGGCACCAGTGGCTCACACCTAGCTACTGAGGAGGTTGAGATCTGTGGATTGTGGTTCAAAGCCAGAACAGATAGGAGAGTCCATATATTCTTATCTCCAATTAACTAGATGTGAAGTTGTGGCTCAGTGCTAGCCTTGAAAGAAAAAGCTCGGAAATAGCACCTAGGCCCTGAGTTCAAGCCCCAGGACAGTCCCCGAAAGAAAATATAAACATTCAAAATTTTGAGTTTCAAATGGCTGCTTAAAAAATCCATATTATTTTCTCCCATCACCAAAAATATACAACCACAGCTACTTTCCCACACTTTGGTCAAGTGTAGGCAGTAGGAAGCTTTTATTATAGTCTTAGCTTACAAGTTATTTTAATTGCTAGCATATACTGCTTGTACAAAAATGTTTCTTTGTGCAATTTCTGTATACATGTAATGTATTTTGCTCATCTTCACTCCTCTAGTACTTTCTTCTTTATCATCCACCACTTTCATCTTTTTTTGAACAATTTGAATGGCTTCTGGGCTAGTTTCATGCATGCATGTATGTACTTATTATATTTACTCCCTTCTTCAACTTTTCCCTTCTCCCTCCTGCAGATCCCCCCAAAACAGACTCTCATCTATGTGTATGTTTGTGTATATATACACACACACATGTATGTATTGACACACATGTATATACATATATATATTCCACATATGAGAAAAACATTCCATACTTGTTTTTTGAGTCTGGCTAATTTTACTTAACATAATAACTTCTAGTTCCATCTGTTTTCTCCCAAATGGCATAGTACTTTTTAAAAAAAATATAACCATCCAACTCTTACGCGATGCACTTAGATTTTTTAAAAAATCATTGAAAGTACATTAAACTAAAATGTTGACAGTTCTTTTTGTTTTTGTTTTGTTTTGTTTTGGGGGGGGGGTCATGCAGCTTGAACACAGGGCGCTGTCCCTCAGCTCTTCAGTTCAAGGCTAGCGCTCTACCACTTGAGCCACAGCACCACTTCTGGTTTTTTTCTGCTTATGTGGTGCTAAGGAATCAAACCCAGGGCCTCATGCATGCAAGGCAAGCACTCTACCACTGAGTCACCTTCCCATTGCCCTGAAACTAGCTGTTTTATAGCTCCAATTTTGCTTCTGTCAATAATAGTAGTGTCCTTAAGTAAACTGTTAGCATAGTTAGGAGTTATTAGTGGTATCTTTAAGATAAGGGTACTTCTTTGAGAAGTGTTCATTTGCTCACTTATTAACTGGATGGTTTGTTCTTAATTTTTTGAATTCTATTTATATTTTTGAGATTAATAGCCAGATGAATAGTTGGCAAAGATACTCTCCCATTCTGTAAGCTGTCTCTTCATATGGTAATTGTTTCCTTTGCTATACAGAGCTTTTTAATTTGATGAAATCCTATTTGTCAATTGTTGCTTTAATTTCTTGAGGGATTTGAAGCCCTTTTGTCAGAAACACATTGCCCATGTCTGTATTTGCTAGTGTTTTTCTACAGTAAAATCCGAGCTTCAGTCTTTCATCTATTTTGAGTTGATTTTTGTATATTATGAAAGCATTTTGTTTCAGACTTCTGCATGTAAATATCCAGTTTTCCTAATGCCATGTGTTGAAAATGCTGTTATTCTTCCACCATGTTTGTAGCACCTTTGTTCAAGATCAATGGCTATAGTTGCATAGGTTTATTTCTGGGTGTTCTATCATATTGGTCTATATATCTGTGTGTGCACAAGTGTCATGTTGGTTTTATTACAATGGCTCTACATTACAATTTGAAGTCAGGACCTATATCTCCAACAATGTTCTTTTTGTTCAAAATTAACTGGGCAATTTGGGAACTTCTGTGCTTCCAAATGAACTTTGGGATTCCTTTTCTATTTCTCTGAAGAATGCCACTGGAATTTTGATGGGAGATTACACTGACTTAGAAAACTTTTAAACTGGATGCTTGTTTCCTGCTTGTAATCCCAGCTAATCAGGAGGCTTAGATCTGAGGATCACAGTGAGAAGCCACTCTGGGCAAGAAAATCGGTGGGACACTATCTCTAATTAATCACCAAAAAGCTAAAGTGGAGCTGTGGCTCACATGGTAGAATGCTAGTCTTGAGCAAAAATGCTCAGGGACAAAGTCCAGACTCTGAGCTCAAGCCCTAGGACCAGCACCAAAAAAAGTTTTTACATCCCAGAATATTCATTCTTATTCAGGTGCTCTACCACTTGCACCATACCTCCAACCCAAGACATCCAATCCTTCAGATACCCATTTTCATTTTCAGATACTCAGATCCAATTTTCATTATAGGTTTACATTTTCAGACAAAAAAAGGACCCATTCTCCATGTCGTCCTTACAAACTAATGTTGACTGAATAAATACTACCCAGGTCTAGAACAACTTTATTTTAAGTCTCCTCAGATCTAAATTACTATGACTATTTTTATACTTAGAATTCCTAGCATGAAGTACAGAGAACAGGAGGAGGAGAGATGATACATCACCAAAAGCACTGCAGGTACAATCTATTAATACCTAAATTCTTTATCTGTATCACTTCCTTTAATCCTCAAAATGAATCTGGGAGACATTTAATTCTTATTTTATTCTGTAAACAAAACCCTGGGGTACAAATCGGGACTAAGAACTGAGTGATGGGAGGTGGGATTTAAAGACTAGACTGCAAATCCTATACATTTCATGACCAATTTGAAGAACCAGAAATACTATGATCTAATTTTATTTTCACTGCAGGTGTAAAATTAATTTACATCTTACCAAGATCTGTATTATTTCCTCAGGTCTCTTATCCTCCACTGGTATCCCATTCACCTCCCTAAGCTCATCACCAACACGAATAAGACCTGAAAAATACAAATTCACGCTGTATATCACCTTTATAAAAAAGTTTTAAAAATACAAATTCAGGAAATCTGCATGCTACATACAAAAGAAACTGTAATTTGTGATTGTTTCCACAATCAAAGCATCATTAGTTTCCTTAATAGATTAAGGATGAAAAAAGCGACTTTCAGACTTCTTGGGCATTGGAATCTGCACCTGTGGCAGTGAATCAAGAACGGCTGGCAAGGGCTGGGAAGGTGGCCCAGTGGTAGAGTGCTTGCCTTACATGCATGAGGCCCTGGGTTCGATTCCTCAGCAACACATAAGCAAAAAGCCGGAAGTGGCGCTGTGGCTCAAGTGGTAGAGCGTTAGCCTTGAGCTGAAGAGCTGAGGCCCAGAGTTCAGGCCTCACAACCGGACCCAAAAAAAAAAAAAAAAAGAACGGCTGGCAAAACGCAGTACCAATATCTTTACCTAGAAATGCCCATTATTGATACTTTATAAAATAAATAGTAAATCTGCTTTTAAGGCTGTATGATTTTACCAGTATTTTTTAAATCAGAAACATTGAAACAGCTAGGTAGTAGTAGCTTATGTAATCCTATCTACCCAGGAAGCTGAGATTTAAGGATTGAAGAAAGCCTGGACCAAAGAGTCTGTGAGACTCTTTATCTCCAATTAGTCAGAAAAAAAAAAAAAAAAGCTGAAAGTAGAGTTGTAGCTCAAGTGAAAGAATGCCAGCCTTGACCAAAAAAAGTCAAATGAGAGCACAAGCCCCTGAGTTAATATTGGCACCACACACACACACAAAAAAAAGAATGAAAGAAAAAAAGAAACATTGAAATAGATCTTACTACAGCTTCACAAGCTTGTGTACAAAATGACAACACATAAAAGTTAGTCATTGATTTACACAGGTTCCTGAATTCTGACAGAAAAAATGTCATACTATTTGTTCCACTGTATTAGAACAGAAGGTTGTTATCCTTCAAATTATGTACTGGACCTGCTGCTTTCCAAACAATATGACTTGTCTATCACTTACCACTCCTGTCTGCAGCCCCTCCTCTCATGATTCGAGCCACAATGATTGCCCCAGTCTCCTCATCCTTTTTAATGGTAGCTCCCTTCCAAACAAAATAAAACAAAACAATCACAAAAGCATTCCTGAGTAGATTTGTCCACTGCACTGTAGGAAATAAGGACATTCATCTAGAGAAAATAAAAACAACTTTTAAAAAATTAATGAAATGAGCCAGGCGCAGGTGGCTCACACCTGTAATCCAACGCAGGAGACTGAGATCTGAGGATCCAGGTTCAAAGCCAGCTTGGGCAGGAAAGTCCATGAGACTCTTATCTCCAATAAACCACTAGAAAACCAGAATTGGCCCTGTGGCTCAAGTGGTAGAGCACTCGCCTTGAGCTGAAGAGCGCAGGGACAGCGCCCAAGCCCAGAGTTCAAGTCCCATGACCGACAAAAAAAAAAAAAAAATTAATGAAATGAGATAGAAAGAGTAAAAACATGGAAACAGCTGGATGCTGATAGCTTATGCCTGTAATATTTTCAAAATCGCTGCCATTAATAACAGAATGCCTGTTATTTTATTTGGCTTCATATTAATTTCAAATTGTGTCCTCTACATACAAATATAAAATATGAAGACACAGAGGAAGTAAGTGTAAAAAGAGGAACAGGTGATATGAGGCTGTCCAATATGGATGCATCATGATATTTACTCATATGTACACATAAGACGCAGATCAATCTCACCAGTGGTTCTCTGTTTTTAACCAGACGGATTATTTTCACAGAGTCCTCCTCCTCATCAATATCATCAGGCATAGGGGGCAATATAGGATCATAATTCTTTTGAGCCACTGTATCGTGAACAGAGAGCAAAGCCTATAAAATGCAAAAGTTGATAAAAAAATTAATAAAATACAAAACCCCAAATATATCAAAGTATAAATAAAATCAAAATCCTATGATCGCAAGTTAATATACTAATGGTAATAAGACACTACTTGGAAAAGGACCTCTTACACACAGTTGGGGAGTGACACAAGTGCAAAGGAAGACAGCCCCACTTAGCTGCACCTCCCTCTCCAAAGGCACTGACCCACAGAATCCACACCCCAGCCCCTCTGTGTATTTCCTGCTTTATGCAATAAAGTAGGATGAGGTGAGCAGTTGGAAGAGAAAGGGTATACAGCTATCAACATGCTGGGAATGAGCCAATGGGAGCTTGAGAAGATTGATATATTTGATTTTTTTATACTCAAAAATACTTTTTTTACCTGGGCATTAATGGCTCATGCTTGATATCCCAGCTACTCAGGAGGCTGAGATCTGAGGATTGCAGTTCAAAGCCAGCCCGGGCAGAAAAGTCTATAAGATTCTTACCTCCAATTAACCACCAAAAAGCCAGAAGTTAAGCTGTGGCTCAGTGGTAGAGAGCTAGCACTGAGCAAGGAAAACCCAGGGATAGCACCCAGTCCCAAGTTCAAGTCTGAGGACAGGGACAAAATTTCCTTCTTTAGTATTTTTTTCCCATCAGCAGAAAATAAAACTGATCAATACTATTGACTCTTTGTATTCTCATTTTAATTTTTCACGTGATTGTGTATACAAAAGTAGCATTTTGACATGATTGTGGAGGTAAAACATGAAACATTGATATAATGTCATTATAGATGATAGAGAACCTAGAACCTGGCATATCACTATTTAGGCAAATTAGTTTTGGATCTTCTGCTTTCTCATTCCCTAACTAGCATCATCACCATGACCCACAGGTTATTAAAGCCTGGAGCCCAGAAAACATCCCTGAGATGTCCCCTCTCCTCTCAAGTGCTTCCCCAACATCAAATACATAGTCTACTACCCTAACTTTCAAAATGTATCTAAAAATTTGTCTCCACTTTTCTAGGCTAATCAGACTGGAAAACCATGCTACATGTTTTCTTGATAAAGTTTTATTGGAACACATTCATACTTACTCATCTGTGTATTGTTGCTGCCATGCTACAATGCCAAGCTTAATGGTATACACACACACACACACAAACACACACACACAAAGACTTTTTTTTTTTTCAGTACTAGGGTCCGAAATACAGAGCTTTCTACTAGCTAGGCTTGAGCCATGATGCTAGCCATGGTTTTGGGGGGGTGGGGGTGGGGGGTGTTGGTCCTGGCATCAGAGCACAAATGCTGCCCTTCAGAGTCTTTGCTTAAGGCTAGTAACTCTGCCACTTGAGCCACAACTCCAATTTATTGGAGGTAAGAGTCTGACAAGCTTTCTTGACCCGACTGGCTTTGAACCATGAACCTCAGATCTCAGCCTCCTGAATACTGCACAAATACCCTGGACTATGATAATCATATTTATACATCCCTCTATATGTGATAAAGTGTCCAGTATTGGTTAAGATAGAGTCTTGGAAGCCACCAGTGCCTGACTTCAAATTCATCATTGTAATGGCTTTACTTTACAAATACTGCTGGCCAGTAACATTTTTATTTGGGACAAGAAAGTCACTTTTACATTCCATGTTCCTATTTTAACTGTGGTAATTTTTATTCTTCAATATACAGATTTTTCTTCCAAAAGGCAATACTTAAATAAAATTGTGTTTCCATATGCCTTAACCAACCATCACAACTGATGGGTTTACCTGTAGTTCTAAAGAATCTGCAGGAAATTGAACACTGGGCCTTGTAACTCATCGGGCTCACAGACACTCACTGTCTAGGACCCCCTGGAGTCAACACTACCTTCTAAGCATCTGTCGGGTCCACAGAATTAAGTGTCCAGTTCGTAAGGATGAATAACATTGATATATCCCTCCAGAAGGAAGCTTAACTTTTCCCTTTCAGAAGCTTTAATGAAGACTCATTCATCCTGCATGGTTAGACTGTGAGTAATTTCTAGTCAGTGACTGTTTTGGAAAGCTGAAAAATTACAAAAAATACTTTTATTTTGTTGCCTTAAAAAAAATCTAGGAGTGAGGTAAAGTAGGAGAAAAATGAGGGAAGGGGTAACAAGTTTGACAAGGAATGTACTCGTTACCTTACTTATATAACTGTAACCCCTCTGTATATCACCTTGACAATAAGGAAAAAAAAGGATTAAAAGGCCAAACAGTGCTTAAAAACAAAATCTAAGTGAAAGAAGGGGTAACTTTGCCCCCAAAATGAAATATACTATTACCTGACTTATGAAATGGTAACTATCTGTACAACATCTTACTAATAACAATAAAATTATATTTTAAAAAAATCTAGCTGGTGCCAATGGCTCACAACTGTAATCCTTGCTACTCAGAAGGCTCAGACCTGAGGATCAAGGTTTAAAACCAGCCTAGGAAAATAAATCTGACATTCTTATCATCAATTAACCAACAAAAATCTGGAAGTGGAGGTATGGCTTAAGTGGTAGCATACCAGCCTTGAGCAAAAAAGTCAAGCGAGAATGTGATGCTCAACATTCAACCCCAAGTACTAGCACACACATACACATACACACACAATTTTAAAAAGTACTGCCAGGCACCAGTGGCTCACACCTATAATCCTAACTACTTAGGAGGCTGAGATCTGAAGATAGTAGTTAGAAGCCAGCCTGAGCAGGAAAGCCCATGAGACTCTTATTTCCAATGAACTTCCAACAAATAATAGTAGTAAGATAAAAGTGGAGCTGTGGCTCAAGTGGTAGAGCCCTAGCTTTGACTGGGGGGGGAGAGGGGGAGGAGGAGAGGATATCTCAGGAGACAGCATCCAGGCCCGCCCAGGCCCTGAGTTCATGCCCCAGGAATCTCAATCTCTCTCTCTCTCTCTCTCTCTCTCTCTCTCTCTCTCTCTCTCTCTCTCTCTCTCTCTCTCTCTCTCTCTCTCTCTCTCTCACACACACACACACACACACACACACACACACACATACACACACACACTATCCACCAGTTTCCCTAACCTAAATTATGACACCATGTTTCAGGGATGGTGACACTTTACTGGCTTATCAAATAAGCCTCTGGATGATAACACACAGGTTAATTTGTCTTTACTACAGTAATTTGAGACTGAAGAGTGGTCCTTATTTCTAGGTGACTGAGTCCCGTCTCCCCCACCCCCCCCCGCCTCCAACATCACTGCTCTAGTCCTTGCATTGCATAGCAGGCTCCTGGAGGAGCCACCTCAGCCCTACCTTTCTCATATTTCTTCTTTCTTTTGTTCTTCACTGCTCTTCTAGACTTCAAAATCTTAATAGCAATATTGAATTTTATAGATATTGCTGACTAGGCAGCATAGTTTTTATTTGGTAGCTGATCAATTCATGTTTCTTTGGAAATCTTCGATAGTTCTCAAGTAAGGCTATTATTACATAATGACAAGTTGTCCACATCATTAGAGACTTAAGGTCAGTAAGACAAAGGTGTCAGCACTCTTCAGAAGCAATAGATGGCTAATAAGAGAAATGAAGGATCACATGTTTATACTATTAAAAATTATAGAACATGAAGGGAACATTTTAAGGCCATATGAATGTACTGAAGTATCTCACAGGAAGAGATTTAAGACTAATAATGAAACACAAATTCTGAACTTTTAATAATTTCCATTGACTTCAATTTACTGGGAACCCTATATTGCAAGCATGATGATGTCTACTAGAGACAAAGGTTCATCCATCAGGGAAGTGGCACTGTAGCTCAAGTGGTAGAGCTCTCGCCTTGAGCTGAAGAGCTGAAGGACAGCGCCCAGGCCCAGAGTTTCAAGCCCCACAACTGACAAAAAAAAAAAAAGAAATGAAAAGAATTTGGGCTGGGAAGGTAGCTCAGTGGTAGAGCGCTTGCCTTGCATGCCTGAGGCCCTGGGTTCGATTCCTCAGCACCACATAAGCAAAAAGAAAAAAGCCGGAAGTGGCGCTGTGGCTCAAGTGGTAGAGCGCTAGCCTTGAGCTGAAGAGCTGAGGGACAGCGCCCAGGCCCAGAGTTCAGGCCCCACAACTGGACCCAAAATAAATAAATTAATTAATTTAAAAAAAAAAAAAAGGTTCATCCATCAGTAAGAAAGGCCAAGTAGCATTCTTTGTTGATTACACAACACACACACAGAGGCACAAACACACACATACATACATACACATGCTGATTACAGGTCTGCTTTAGTTTTTGGATGCAAGGCTTTTTGGTTCTTCTTTCACTATTTCAAGCATTTATCTTATTATAACAGGATACAGTAAGGAGAGATGGAGGAAAAGATGTAGAGACACTTTTGGCTCCCCAGGTAGGAGATAGAGATTAAGGCTTGAAATAGTGGTCCTTATCTGTAGCCTTTAGACTTCCTGAGATGAAACAGGGGAAAGCTGTGGAATTTTAATTTCCATAGCAGTGAAAATAGTATTAGCAAGTACTAAGGTTTCATCCCAGAGATAACCCAGGAGAGTTCTTGACAAAAAAGCCTGTTCCATACTAAATACTTAATGCTATAATTAATTGTAGTGTTTATCATTTCTGCCCTATTCACAGTGATACCTTTGCAATTACATTTAATTACATTTAATTGCAAATCTGTACACAACTATTTTTTGTCATGTCTTAAAAGTGAGAAAATATTAATTGAGCTGAAGGTGACTCCACAATAAAGTGCCGAGTTCAAGCTCTAGTTTTGGCATCAATCAATAAAATAAAATCCGCAAAACTCAGCAAATTAAGTCAGACTGGGAAAGGATCAAAATTCACTATAGATATTGAGAAGTTAATGTCAGTGCCAACAGGACATAAGTGTATTTACTCTTAGGCTTTTATCATTCAACAAGTATAAAATCTATATGCAAAGTACTCAACTGAAAAATCAAATAGGAAAAAATAAAAATAATGTGAAGGAAGATATAGACAAAAATAAATAAATATAAAAACAGAATTGATAAGTAAGATAAAGATATAGCTATTTTATTTTTAGGAACTGGGTAAATAGTCAAGATTCATTATGTACCACAAGCAAATAAAGAGAGATAATGTATACATTAGCAGTATGGAGAAATAAGACTGAATTGTAGATAGCAATCAAGTAAGAGGAAAAAATGCCTAACACTATTCCAATATATCTGCAAGTAATGTTACATTTTCCAGAAAAATTCATTTTAAAAATCCAGAAAGAAAGGTTAGAAATCAGCTAAAATCCTTCACTTCACACAAACCTGCTAAATCCCCCCATCCCGAGATGGACCTAGAACCAGATGGCTACGTATTAGATTTTTATGTTATTTATACTATTCCAACACACAGAAAAACATAAAAACATTCCCAATTCCATTTCACTTATGAAACAGGGTTTTGTTATGCTACTGAGCTGACCCCAGATTCTTGAGCTCACAATATCTTCCTGCCTCAGGACAAATTAAACAGATAATATGTTGATCCAGGGAGCAGTCTGCAACATATCAAAATGTTAAAAACAAAAATGACAAAGTAGTGCATTCTATGATCCTGTTTATATGGGAAAATGCACATTTAATAATGATCTATAATGTACTGCAGACAATTCATATACCCTCTAGGTACATGAATGCACAGTTAATGGAAGAAACTGAGTTTTTAGGATATTAAGAACCTTACCCTAACTAAAAACCAATGCAGGTACTGTTTCCCACTTTCTCGTTGTTTGAATTAGAAACATGTTATCTATTCACTTCTGTAAACGTAAGTTTGTCCAAGATAAAATTAAAATGCAAATAATAAACTATGTGCCTTACTAAGGACAAGTATTATAAATTATTTTCATTTAGTGTTTTTTTTCCTTTGGTGTCAGTACTGAGGCTTGAGCATTGTCCCTAAACTTTTTTTGCTCAAGGCTGGTACTATACCACTTGAACCACAGTTCCACTTCCAACTTTTTGATGGTTAATTGAAAATAAGTGTCTCACAGACTTTGTTTCTCAGACTAACAGAAAACATGATCCTCAGATCTTAGCTTCCTGAGTAGCTAGGATTACAGGCATGGGCACTGGTGGCTCACTTTTATGGGTGTCTGTGCTCATCTATGCTTGCAAGTACTTCTCTATCTCATGATCATATAACTATTTTCTACATAATATATATGTGTGGATATGTCTATATGTCTATATATGCACACAAACACATATATATGCATATATATATATATATATATATATATACATATTCTTTTTTTTTTTTTTTTGGTCGATCGTGGGGCCTGAACTCTGGGCCTGGGCACTGTCCCTCAGCTCTTCAGCTCAAGGCTAGCGCTCTACCACTTGAGCCATAGCACCATTTCTGGCCTTTTCTATTTATGTGGTGCTGAGGAATCGAACCCAGGGCCTCATGTATGCAAGCCAAGCACTCTACCACTGAGCCACCTTCCCATCCCCATACACATATTCTTTTTAGTTTTTGCTATGCTAGGTCAAACCCTGGGACTCATACATACTAGGCAAGTATACTTCCTCTGACTTACACATCCAACCCTGCTAATATTTTTCTTTTTGGTTGGTGGGGCCTGAACTCTGTACTTGGGTGCTGTCCCTCAGCCCTTCAGCTTAAGGCTAGCACTCTACCACTTGAGCCACAGCGCCATTTCTGGCTTTTTCTGTTTATATGGTGCTGAGCAATCGAACCCAGGGCCTCATGCATGCAAGGCAAGCACTCTACTACTAAGCCACCTTCTTAGCCCACCCCCCCTTTTTTCCTGCTAATATTTTAGTTCAATTTTTTACACTTCAATAGTTCATATATTTGAAATTCATTCCTGTTTTTATTTTTCTTATTTTTCCCCCAAATAGTAGCCCATTATCCTAGCACTGTGTGTTCAAGTTATACCTCACAATGATCCATGTCTCCCTCTCTTTAACAAGGCCACAATCACGTTTCACTTGAATTATTTCCACAAAATCCAAACTGGCATTCCTCCAGTCACATTCCTCCCATCCTCTACTAGGCTCCACCAGGGGGGAAAACTGCTCCGTATTCCATTTAGAGGTAACTGTATCACTTCCATAATTAAATTATTTCAATGGCTTTCCATTACACTTAGGATGAAATCCACAACTAGGGTGACCAATATAATTTATCATCAACCTAAGACAACCACTGAAAGAGAAATAATGCTGGAAAAGCTCTGCTCAAAATTCTGGTGACCATGACCTACTTCAAACTCTTGCTTCCTCTTCTTTCGCAGGCAACTAGTGGCAATGAACTTATTCTGCCTCTTCAAATTTTATTCCTTTAAAGTCTCTGTGACACTTCACCTGCTAGTCACACTGCCTAAAAACATATTCTTCATCTCCCACTCCTACCCACTCCCCTCCCTTGGTTACCTCAAATTCAACCTTCAGATCTAAACTCAATGCCTATATAGCTTTACAAATATGGATTTAGCATTCCTCTTATGTGTTCTACACTTGCCAGCAATTCTTCTACCACCTTCAGAAATCTTAATTAAATCTAATTAATTAAATCTAAGTCAATTAATCTAATAATCATCTATAAGTTTATATACAATAGATAGTCAATATATTCTTATTCAATAAGAATGAATTAAGATATCAAGTGACAAATTAGTAAAATCATAAAACATTTTAAAAACAAACAGCATATTTGCAGAATACATGCATTATCTTCACACAGCCACTGTGTATTTGGTTGGATATATCTGAGTGAGTGTGTTTGATAAGAAACCTCTAATATTATTTTGGAGGTATATCTTGGGTTCTATTTCATTATAGTGAATTAAATATTCAAAACAGAATAGCAGAAAGAAAGGCACATGTCTATGTGCATCTGATCATATACAATAATATTTACTGAAATGATCTCTAGGAAATAAAAATGAGGTTTTTATCTTTTCTGCTATTTTTGTTTTCTTTTGTTTTTGTTCTATTTGTTTATTTATATGTCTTTGGGGGACAGTAAGGGGAGGCACAGAAATGGAGGGACAAAGGATAAACAAATGCAGCAGTGGTACCTCATTGGATACTATGTTTAAAATGAACAACTTGTGGATGGGGAAGGGAGGGAAAAATGGGAGAGAGCAAGAGGTGACACTGTCCAAAAATGAACTCTTGAATACTTGCTTAGCAAGAATAGGCCCTAAGTTTAAAACCCTGTATCACAAAACAAAATAATAAAAAAGTAGAAGAAAGATACTTTCCTCCCAAGACTGGATAACTAAACATTGCCACTGTCTCCTGACAATGTTTCATGCAAACTCCTCACCCATTCTTTACTCATCTTGCTACATAAATGTGAAGAATAAAAGATTCATCTAAAATATTTACCATATAATGGACATGACCTATTTTATTACTTTAAGATTTCATGCCATGGATGTTCATAATACCCTTTAAGTTCCAGAGGAAATGGAATGCCAGTTTCCTATAGTATGATTTACTATTAGCTATTCTACCTCACTGTTAAACGGGACATTAAAATGATCTATTTTGTCTTGTGTTCTAGTCTAAAACATTCCACTTCAATTTCTTGTGCTTTTGAACCACAACAATAATCTCAGATGAACCTAAAAAGCTTCTCACAGTCCACTGCACTCTGTCTGGTTGATAGGAACTTCTTACACACAGTCTAAGACCAAATGAAGAGATGGCTCACGCCTGTAATCCTAGCTACTCAGGAGGCTGAGATCTGAGGATTGGGGTTCAAAGCCAGCCTGGGCAGGAAAGTCTGTGAAACTCTTATCTCCAATAAACCACCAGAAAACCTAAGTGGCACTGTAGCTCAAGTGGTATAGTGCTAGCCTTGAGCTGAAGAGCTGAGGGACAGCACTTAAGACCCAGAGTTCAAGCCCCACGACTGACCAAAAAAAAAAAAAAAAAGAAGAAGAAGAAGAAGAAATCTTCAGAGCACCCTCTGCCTAAAAATCTCCTTGGAGATCTCCTAGGAGCCTAGCTTTTTAATATCTTTTGTCTTCAATATCAAGAAACTTTCTGAGTCACAACAAATCAATTACCCTTAAATAATCACTTTGCATCCAGGCAGAAATTGCCATTCAACATTCTATATACGCTTGCCTGTAAATCATATGATAAAGGATCATATGAAAATACACAATACTGACGAAATACTGTTTTCTATACAACTGCCACACTGCCAGGTCCAAAATTGCTATAGGATTTTAATCATGAATCATCTTAGAACAAGAATAGGAGAATTGTGAAATCCCTTCTTCTAAACTAATTACATTTGAAAAACAAACAAGACACAAGCTTGGAAAGAAGTGGGAAGAGGAGAATGGGTCTTTCTACTAATAAGTTACAGGTCTTTTACACCAGAAAACTGCTCTGTTCTATACAGTAGAATGCCATTTTGAAATATAAATTGTAAGAGGGACAGACAACTGGGAGATGAGAGGGGGAAAAAGATAGACAATGTGAAACAGTGGAAACAGATACATTTATTTAGAAACTTGAATATCATTAATTGACCATGTGAAATAAACCTAAGCAACAACAAAAAAATAGTAGGTTGTCTATTCTGTACTTTTTGGTGGGGGGAGCGGGGAGGGATTGGTTGTGGGGCTTTAACTCAGGGCCTGGGTGCTGTCCCTGAGGTTTTCTGCTCAAGGCTAACTTTCTACCACTTAGAGCAACAGCTCCACTTCTAGTTTTCTGGTGGTTAATTGGAGACAATAGTCCCACAGACTTCCCTGCCTGGGCTGGCTTTGAACTGCAATCCTCAGATGTCAGCCTCCTGAATAGCTAGGATTCCAGGTGTGAGTCACCAGGGGCCCACATATTCTGTACTCTTAACTTCACTGAAAAGGACAATGACCTCAAAGCCACACTATATTTGCCCAATTCAAAATCTGAGCTCCCCAATTAAACTCCTGGGTAGTTTATTATAATTTTTTTACACTCTACTCTTTTTCCTTAATAGGATATAGGCTACTAGCATACTGCACACTAGTTGAAAGCACATTCACTTGAAAATTGATGCCTAGAACAATTCATCTGACAGCTCTGAAAGTGGCCCTTTTGGAAGGTATTTATTACAGGGGTAACATGTCCTCACCTTCACGTTGGGTTTTGACAGCAGTTTCAACAGCTCTCTGACCTCGCTGTTTAATGGCTTGTTCTGTAGCTCTTCGGCCAGCTGCAAGGGAGATTATATCGGCATAAGTAATGTTTAGCAAGAACACTGTGAGTGTGCTGGGTCACAAGTGAGAATCGATTTTGCTGGAGGTTGTTACTCGCCAGTGTTACAGGACAAGACAGTAGGAAAGAAAATTAATCAGTGTGTCTTCACAAACTCTCAAAAGACCAGATCCAAGCCCAGGTTCTTGGCTGGGCACAGCTGAAATAATCATGTCAGCCAGATCACATTCAGATTTACTGCCATGAGGGCAAATCACAGCACTTCATCTGTGGAACGGTCTTTTGCAGGCAGACAAAGGACCATTTGTAATAAAGGATTGGATCAAGCTTTGACAATGTACAAAGAGAAAGAGTTGGAGAGCTTCTCAATGAGGTGGTAAAATCCACAGGGTTTCCAAAACCCTACAGTAGCTGTGCTGTTTAACACTGGAGTAAAAAGAAATAGAATGGTCCTAATAAGAGTAAATGACCTGAAACTTTTATTATATTTACTTACACAGACTAAGAAGTCTTTTAAATATAAGCTAAGTTCATCATAAACTCATAACAGTTTAACAACTACTCTGGTTCCAAAAATGCTGACTCTATTTAATGATGAAGAATTCCCATTTGTTGATTCTATCTAAAGAAAAGATTGGAATTTTCAACCTGCCACATGTTCAACATCAGGAGACTTTAAATAGTCTCACCACAAAGAAATGATATATGTTTGATACAATGAACAAGCTAATTATCTTGACTTGATTATTTGTGTGTGTATGCATACACATGTGCATGCATGCACATATCAAAGTACCACTCCTATACCCCATAAATATACACAATCATCATCTTCAATAAAAGATAAAGATAAAACTTAAAAGGAGATCTTCCTACAAAGATTTCTGTTCAATTTGGGGCTATAGGAAAGATAATATAAATTTTATAGTAAGAAAAGCATGCCATGTATAATTCAGAATATATGGATTTATTTTTACTTCAGAACCCTTTGTAAAACATACCATGTAATGTCCACTTGCCTATATTGTTCCTACCAGGTTGAAAATGATAGTTCCTATCTCTAGAAAATGACTTTTCTCTAAAAGAAAGTAAAATCAGAGAAAATTGTTAGATTCATTAATTAATTACCAAAAAATCACTTTTACCTTAATAGAATGTTTAACTTACAAAGAGACA
Source organism: Dipodomys merriami (assembly GCF_024711535.1). Taxonomy (NCBI): domain Eukaryota; kingdom Metazoa; phylum Chordata; class Mammalia; order Rodentia; family Heteromyidae; genus Dipodomys; species Dipodomys merriami. The sequence goes on along the minus strand of NW_027206080.1, from coordinate 5,572,569 downwards.
TAAAGGGCTCTTCATATTCTTTAGTCACTTAATGCATAATACATTTTAACATCAAATGCATTGCTTGGGTGACATTTTATGGTTTATTGTAATTACATAGTATTTTTTTTTTTTTGAGGCTAAAACTCAAATGCCAAGGCCTCATACACGCTACCACAGAGTGATAGCCCCTGGCTGAGATTCTAAATTTTTAAAAAGAAATATTATATTATGACTGGGACTCAGTTACACTGGTTTTTACAAAAAACAAATGGTTCCCCTCAAAACCCTCAGCAATAACCATTTTCGTCTTTTTAAAATTATCTTTAGTTGTACAAAAGGGATTCAATTCAAGACATCAGTTTATAAGTACAATGCATCTTGATCAATATCAGCTCTTTCATCCACCATTCTCCATCTCTCCCAAGCCCACCCTATCCTCTCAACTTAACTGGTTCAATTTTTGTACATATATATAGATATATAGATATATGAATACAGTCATAATATTCAATATATATTGAATATTATATATATATTCATATATTATATGAATATTGAATATATAACCCTTTTTAAAGTAGGTTTAAACTGCAACTGAAGTTTACTCATGCAACTATATTTAGACCTTTATTTGCCTTCATTTCAAGAGTTTTGATTTCTGCAATGCAAAAGTAAGCTTCCTCACTAAATGTAGGCACTAAAACCTGTTTATGTCTGTAAATAAAAATGCAAGGGAAATGTCTGAACACTAAACAACGCACAACTTGTTCAAACATCACATACGCTTTATTTTCCAGCCAAGAAAATCAGCTACTAAAGACAGTTGTTCTCCTGTTATTTTATGACTCTGATATTTTACTAACCTGAATTACCATTTATTTGAAAAATAAAGATAATGATCATAAGTAAAAATTATAATAGAGAAAAAAATTAAAATCAACAAATAAGCTACAGGCCTAAGCTACCCCAACACCCTATAAGCACAGTTTGAGTGTAGCTGAGTGTTCCTACAGTTTATCCAGGTGTGCTCTCAACTCATCCGAGGCCGAAACTTAACAGTGGGAACTGCACGTTAGTCCCCTCTCCCAGGCTTAAAATAAAATTATAGCTACAGGAAATTAACTACTCCATCAATGCCAACTGCTTCTCAAACGTATTTTTTTGGTTAGAAAAGGTAATTTGGAAAAGTCTAATATCCATAAATCATCACTATGCTTCATAATCCATTTTTAAAACAATTCTGTCTTTTTATGTATTTCATAGGCTTCATTCCTATCCTAGTACCTGTCATTTTTTAGTACTGTCAGCAATATAACTATCTCATTTATCTTTATTTCTCCAAAACATTCCCTTTGTGTGAGATTTTCTCAGAATACCAATGCCTGACAGTCTCTCTCTCCTCATCGAGTTTGAAGTCTAAAAACTTCTGTGATATAGTTAATAAGGCATAGAGGGTAGCTACATGTACCATTTTAGAACAAGAAAGTGGATGGAAATCAACATAACATCATTAGCATAAGCTTGCAATGCCTGGGGCTTTTGGAAACAGTGCAACTTCTAGTTTTCTCTCCTGGGGCCACACTTCTCTGTGGGCACTGGGGTGGCTTCCACGGTGGCAGACACATCCAATGCCCTCAGCAAGGCACACTTACGTCATCGGCCAAAGCTGCTGCACTGTGGAGAATGGGCACAGGACTCTGTCTCTCATAGTAGTGCAATTTTTCATGAATCTGGAAGGAAATCAAAAGGATCTGAGTTTAAATGCAACAAGAACAGATAATTCGATAATTTTATCATTGTGAATCAAAACAGGCCCCTAGAACTTTCTAAAGTCATGTGTTTAAGTATCTTACAGATGGCACATATGCACCTATAATTGATTAATTACTATGATCCAGTGCATACAATGTGACTCAGATGGAAAAAAGCCTCCTCATGGAAACCACATTCCTCCTGAATAAACAAGTTAGAGTTCTGAAATCTGTAATTTCTAGAAATACATTGTGTCAACACTTCAAGTATCGCTTGTCCTTTGTATGTCTACACAACACAAATGACGAATAAGGCAGAAGTGAGAAGCCCGCAGCCACCAGGTGAGGGCCACCAAGGGGGCATCAGCTGGCACTCCGCACACCGGGCTTCCTCTTACTGATGATGGCTCATTCTTTCTGATGCCATTTTTCCCCAAAATTCAAATTTTGAAACGAAGCACTTCTCACAATACTTAAGTAAGATCACTTTCTCATGTTATAAAACAACCAATTACATTAATAAATAAAATAACAGGTCTTTCACTTCCTATCATCAGGACCCAAGAAACAGGAAAACAAGAACCTATGCAATGGAAGGCAATGTTTCTAAAAGTTTTAAGTCTAAAGAAGTGAAACAAGTTTTACAAATGCATAAGCTTAGATGTTTCAGTTTACTCTCTTTCAGCTCTTACATAGGAGTCCTTTACATTTATACTAAAAAAAAACACTTCAACTCATAGTTGAAGAAACCTGTCTCCCATTTTTTATATATTTTTTTCTAATTTTAAAAGGTATCAAATAAATACACTCTTTAATTATAGTTAAAGTTAAGCAAACTCTGTAAAAGTCTGAAGATGGATTTTATTTTCATTATCCAGATGCTAGGAGGAGATTCTATTACCTTTCTAGCAACCTGGTTCCTAATAGAAAGCATCAGGACAAGAATTTTGACAGCTGTGATATTACCAATATGATCCGGGTAATATTTTGACATAATTCTATGGAACCTGTAAATTTACATTCATCACATTTTAGGAATAAACAAATTTGAAAGAATGTAAGCTATAAAAATGAATACAATGTAAGTTAGTGCAAAACTATGGTTTGAAACAAAACCCAGCTGTACTAAAAGCTAAATTAATTTTGTTTAAGCAATTAAAACGTGGCGGGTCATCTCAACATACAGTTATACAACACTGAACTTACCCCAGTACCAAACTCATCCACAACACAGAGACATGCCCCAGAGGGTTACAGTCCAGGATGATATGGGAAAAAAAGCACAAGACCTTAACCAAACAATAATCAAAAGGACAAAGGCATGACACCAGTGGTAGAGCACCTACCTAGCAGAGATTAGGAGAATCACAGGACAGGGGAGATTCTGATGATTAAAAATGAAAGTTCATGGAACAGAACTGCAGCCTAGAAGAGCTGAAAATCACATACTATGTTGTATAAGAATTTAAAAAGTAGGGGCTGGGAAGGTGGCTCAGTGGTAGAGCACTTGCCTTGCATGTCTGAGGCCTTGGGTTCAATTCCTCAGCACCACATAAGCAGAAAAAAAAAAGCCGGAAGTGGCACTGTGGCTCAAGTGGTAGAGCACTAGCCTTGAGCTAAAGACCTGAGGGACAGTGCCCAGGCCCAGAGTTCAAGCCCCACAACCGGATAAAAAAAAAAAAAAGAATTAAAAAAGTAGTGGCATGATAGTCTTTTAAGAAAATAATAATTTAATCTTTCTCCAAAAATGAAAAACAGTGGAGATCAAAAGAAAAAAGGGACAATACATAGAAAAGAAAATTTAACCCACGTAAGACAAAGTATAAACGGAATAAAGGGAACAGTGCAATCATTCATTCTCCTTTTCTAAGGGAACAGTGCAATCATTCATTATCCTTTTCTAATGTTAATACATCAATCTTCATCTTTCTTTGGCTAATTTTCTTGGTCAAAATGTCCAGGGAAAAATTAACTATCCAAAATTCACTGGCAACCAAAAGAGTAATGCTGATTTTAAAAGAAAATAAACAATATTGCTTTTGTTAATTTTGTTAGCGGCTCACATTCTTGTTTTCCTGATGTCTCATATATTCTTTTTTTTTTTTTTTGGTCAGTCTAGGGGCTTGAAATCTGGGCCTGGGCTCTGTCCCTTAGCTCTTCAGCTCAAGGCAAGCATTCTACCACTATCAGCTATGAATACTGATGCAGAAATTCTAAATAGAATGTAAGCTAATATAATATCATGACACATTAAAATAATAATACAGCAGTATGTGCTTCAAAGACATTTAGTGAAGTTGAGTATTCCTCCTGTAAAAAAATTCTTGATAAATTTAAAATGCACGAGTACTGATTTACATGATAGTATATACCTATAAAGAACATATAAGACAGGGCTGGGAAGGTGGCTCAGTGGTAGAGAGCTTGTCTTGCATGCCTGAGGCCCTGGGTTCGATTCCTCAGCACCACATAAGCAGAAAAAAGCTGGAAGTGTTGCTATGGCTCAAGTGGTAGAGCACTAGCCTTGACCTAAAGAGCTGAGAGACAGCACCCAGGCTCAGAGTTCAGGCCCCAGGACTGACAAAAAAAAAAATTTCTTTTAATTAGAGAAGTATGCCTTATTCTTTTTTTCCCAGTAGTTTGTATGATGCATGGAACTTAATTTTTATGTATGTAGGCTGAGTTGCTTAAAGAAGAAATTATTTAAGATTAAAATAGCAAAATAAAAAATTACTAAGTGAAAATGGTACTAAAAGACATCTTTTATTTTTTTTTCTTTTTTCTTTTATTTTATTTGTGAACATATTGTACAGAGGGGTTACAATTACATGGGCAGGATAATGCATACATTTCTTACCAAGCATTGCAGCCTCCTCCTTTGTTTACCCTTCACATCCCTTCCCAGCCTCCCCCACCCCCCTAATTTTTTTTTTATTTTTGTTGGTCGTGTAGCTTGAACTCAGGAGGCTGAGATCTGAGGATCATGGTTCAAAGCCAGCCCGCGTAGGAAAGTCCATGAGACTCCTATATGCAATTAAGCACCAGAAAACTGGACGTAGAGCTGTGGCTCAAAGTGGTAGAACACTAGCCTTGAGCATAAAAGCTCAAGGACAGAGCCCAGGCCCTGAGTTCAAGCCCTGAAACCAACAAAAACAAAACAAAACAAAAAAAGATAAAGAAAACTGTTTATTTTCAACTTAATGACCCTTCTTGCTAAATATTTAAAGCACTTTAGTTTTTTTTTTTTACAAAAAAAGCAGTAAGTCATCAATGTTTTTATGTTAATTGAAAACGTAGTGTCCTCTTTAAAACTCTTCTCAGAACATTCTCCATATTTCAGATTTCCTTAGTCACCAAAATAATATTCTAGAGAAAGTAGCCAATACGTACTTTGGAATGTTTTAGTAATTCAACAACAAGAAGAAAACCTGAATTACACAAGCCAGAAATATTTAGCCTGCCACATTATGAAAAGGATATCTTAATACTTTACCTGCAAGAAACCAGCAACAAGCTGTGCGCCGGTGGCTCATGCCTATAATCCATAGCTATTCAGGAGGCTGAGATCTGAGGATCGAGGTTCAAAGCCAGCCAGAGCAAGAAAGTCTGTGAGACTCTTATCTCCAATAAAAGCCACTAAAGTGGCGCTGTGGCTCAAGCCGTAGAGTGCTCGCCTTGAGTTGAAGAGCGCAGGGACAGCGCCTAAGCCCAGAGTTCAAGCCCCACAACCAACCAAAAAAAGAAAGAAAAACCAGCAACAACTAAAGGTAAAAATCAAAACAAGGTTGGTATTTTCTATGCCTGGTTGAGAAAACGCATTTCAGCGGGGAAAAACCAAACATAATACTGGCTCCTTGGAGCAGAAGCCCTGAATCATAGCTGTGACAATAACATCTAGATGGACACAGAAAAGGCAAGTGAAATGAGAATATAGGATCAAGCTGAGAAAATCACATGAGATTTCCAGGTAATAAGTTGTTTGTGATAAAGTGTGTGTGTGTGTATGTGTGTGTGTGTTGTGTGTGTATGTGTGTTTGGGGGCAGAGGGGGGAGAGGGGGAAAATGCTGGTCCTGGGGCTTGAACTGAGGGCCTGGATATAGTCTATCCCTGAGCTTCTTTGTGCTCAAGGATAGCACTCTATCACTTGGGCCACAGAGCCATTTCTGGCTTTTTTTCTGAGTAGTTTTATTGGAAATAAGTGTCATGGACTTTCCTGCTTGGACTGACTTGGAACCATGATCCTAGGAATTGAGACTCCTGAGTAGCTAGGATTGAAGGAATGAGCCACTGGTTCCTGGCTTACACTTTATTTTTGTATTAGTACTGGGACTTGCACTCAGGGCCTGGGTGCTGTTCCTTGGGTACTTCACTTAATGTTGGTGTTCTCAAGCAACAACTCTACTTCTAGCTTATTTTGCTGATCAACTGGAGATAAGAATTACACAGATTTTTCTGTCTGGGCTAGGTTGGAGCCCTAATCCTCAGATCTAAAGCCTCCTGAGTAGCTAAGATTACACTGTGAACTACCAGAACCTTGAGCCAAGAAAAAGCCTGTGTGATAGCACACAGGCCCTGAGTTCAAGCCTCAGGACACACACACACACACACACACACACACACACACACACACACACACACACACACACACACACACACACACACACACACACACACACACACACACACACACACACACAACCAAGGGAGCAAAAGGGTCACTACTGTTTGGCCTGCTGATGATGTAGGAGTCTCCTTTGGGTTATATGAACCTCACTGAAGCCATTTTGCTAATGATCTATCCAGCAATCCAGCAGTACATTAACAGCCAAACAAGCATCAAAAGAAACAATCAAATGGCTAATTAAGTACGGTATTTCCCTTCCCTTCCCTTCCCCGTGTGTGTGTGTGTGTGTGTGTGTGTGTGTGTGTGTGTGTGTGTGTGTGTGTGTGTGTGTGCGCGCGCGCGCGCGTGCCCTGAGCCTCTTTGCTCAAGGCTAGCAGTCAACCACTTGAGCCACAGCTTAACTTCCAGCTTTTTGGTGAAGCTAAGAGTCTCATGACTTTTCTGCCTGGGCTGGCTTCGAACCATGATCCTCAGATCTCTGCTTTCTGAGTAGCTAGGATTACAGGCGTGAGCTAGGCAGTCCCTTTCCCCAGTACCTATACACTGGAAGAAAAGCAATCTGTCCCCCCAAGCAGAGGAGGTGTAGGACAAAAGAAAAATGAACTATCTATCTCAACTCTCCCACCCTGGGCTAGCCAAGAGAAGTTAAATTTAAGTCAGATATGGAGACAAGAGATTAGTAAAGTGGTCTTGTAATAAATGAACACATTATGGCCGAATAAGCTTGGTCACCAATTTTGTTGAGACATTGAAAAAAAATCTTAGTGCAATACATTTTAAAGCAGTGATTAGCGATAGTAAACATGGCTCAACTTATCAGCTCAATTTATTGACAGAAACAGGATAAGCCAACAGTTCTCAAAAGTTTTTTAGCTCTGTAACCCCTTTACCCATGAAAATTCATGGAGAATCCAGAGTTCGCATGTGGGTTCTACCCATCAATATCTATAGTACTAAATTTAAAATTAAGACACTGTTTTGATCAAGATTCACGTACTCATATACTACTTTGTTGCACAGCAACTCCTTTGGACAATTTAAAGATATAAATACATAGAAAAAATATTTGAATTTATTTACATCCAGTTAAAAATAGTGTTAAAACAGTATGCTTATGAAAAATACCCTCTTAAAATAAAAGTTTTTAGAAAAGTGTTATTGTTTTACAAATCTAAAAATACCTTTCTTTTCGGGGGGGGAGGGGGAGACAGCCACATTTTCCTGTTTCTGCATGCAATTTGGCATATATTGCTTTTATTGATGCATGTGGAGAAAAATCAAGCCTCACTCAGATGAGTTGGAAGAAGGAAGATGTATTTTGGTAGCCTTTTAAGCCAATTCGCTGGTACTACACGTAGGCTGTGCAGATGGTAATTTCTCCAAGGCGAGAGGTGATGTGTACCGCAGTCACGTCAATGAACCTTCCACACCCCATACATCACAATCATTACTCTTTGCATCACTTGCCCTACATGATTCTGTAGCATCATGCACTGACTATCTGCAAGATACTGACTCACTGAGTTATACAGATGTTCCAAATACAAATATTTATATCCATTTTATATCACAAAACTATATTGGTTAGTATAACCACCAATTCCCTGGGAGGGGGCAGGGGGGGGAGGAGCCATTACGTATGCTGGAGGGTTGAAGGCATGGCTCAGTTGGTACAGAATGCTAGCCAATGAGCGAAAGCAGACACGAGTGAGTCCAGTCTCAGACCAAGAAAAAAAAAGTATACTGAAAATTTCAGCTGGCAATCGCATGGGGTAGCAGGTGTAAGATTCTCAAAATTTTGCACAAAGGGTTTCAATTCAACGTCAGTTTATGAGTACAATGCACCATGAAACTCCTTTGTACAACTACATTACAACTATTAAAAGATAATTTTTAAGAATAACTTCAAAAAGAAAAGGGTTTTCTGAATGTTAATATTTTCTTAGTAGATAGAATTTTTAATATTAGCAACAATATAGCTTGTTACTGTCTTTGAAATAATACTCCAAGGGATATAATAGAAAATATAGAGACAGATATATGGACATTTTTAAATTTCTTGTCAGACTGTTGTTATTATGTTAGTAAAATAGGAAACGAACTCATCAATGAAGAATAAAAATGGGAAAGAGAGAAAATAATATATTCTAGGGGTTGCTTTTTTGTTTGCTTGTTTACTGTTTGTTGCAATTGTATTTACCACAAAATAAAATATTCTCTCCAGATCTTAGCAAAAAGAAAGAAAGAAAGAATGCCCCAATTGTTTGGGGGAGGGGGGGAATAGCATCCAAACATCATTCCAAAAGAATCATATCTTCAAAACTTCAGTTCCCAGAGGTACTAATTTATTCCATGAAAAAAAGCAGGTAGTTCGTTCACAAGTCATTCAATCTCACAATCGCTTTTTCTCAAGAATGCTGGTTTGTAGGACAGTGCTGATACTCCCATCGCTTCTGTATTTAAAAAACAAGCCAGGATGCTGGTGGCTCAGGCCTGGAATTCTAGCTACTCAGGAGACTGAAATCTGAGGACTGAGGTTTGAAGCCAGCCCATGCAGGAAAATTCATGAGACTTCTTATTTCCAATTAATCAGCAAAAGGACAAAAGTACTGTGGCTCATGGGGTAGAATCTCAGCCTTGAGATAAAAAGCTAAGGGACAGCACCCAGATCCTATGTTCAAGACACAATACCAGCACCAAAAACAAAACAAAAACAAAAAAAACCCAAACAAACAAACAAAAACAAAACAAAACTTGATAGTAAAAAGACATATCCTACAAGTGGCACACTGTGTGTGTGTTGTGTGCGCGCGTGTGTGTGCGTGCGTGCGTGTGTGTGTGTGTGTGTGTGTGTGTGTGTGTGTGTGTGTGTGTGTGTGTGTGTGTGTGTGTGTGTGTGTGTGTGTGTGTGTGTGTGTGTGTGTGTGTGTCCCCTGGGGCTTAAACTCAGGGCCTGTGCACTATCCTTTAGTTTTTCTGCTAAAGGCTAGCACTCTTTCACTTGAACCACAGTTCTACTTCCTGCTTTTTTGTGGTTAGTTGGAAATAAAGAGTCTCAAGGGCTTTCCCACCCAGAATGGATTGGAACTGTGATCCTAAGGTCACAATTTACACCATTACTGGGCTGGTGCTTGTCTTTTAATGTGAGTGCAGGATAGTAAAAAACATCTTGAGCAGCTCCTGGCCTTGATGTGTGAGATGGCACCAACAATGCAAATGTCAGGCCAGTGAAAGAAACAAAAAGCTTCAAAACCAGTTTCAAAAGGAAAATAGCTCCAACCTTGTAGAGCTCCAAAATCCTTATAAAGGGACCCTCAGGGGTCCACAAACCACAGTGAGAACCACCACTCCATACAAATTCTGACTGCAGGAATCTAACAAATAAAAGGACATCTGACATTTCCTTGTGGCTGCACTTAGAACCAGGTGGTATTTTTCTGTACAGCCATGACTCACAGGTCTGAGAACTGGCCACAAGACCCTTGAAGCAAAAGATTAGCACAGATAAGAGCTCAGCTTTCACAGACACAGAATAGGTTTTACAATTTTATGGAGTGCCTTTACCCAACCCCTTAATGGTTCATTATTCATGGTTGTTTTTTCTTCACAATTCACTTTAAACAGCCCCTGTCATTCTCATTGCAGCGGTGAAGACATTTAAACTTACCCAGTTTATGACAGTGTCCTAGACAGCCCAGGGCTGGTGGTATCATCTTCTTTGATTTATCGCACCATTTCAAATCTGTCCTTTCTTTCACACATTGACATGAGTTTTCCAACCACTTATTTTAACTTTCACATCTATCTATATATATGTATATATATGTGTATATGTATACACATGTATATATATAAAACGTTCTAAACTACTCTTTCTACGAAATGTCATTTGCTTTGTACTGCGACCATCTCAGCTGAGATATTTTTATGTACTCACGTATTGCAGTACATCTACAAACCTGACTCTAGGTTTTAGGTAAAACATAGCCACCATTTATCTCTATTCCTAGCAGAGTTACCTAAAATGTTGATCTTCCTATGAAAAATGTTTTTACTCTGATTCACTTTTTAATGTGAAATCAAAGCCACTATTATTCACAAAGCTTTGCAGACATAATAAACTTCAGTCAGAAAGAAACAAAACCTTGTAACAGCTTTGGGTAGAGGAAGATGGACCCTAGACAGACAGAGGACATTCACAATCAAGCTAATCATTTTAAATTGGCCTCAAACACATTTTTCTTCCACCTGGATATCTATACACCTTGGCTTCTAAAGTGTAAGATAAAAATACGCACAATTTATCTGAAATTTTTAAAAAGAAGCCTTCTTTTCTAAGAAAATTAATTTCCCTACTTTCTATTGTATTAAGTCCTTACAATCATAAGGACACCTGTTAAAACTTACAGAAATGGAACTATGAAATTATTATGTCATTCTACTTGCTTTAAAACAATCTCATGGTTCACATCAAAAGTCCCACAAAATGTGCTTATTTTCAGAGGGCAGCAGGCTGTTGATATAATCTGGGAACCCAGACTCAAACTCACAATTCACAAAGCAATTCCACCTATCAAATGCTATGATTCAAAAATCAAGCTGAACTCTCTCTCAGATCAATTAAAATGAAGCACTGTTTCTAAAACATTCATAAAACCAGCTATGAGGCAAGAGATGGAAAGATAACTGAAGGAACAGGAGACAGTTTTCCCGTCAAATTAATATTTAACATGGGGGAATATGACTGATTTCACCAAAGAAGAGTGACCTTGAAAACATCAACCAAGGCCTCCCAAAATCTATGAGCTTTCCTACTCAAATCTCATTGAAATAACATAATAATATTTATGTGTGCATATGTGTAAATGTGCAATATCAGAGAAAAATGCCACCCAGGTCAAGAAATACTGACATATTTCTTTTATTTTTCTTTTTTCTTTTTGGTTCCGGTTGTGGGGCCTGAACTCTGGGCCTGGGCGCTGTCCCTCAGTTCTTCAGCTCAAGGCCAGCGCTCTACCACTTGAGCCACAGCACCACTTCCGGCTTTTTTCCTTTTGCTTATGTGGTGCTGAGGAATCGAACCCAGGGCCTCATGCATGCAAGGCAAGTGCTCTACCACTGAGCCACCTTCCCAGCCCCTGACATATTTCTTGAAAATATAAAAATCAGGTCATAGGAAAAGCCTCGTTGAAATCCTCACGTTCTATCATATTCTATACTCACTGCATAGAAAAGCAGACAAGTGGCTCAGTGGTAGAGTGCTTGCCTTGCATGCATGAGGCTCTGGGTTCGATTCCTCAGCACCACACAAGCAGAGAAAGCCAGAACTGGCACTGTGGCTCAAGTGGTAGAGCGCTAGCCTTGAGCTGAAGAGCTGAGGGACAGCACCCAGGCCCAGAGTTCAGGCCCCACCCCAACAAAAAAAAAAAAAGCAAGCAAGAAAAGAAAATTAAAACAGACGATTATAGTCATTGGAGGTAAAGACAGGGTGAAGGAAGGATGTTAATCTACTATTCTGCAAGAATCTTCAAATGGCTCCCAGGTCGCCTCTCTCAGTCCCTCCTTCCCTCAGGACATCTTTCCTGGAACAGGCTGGACCCAGTGGTTGCTCTAAAGAACTCAAACACCTACAAGTATGAGTTAAGGATACATTTGTGTGACTTCAGCCCCACCCCGCATTCACTGCCAGACCTCTATTTCTATCCTTTCTCTTTCCTATAACTCTCTAGTTTCCCCATCACAGGGGTCTTGTGACTACACTACCCACCTGATACTTCAGCATGACTTCCCTACCTCAAGATCCTAAATTTAATCACATCAGATAGGGTAGGATATTCATAGGTTCCAGGGACAAAGATACAGGTATCTTTAGGCTCAGAGAGAGGTATTGTCCAGTCCATCACTCTCAATTTGTAATCTCTGTGTGATCTGGCCCCTTTCTAGGTCAGAATATATCTCCTATTACACACACTCTCTCTCTCTCCACATGGCTCTCTGTGTCTTAGGTCTGCTTAAGTCCTTCCCAATTTAGGAATTTACACGTTCTCTTCCTCATGTCTCAAGTCTCTGCCTCCAGATCTTTAATGTCTTAATTGAGACATTACCTCTTCACCAACGTCTTCTATGATCCTCAATTACTGTTTCTTATATTACCTCATTCTTTTGCTTTCACCTTTCTTATTGTCATTGTTTTTTGCAAAGGAGTCAGTATTAGCACTTGAACTCAGATGGTGGGTTCTATCCTCTAGCTTTGAAAAACAGTTATCTTTATAAGTAGTTGCACAAAGGAGTTGCCATTTAACAAAGCAGTTTATGAATACAGTGTATCTTGATCAATGTCACCCCTTCTTAATACTGTAGAATATATATGGATTCTTGGCTGAATTCTCCCCGTCTTCCCTTCTTCACTGTCTACTCTTTTCCCCTTTGAAGAAGAAAATGTAAAACCTGGGGAGGAAGTAACCCCAAAGACCACGTGGACGGAAGTTAAGCAGAAGGAAAGATGTATTGCCAGCAGGGCTGACAAGGCCAAGCTCTCACGAGGAAAGGGAGAAAACTGCACCGTCTGGCTCCTTGGAGGCCCCTTTATATTGGAGGTGCCTCACCTACTGCACAGGTGCACTGCCATCCAGGGAGAGTTTAGGCCTGTGAGGTGAGCGTTTCCTTACACCCTTGACCCCACCCCCACCCCTTTCAAGTAGCTACTCATGATATTTCACTTGGCTGAACTCTGACTTTGCCTTTCTAAAGAATTACACTATTTAACTTTCCCCTTGACTCTGCTCCATGTATTTCAGTTAATACATTTACATACACTTACATATCACCCAATATATTCACTTCAAAGTTTATAAGCTAAACCTAGCTTCCACATATAAGGGGAACATGGGTCCTTTACCTCTCTGGACCTGATTTACTTCACTTACCAAATTTTTTTCTAGGTATTTCCATCTCTTTACAAATGGTACAACAGAATTCTTTCTAATGGATGAGTAAAATTCCACTGTCTACATATACCATATTTTCTTGATATTTGTCCAGACCCTGTGATGCAGCAATTCTACTTCTGTGCATTTACCCAAAAGATCACAAGACAGGATACAGTAAAACCATCAGCACAACCAATGCAACACTGTTTACCATAGTCAATGCACGGAATCAGCCAGGATGACCCTCAATGGATAAACAGATCAAGAAAATGTGGTATATATACACAATGGAAGTAGATAATTAAGTAGAATGTGGTTACATTCTTTCGCAGACCAAGGTGGATAAAGAAGGCAAAGAGAAACCTATAATTACAGGTATCCATTAAAAATGAGTGTAAGCTGGGCACCGGTGGCTCACACCTAAAATCCTAGCTGCTCAGGGGCTGAGATCTGAGGATAACAGTTCAAAGCCAGCCCAGAGAGGAAAGTCTGTGAGACTCTTATCTCCAATTAACCACCAGAAAACTGAAAGTGGTGCTGTGGCTCAAGTGGTAGAGCACTCACCTTGAGCTGGAGAGCTCAGGGACAGTGCCCAAGCTCAGAGTTCAAGCCCCACAACCGACAAAATAAAAAATGAGTGTAAGCAACTGAGTGACAAATGGCTCTGTACATTAATGGCATTATGAAACCCTTTAGCTTGTCTGATAACTCTGCTTCTCTCTCCCACTATGGCTCCAAATCAATACAGATATACCATAATTCCCAGCTGCATATGATAATCAGAAGACATGGCAGGAACAACAATGAAACCTGATTGCTAAGAACTGGGCTACACCCAAATCTCCCAAATCCATGGATATGTCGCCTTGCAGGGTAAATGAACTTCGAAAATGTTCTTAAAAATACAAACATGTCATAAAACAAAGATACTGAGATGAGAAGATTATCTTAGAATACCCACAAGGACCCCATGTGGGTATTCCACAAGGTCTAAACAAGAGGACATCTGATAGAAGAAGATTAGACGTAACAGAGAGATGGAAAACCAATGAGCTACAGAGCCAAAGCTGAGAAACAGAAACAGCCCCTAGAAGCTGGAATGGCCACAGGTCTCCCCAGAGGGCCCAGGAAAAACAGGTCCTGTCTATACCTCCACCTAAACCGAGTGAGACTGCTTACTGACAGACCGTGAGAAAGAAAACCTGCATTCTTTTAAGCCACCAAGTTGCCGATAATTTGTTACAGCTTCATTATGAAAATGATATGGAGAGTAAAGAAGCTTGGGAACTATGCAATTTCAGCAAGCTGAAGCACTTGGCTCAGGTATTCATTTGGTATAGATAACAAATTGCATCCTAGGTTTAAAATTCCTCCTTCTCCCTCCCACCTACCTAGACTAAGCCTGGAACCATGGGGCAGATGACTTCTTCAGGGCTATTTTCCCTAGAAATCCACCATTCCCCAAGCTTATGTTTTCTGGATCTCCAAATGAACTTTTTCAGACTTTTTCATCCTGACTTCATATCTCTTAGTATTTTTTTCACATGTTCTCTATCATTCTCTACCATCATATAATTACACATAATATAAAATAAAATATAATCATAGGTATTTTGTATGTCATATTCTTAAGAAGTCACTTTTTTGCTATTTCTCTTTACATATATTCAAGTTCCCTAGTTCTCTTCAGCTGTATTTAATTGTGGATTACATCACTAAATCCACAATTACACCTCATATTTGCCTGTTCAATCTCATAATTTCTTTGTGACAGCATCTTTACATCTTTGTTCCTTACCTCCCTTTCAACTTGGGTAACAGGTGTTTTCCACATGACAAAATATATACATAATAATCTACACAGTGAGTTAGAAAATACTTGATTTGAGTCAGGTGCCTTTGATTCACACCTGTAATCCTAGCTACTCAGGAGGCTAAGATCTGAGGATTGCAGTTCAAAGCCAGTCATAGCAGGAAAGCACATGAGTCCCTTATTTCCAATTAACAACCAGAAAACTGGAAGTAGTGCTGTGACTCAAAATTGGTAGGGCGCCAGCCTTGAGCAAAAAAGCTAGGGACAGTGTCCATGCCCCGAGTTCAAGGCCTACAACTGACCAGAAGAAAAAAAAAAGAAATGAAAAGAAAATACTTGATTTGTATAATGTCAGTATTCTTAAATAGTTCAAAAAGGTGGACGGGAAAAAAATGTGAAATGTTGCATATGTACTAAGATGCAAATTAAGAAGTATCTACTGGCCATGGATCCCTGGCTCCTGCTTGTATTCCTAACTACTCAGGAGGCTGAGATCTGAGAAACATGGTTTGAAGCCAGCTTAGGCAGAAAAGTCTGTAAGACTCCATTTTCAATTAACCAGTAAAAGCCAAACTGGAGGTGTGACTCAGTGGTAAAGCATCAGCTATGAGAAGAAAGCCCAGTGAGCACAAAGATCTAAATTCAAGTCCCAGTACCAGTACCAAAATAAATAAATAAATAAATAAATAAATAAATAAATAAATAAATGTCTCAAGGTGTTAAATAATACACCGGGTCAGCATCAAGTATACAAGGGCGATGTAAGTTAAACTTGGGCCCACTTTTATAGTACATTGGCAATAAGCAACTAATTACAACTAACTAAGGTTGTCTGAATTTGCTTTTCAAACTAATATTCTAAAAGGAAAAAGAAAAAGATGTCTGTGAGCAAAAGAAAATAGAAATTGATAAAAAAAAATTTAATGAAAAACAGAAGTAGAAAAGAAAGGAAAATTTTATATATGCTGCTTCTAGTTTCTTTTTTTATTTTTAACCTCAGAATCCTATGCTGTGGGATAAGTCTATTTTCCTTATGGTTTTATATTTTAATAACTGACGAAAAATTGCTGGGTAGACTTGGTGGCAATACAGAAAGAAAGCCAGATTGTGGGGTCCAGCGGCCCCCAAATGAGGCTGGAGATTTTAAAATGTAAAAATACGCTACCTCACTAGAAAGAGAAACTTTAGTTTAGTTGGATCGTCCCTACACATAAACTGAATCACTTTTTCTGACTTTTAACTCTTACTAAGATATAATATTTATATCCATTAGTGGGGTACAATATGATCATTTGACACAGGTTTGTAATGTATAATGGCCAAATCAGGGTAATAAGCACCCCTATCTCCTCAAACGTTAAATTATTTTAAAGTCGGCAGGCCAAGTATTTTGTAAAATACTCAAATAAACCATCTGTAACTAAGCCACGTCTTCTATGTAAATCTGGACTCTGGCGGCAAATGCTGGCATTACACTTCTATAGCAGTATTCATTTTCTGCATAGTCTCTTGCTTCGTAGTGACTCTGTACAGTTTTGTTATGTCTTTCCTTTCTGCCTTGTCTTACTTTTTTCTCATGCCAATTTCCAAAGAGAGGATCTTGGGGGAAAGGGCAGAAGGAGCAAGTGGCTCAAATGCCAAACATCTTTCCATTGAAGTGGCTCCAGGCTATCCTAGAAGCATTCAGTAATTTTGCCAAAGCAGCAGTCATCACCATCCCAGCACCCCGCGAACATGTGCTGAGGTCTTTGCGAAGCCCACAAACTGCCAGGTCTCAGATGACGCAATGTGCTTTTATTGGGCTACAGAGAGGATGATGTCACAGACCCTGGCCACATGTTCTTAAAAAGTCACAAGATACCGAAGCAAATTGTCCTAGGACTTTCTTATTTTTTTTTTTTATCCTTTAGTAGTTGCATCAAGGGATTTCAACTCAACATGTCAGTTTATGAGTAAAATATATCTTGATCAATGTCACCCTTTCGTAATTCTCTTCCATTTCTCCCAACTGTACATACACATTCTCTCAATTTCAAGAGGATATTATACCAAACTGTATTTAGGCCCTCAACTTTTAAAGTTTAATAGAAATAAATTATATCGCTAGGTAAAGTGTATAAGTTAGAAATGGGTGCCATTTGGAGTTGTACCCCAAAACAACTCAAAGGTGGGAGAGGCAATGATTCGATCCTCCTCAGGCCTCTCCCACACTACATAGGAAGGTTACACAGCACATGTGGAGATCTTAATTTCATCCTAGACACTTGCTCTTCCCTAGATATACATGCATATTTCTACTTCTGCCATGGCAGCTACTGCAGAGGCATTAAGATTTTACTACATTAACTCACACTGTGTGGGTATAACAAGTATGTGCCAATGAGTGGCAGAAGAAAGTTGATTTTCTAGCTAAAATGAAATAATACTTTTCATCAAGTTCCAAAGAAGTATAAATCTAACAACATCAAGGAACTTAATATTCACAAAATACTTTCTGAGCTACAAAAATTGTACTCATTATAGTGCCGACTGCTCCTCATATATTTAATTACACATTTGCCAAAAAAAAAAAAGTCAGAGCAGTAATGTTAATCTTATTTCTGCAGTTTTATTTTAATCCCTATCAACTTTTTTCAAATAGTTATTTGGTTAAAATAAACATGGCATCTTCTAATTACACCAACAAGCACTGCTTCCTATGGCCAGAACATTCTAGGTATATTACTTGGATCAACCTCTTTCACCTTTTCGGCAATCTTATGAAAATTATTATTTCTGCACTCTGGAGTGCCTGTACATCATACATAATTTGGTTAAGACACAGTAAAACATGAGCCAAGAGAGGGCAATGAAGTGGCAGTCATTATAAAAAGAGGGTCACCAGACAGGGAAGAAAGCTAAGAGAAACCGAAGTGACCACTACAGGAGTCCAGGAGGGATGGGAAAGAGAATGTTTAGATTCAATAGGTAAGCAGTAAAGAAAAGATGGGAATTGTTCCTGGTGAGAGAGACACCAAGATCCATTATTACAACTCTCATTTGGCCATGCACTAGAGACCTAGACTTCAACAGGTTAGATGAGAGAGAGAGAGAGAGAGAGAGAGAGAGAGAGAGAGAGAGAGAGAGAGAGAGAGAGAGAGAGAGAGAGAGAGAGAGAGAGAGAGAGAGAGAGAGAGAGAGACCGGCAGAGAGACAGTCAGACAGACAGACAAACAGACAGACAAACAGAGAAGACAGAATATGGATTGTCAACAGACAGAAAAGATAGAATATGGATTGCCCTGGAAGGAACAAAACTGTCACTATGGATAAACAAAGAATCTATAGAAAAGTAATGAAAGTTCTAAGTGAACTCAACAAATTTCAGGAGAGCAGACACTATTCTGTTGCAATATAATGAATTAGCAAGTAATTAAAAAATAGAATAAATGAAAGATATATTACATCTGTAAAAGAAAATTGTAAATTGTTTCTTGGAGAACTTATAAACCTTAAAAGTAGAAAATAGATCTTGTAAGTAATAAGACAAATATTATAAACATATGCATTCTACTCAGCTTTATCTATGAATCCACTGCTGTAACAATGACACCAACAAATTTTTCTATTAAGAAAAACATTGAGAGCTTAGAATGTGGCTTAGGGGTTGAGAAGGTGGCTCAGTGGTAGAGCGCTTGCCTTGCATGTCTGAGGCCCTGGGTTCGATTCCTCAACACCACATAAGCAGAAGAAAAAAAAGCCAGAAGTGGTGCTGTGGCTCAAGTGGTAGAGTGCTAGCCTTGAGCCGAAGAAGCTCAGGGACAGTGCCCAGGTCCTGAGTTCAAGCCCCAGGACTAGCAAAAACAAACAAAACAAAAAAAATTTAAAAAAACAGTGATACTGACATACATATGAACAGATCAGAAAGAATGGAATGTTCAGGCACAGACCCCTGTGTACAAAGATGCCAACTACTGATGGCAGGTGAGGGTGGGGCTTGGACAAATTCACCTCTATTGCAAATCACTGTTATTAAAAGGGTCCACCAATCACCAGGCTCTGCTCCCTGCTCCTCTGCTCCACAGAGCTCCCAGCTGGCTTTTAACTATACAATATTAAATACAGCCCTAATACCAAGAATTAGTGAACACTTGAGAAAAGATCCAGGAAAAACACAAAACAAAGAAATAGGGGTGGGGAGTCCCAGAGTAAACAGGGATTGTGAGTAAAATGGAAAGAAATTAAAATAAAGCTAAGTCCATTCTACTAAGTATTCATCAGCAAGTAAGGTAGCATGATTTGAAAATCACCAAACTTGAATCAGAACACCTGGGTTCAATACAACTGGTCAGTTAGTGGAGGTAAAGATTATACAATTATCCTGGAGTTGCTGGAACTGAATAGTAAGAACTTTGAAAAACATGAAACATAGTTATCAATAAACAAATAAAGGTGTTTTGGGTTTTCCTATATATCCTAAAAAATATCCTATAGCATATCCCCAGAGAAGAGCAGGATCATGCCAGGTGCCAGTGGCTCACACCTGTAATCCTAGCTAGTCAGGATGTTGAGATAATGGTTCAAACAAAACACAATGTTTGTGACTCTATTACCTATTAATCAGCAAAAAGTTGGGCTAGATGCACAGCTCAAGTTATAGAGTACCAGTCAAGAGCAAGTGAGCCAAGCAAAGCATGAGATGCTTGAGTTCAAATCCTGGGAAGGTAGGAAGACAGGCAGGAAGGGAGAGAAAGAAAGAGCAAAAGAGAGGAAGAGAGGGAGGGAGGAGAAAGGAAGGAGGGAGGGAAGGAGGGAGAGAGCGAGGGAGGAAGGAGAAAGGAAGGAAGGAAGGAAGGAAGGAAGGAAGGAAGGAAGGAAGGAAGGAAGGAAGGAAGGAAGGAAGGAAGGAAGGTAGGAAGGAAGGAAGGAAGGAAGGAAGGAAGGAAGGAAGGAAGGAAGGAAGTTGTTGTGAAAATGAAACAGATATCCTTGTCAATTTTATTGCAATTAAATATGTGTCAGCAAATTTTTTAAAACTTAAATAGAAAGAGGAAAATAAACACAGGAGGAAAAAAATCTTCCAGAATATCAGAGCAGAAGAAAATACATTATACAATTAATCCAAAAAGACCCAAAGAAAAGAGCTGAGGTAAGGAAGTTATCAAGGAAATAAGAACTGAATGATACAAATCAAATTCAGCCACTCTAATGCCAGGCAGATGAAGTATTCCTCATTCCCCTGCTCCATTAAGATGATTGAGAAATTCCCCCTACCAACTCACTCTTACCTGGTCTGTTCTTAAGCATGCTTATGAATTGAGATCTTAATAGTCACTGTACATATGTAAAAATGAAACCAGGTAATTTGAGGGGGTTGGTAGAGTTGGGAGAGGTCAGGGAGAAAAATGGAAGGGTTGACACTGACCAAGATGCACTATACTCATAAACTAATATGTTGAATTAAAATCCCATTGTATAACTATCTAAAGAGAATAAACAAATGTAAACGATGCATCGTACTCATAAATTGCCATATTGAAATGAAACCACTTAGTAAAGAGAATTTTTTATGTCTTACAAAAAGAATTGAGATCTTAAAGCAATTTGGATCTCATTTAACTAGCTCAGAAGTCAAAGCTTATACAAACCTTTTCAGAATCTGAGAAAACACCCCCTCCTCCACCCATGACGTACTTTAAGCACTCTGAAATACACCTTGTCCATACCTTGTTATAACTTTACAATTACTTATCCAAGTGATTGGGTTGGATTCCAAGAATCATGTGGCTAAAGACCACCAAGCTTGTGTGTTACTACTGTATCTCCTCATCACCTAGCACAACATACAATAGGCACTGAAATGCATTTTATATGAATGAGCCATATAATAAAAACCACTGATTCTTTGGAAATATAATACATTATTAATAATAAAGACCCCCACCACAAGGTTCCACAGCTCTTTACGTGACATAAGAAAATTTCACAAGTCTTTCATACTGCTTTAGCCTGAACTTGCTTCTTTTACTTTTAACCCATCAGTGACAGACTTGACAAGTTCCTTGAGCACATCCTCAGAGTTCCTAAGGGAATGAGCACCATCTAGTGGAGGTACTTTGGAGACACTATGATTAGGATGCATAAAACAGCGACCAATCCAGTATTCATTCAAATTAAGACAAAGATACAGACTTATTCAGGGCACCAGTGACTCACACCTAACCTAGCTACATAGGAGACTTGAGATCTGAGGATCTTTATTTAAAGGCAGCCTGGACAGACAAATCTGAAAGACTAGTATATCCAATTAACCAGCAAAAACCCTGAGGAGTGGAGATGTGGCTCCAATGATAGAATAAAAAACTAAAGAAGGCGAGGATCGGGGCCACAACTGACACTTAATGACAGAGCTAGCAGATTTTATATTTAATAGCTACTCTACCCTTTAAGTTGGCTTACAAAATTGAAAGCATTAATCTGGAGGCACAGATTTGTTTTGCTATAGTTTTCTTTTCTTTAACCATTTGGGGGATGCTCCTGGAAGCTCACAGGGCTTTGTACCCCACCACACTTTATCTGACAAAATCCAGAGGTACAAAGGCCCGCCATCAACTCATAGGGCATCTATTTTCTATATTTTGTAGAGATTTAACATTTAAATTTACAGAGACCCATGGAACATTTCAATACACATAGATTTTATTTAATGCCCAAATTAGGGTAATACCATACTCATCACATCAAATATTTAACATGTACTATTTAGCCATATATATGTATATATATATACATACACACACATACATACAGAGAGAGAGAGAGAGAGAGAGAGAGAGAGAGAGAGAGAGAGAGAGAGAGAGAGAGAGAGGTGACAGACAGAAACACACAGGAACACAAATACACAGACACAGAGAGAGATGCTACAGATAGAACCCAGAGCTTGCATATGCTAGGTAGGTGCTCTACATTCCTAGCCTGAAATAAGCAGTCTCAATTTATTTGTACAGTATATCTGGAACAGTGAAACCCTTCCATCACTCTCCCTTCCAATTTTTCCCAATGACACTTGATCCTCAATTTTCCTAGTTCTATAAAATATAAATTTTTAGTTATAGTCATGCTTCTGCACAATACAAGAACTTAATCCTTTTAACAGCATGGTTTTAGCAGTTGACCACCTCTGTCTACTCTCCTTTCCATTGGGATCTAATACTATACTATCTACTTCAATGAGACTACTATGTTTTAAATGCCACATGTGACAATATGAAGTGGTACTTGTCTTTCTTTGATTAAATTGTTTCTCTTAATGTAATGTGGACCGGGAAAAATATATTACTGTTTTGCAAATTAAAAAAAAAAAGGTGAGGATCTGAGCTCAAGCTCATGTAATGGCACCAAAAACAAAAAGACAAAAACAGACACATACACGTTAATTTTTTATTTTTTTATTTTGGTTGTGGGGCCTGAACTCTGGGCCTGGGAGCTGTCCCTCAGCTCTTCAGCTCAAGGCTAGCGCTCTACCACTTGAGCCACAGCGCCACTTTCAGCTTTTTCTGTTTATGTGATGCTGAGGAATCAAACCCAGAGCCTCATGCATGCAAGGCAAGCACTCTACCACTGAGCCACCTTCCCAACCCCACACATGTTAATTTTGTCAACTAATAAAATTAAACTTTATCATCTGTAGAATTTATGACAAATTAAAAAATGAACAAAGAACATTTATTTTTAAAGTTGCCAGTTAACCCACTTGGATTTACCTTTTGAGCTAAACACAGAAATAATAATGAGAGAGGAAAAAAAAAAGTAATTTGAAGCTGGGTGCTGGTGGCTCACGCCTGTAATCCTAGCTACTCAGGAGACTGAGATCACGGTTCAAAGCCAGCCCGGCAGGAAAGTCCATGAGACTCTTATGTCCAATAAGCCACTAGAAAACCGGAGGTAGCACTGTGGCTCAAGAAGTAGAGGGCTTGCTTTGAGTTGAAGAGCACAGGGACAGCACCCAAGCCCAGAGTTCAAGCTCCATGATGGACAAAAAAAAAAAGTAATTTGAAATGTTGGCATCCAAAGTTAAAAGGAGAATGAAGTTATAGTTAAAAATATTAATTGTGTATAAAAACAAAATTTGATCTGTTATGAGCAAGTTAATATTTTCAGTTAGAAAAGTTCATTGTCAGAACTGGTATTTATGTTATACTTTGAAATTGAAAGTCCTTGCTCAATAATTTTTGTTTAAAAAGTGAAATTTACCACATTCAAAAGAAAAGTGAAATTTAGTAACAAAGAAAGGCCTGTACGAATAATGTCGATGTATGTGTCTTCTTCTTTATTAGTATGAGAGAGAAAACAAAATCAAAGAAGGCATGATACAAACTGCTGTGTTTATTAAATGTCACTGGAACAAGTAAGTAAAACGGTGACATAATGCACAGTTTCAGCATTCCTCCCACTGTGCCATGATGGTCAGGAGCGAGATCATGTCTGTCGAGGAAGAAAATGTTTTCACAAGAAAATGAGCAGTAACTTTTTAACTGTGCCATTGTCAGATTCATAGCAGTCACTTAACAATAACTACCTTCCTGGAATACTAACAATTACATTTATACTTTACTACATTACTAACAAAGCTTTACTTGAAAAACAGACTTGAAATGTAACATAGTGAAGATAGTTGTTAGAATTAATACTAAGGGCTGAGATCAATATAGGTTCATATGCTCACTGATGCTCTGTGCCCAAGGCATATCCGGGGATCTTTGCTCTGCCCCTCCACATGCTTGGACCCACACGCAGATGGCTTCCAAGTCTGGAACACCACCTGTCAGCAATAGGCGGTCAGTGGGTAGAGGAGACGGTCAAATAGTTCATTGGTTCTTTCAGGCTGCTGCCCAGCTGTGACACACTTCCTTCATTAATTATAGGCAAATCTCATGTCCTTAACTAATGTTAACTAATATAACTAAAATCCAACATTACACCAACTGGGAGCAATTATTACCACAGTTATATGATTAGCTGAGTGACTAGAGAATAGATTATTAAGTAAATAACAAATCTAAAATTTTATTCAGATATACAAGTATACTTTTTCTTTTACATTTTTGTTATAATATACCAATGTTTAGCCACAGGATTACAAAAATATTTTTAATGTTTTAGAACTCTTAAAATCTTAATTTGATAGCCCAGCACTGGTAGCTCACATCTGTAATTCTAGTTACTCAGGAGGCTTAGATCTGAGGATCACAGTTTAAAGCCAGCCCAAGCAAGAGAGTCTATTGAGACTCTTATCCCCAATTAACTACCAAAAAAAACAACAGTAGGGCTGTGGCTCAAGTACTAGAGAACTAGCCTTGAGCTTTTAAAAGCTCAGGAAAGTGCCCAGGCCCTAAATTCAAGCACCAGGACTGGCATTTTTAAAACTTAATTTAATAACGTTGAAGATCTTTTAAATATTTTACATGAATATAAAAGCAATCTAATTCTATTTTTGTTTGATAGTGTATTACTTCCAGGCCTTGATCACCAAAAAAAAATCCAAATTCCTGCTATCTTTATTGAAATATTGATAGTGTGATTCATCAGCAAATGACATGTTTTTTAAAAAAAAAAAAACTTTGCCTTAAGAAAACTTTGTCTTAAGAAAGATGACACAGGGCTGGGAAGGTGGCTCAGTGGTAGAGCACTTGCCTTGCATGCATGAGCACCACATAAGCAAAAAGAAAAAAGCCGGAAGTGGCACTGTGGCTCAGGTGGTAGAGCACTAGCCTTGAGCTGAAGAGCAGAGGGACAGCGCCCAGGCCCAGTTTAGGCCCCATGACCGGACCAAAAAAAAAAAAGAAAGATGACACAATTTTGACCCAAGTCGAGCTGGGGGAAAAAAAAAAAAAAACTAGATTAATCAATTATCTCTGAATAACCACAACCCTTCCATAAGCAAATTTAACTGTTTGAGAGTCCCAATGCACTCTCCCAGTAGTCTGTGACATAAATGGGGGGAAACCTGGACAACACAGAAACAAGCAATCTCACTTGAATTTCTACTATACTTAGTGATGTGGGATATAACAGGATAAATTATACATAGAGACTGACCCTAAAGAACTTAACACAATGAACAACTGCACTCATAGTTAGACTAGGTGCTAAAAATATATTATATAGATGCTTAGAACTAAATGGGAACATGGGATCAGTGCAAACAGTCCCAGAGGATATCTCTAGAGCCAGCAAATAAAAATAAATCAGAGCCCAGACTTGCCGGGGGCTACATATACCTCAGACTCTGACACATGCTCTCATTAAGACCCACAGAGCTAAGGTTTTCATGCTGGATGTGTCTTTAAAGACACTTATGCTTCTGTGTTTATTACAGAGAGAAGACTTTGTATGGACATATGTTTTAACACTTGTAATAAATTATCACGGAGAGTAGAGTGCACTCAGACCAGAAACTATTTACAATGTCTTCAAACAAAGATCTGGTATCACAATATATAAAGTAACTTCTGCAAATCAACTGGAAAAATGCAAATAACTGAAAGAAGGAAATAGACAAATGATATAAAAAGGAAACCAGTCAACCTGTAATATTCAAGTAGACCTACACTAAAAGTAGGAGACAGCATTTCAAATCAATTCTATTGGCAAAAATTAAAGCCTAACAGTTCCAATTGCTGACATGGTTGTGAGGTAATTGCGATTCTGTAACAGAGTAGAAGCAGTCTACAAAAAAGTATAAGATAGGCATCTCTGTGGCTCAGCAATTCCATTCTTCTGTGTTAACACTTGGAGAAATGACACAATTTGTGTCATTTTCCAAGGAATTGGCACAAAGGTTACTGTAATGCTTCTAATAGTGACATGGAAACATGGTGTGCAGACCATAGGGCTTTTATACCAGCAGGACAATTCTCCATGTAAATACTTATTAATGGTAAAACAGATCATGTGTGAGCTAACTATATAATGCCATATACAGCAATGGAGAGGAATGAATTGGAGCTATGTCTATCACCACAAATAAATCTAGTTAAATGGTTAAGAAAAAATAGTAGGCTGCAGGAAAATGAGGTTTTAAACTATACAAAAGAATAGCACATTCCATCAGTGAATAGAAACTTAAGATGGAATCTACCTCTGAAAGAAGAGAATGTAAACAGGGAGGAATGCTTAGGCTTCAAAGATTGTAATACTCGACACAAGCTTGTGGTAAATGCATGAATGTCCAACATATTCTTCTTGTTTTGAATGCCCCAAATATTCCAGAATATTTCTAAAGTAAAGGGAAAGTTAGAAAATACACTTAGTCAACTCAAGAACTTCTTTCCAATACTTCTAATTACAGGCTGTATTAATTTTTATTTGGAATTTTAAACAAAGGCAGGGGCAAAAATTTAAGCAAGGACATACTATCCTGAAAAAATGTCAGGCAACCAAAAGGATGCTGCAAAGAATGGTGGGAGAATGATGCTGGTGCACTGGACATTGATGAAAGTGAATTCATGGGTAGAGAGGGAGGAAGGGAATGGGAGAGAATGAGATGACACTGTATGAAAGGAAACATACTTGTTACCTGATGAATAAATATAACCCCTGTGTATCACCTCTATAATAACAATAAATTAAATCCTAAAAAAAAGAATGGTGCTTGTACACAGCATGGAATGAACAACAACAACAACAACAACAAAAGACAGGAGCCACATATCTGTAATCCCAGCTACTCAGGAGGCTGAGACCTGAGGATGGCGGTTCAAAGCCAGCCCGGGCAGGAAAGTCCATGAGACTCTTATCTCCAATAAAAACCACTAGAAAACCGGAAGTGGTGTTGTGGCTCAAGCAGTAGAGTGCTCGCCTTGAGCTGAAGAGTGCAGGGACAGCGCCCAATCTCAGAGTTCAAGCCCTACAACCCACCAAAAAAAAAAAAAGACAGGAGCCAGGCACTGGTGGCCTATGCCTGTATTTCTTTTTTTTTTTTTTCCTTTGGGCCCGGTCATGGGGCCTGAACTCTGGGCCTGGGTGCTGTCACTCAGCTCTTCAGCTCAAGGCTAGTGCTCTACCACTTGAGCCACAGCCCCACTTCTGGCTCTTTTTTTTTTTTTTTTTTTTTTTTACTTATGTGGTGCTGGGGAATTGAACCCAGGGCCTCAGGTATGCAAGGCAAAGTGCTCTACCACTGAGCCACCTTCCCAGCCCCTATGCCTGTATTTCTAACTACTCAGGAGGCTCAGATTTGAGGATCTAGGTCCAAAGCCAGCCCAGATAGGAAACTACCTGAAACTGTTATCTCCATTAGTCACCACAAAGTCAGAAGTGAAGCTGTGGCTCAAGTTGTAGAGTTTCAGCCTTGGGTAAAAAACAAAAGGGACAGCTCCTAAGCTGAGTTCATGCCCTGGGACTAGCAAAAAATAAATAAAATTTAAATTTAAAAAAAAAAAAAAGGAGAGAGAAGAGCAGCCAGGCACCAGTGGCTCATGCCTGTAATCCTAGCTACTCAAGAATCTAGATCTAAGAATCACAGTTCAAAGCCAGACACAGAAGGAAAGTCTCCAACAAACTGCCCAAAAATGTGGAAAAGTGGAGTTGTAGCTCAAGTAGTAGAATGTTAACCTTGAGCAAAAAGGAGAGAGACAGAGAGAGAGAGAGAGAGAGAGAGAGAGAATGTGGAGTGGTGCTGAGGTTAATAATCATCCTAATCATAATAATGCCCTATCATGTACCAGACACAAAGTACATTTCCCATAGTAATTCACGTGACCCTCACAGCGATCATATGAGGAAGGTATGACTACCATGGATTATCATTTTATATTTAGGTAAGTGGGACACTGTGGTGTTAGATGGTAAGATAGTATTATTTTCTTGTCTTCGGCATGGTCAGAATCTTAGTTCAAGCAACGTGACCACAGAGGACCAGCTCTGAACAATGATGAGAGATGCCTCTTAGAGAGGGCAGGGGTTAGGTTTCTGTATACCCAGAGAGCAGGACTTGAAGGACTGTCTTCACTGAGACAATGCAACAGATGAAAATAAAAGCTTAAGGATATCAAGAGGGAAAGAGAATAAGAATGGAGGGAGCAAAAAGTCCCCATGAGACCTGAGTCCTTCATGAAAGCTGTCCTAGAGGAAGACTCTTGGTTTATTTCATGGATAATTAACCAAGGGTCCAACATACCTAACTAAATTTTAAGGAATACCATTCAGTCCTTTGGCCCAGATCAATGTTTACACGAGACACTTACTGCTTCTAACTTTCATTTGATCCAGGGTGCTAGAATTACAAATATGCATTTCATCAAGCCAGTCATTCCCATGTGCAGAACCATTTGGTAATGCCTAACAAAGCTGGAGATGGCCGAGTACTCCATTGCTGGGTCTACTATGCAGAGAAGCTGTGTATTTCCCTGCTGGAATTCCTATTTCTCTAGAATTGGGAGTAAAAGAATTTGCTTGGAAATGAAAGTGTTACAGATTTCCTAGCTTGAACATTCCAATGACTGAGCTGTTCTGAGAGCACTTCTATTTTTAGGTAAGGAACTGGTTTTTGTGGTGTTAATGGATTCCCTACTATTAAATTATGACTAAATATAAACAAACGCAAGATGGTTGTTCTAAAGCTAAGCTTATTTGAATATTTATCTAAATGCACAATAACTCCCCAAAAAGCACTGTGCCACTTTACACTAAATGCAGACTGGGCAGGCAGACTCATGTCCTTCACGTATTCACAAACTTGTCTCATTCATTCATTCATTCATTCATTCATCTCTATGCCTGAGCTACATATGGCCACTGTTTGGAGAGTATGAATTACAAAGGCAACAATTTACTCAGGGTCTCAGGAATTCCTATCTTCAGTAGACTGTACATATTCCTATGCCTGAAGAAATGTAAACTATAACGTAAGACATACCTTCGTCTGGCTTTTCCAACAGAGAGCTGGCTGCACAATTACCTTTGATTGGCCAAGGAGCGTTACCAGCTGTTAAGACCCAACTCTCCACACTGTCAGAC
The DNA here is from genome assembly GCF_024711535.1 of Dipodomys merriami. Taxonomy (NCBI): domain Eukaryota; kingdom Metazoa; phylum Chordata; class Mammalia; order Rodentia; family Heteromyidae; genus Dipodomys; species Dipodomys merriami. The sequence continues at coordinate 5,543,471 of NW_027206080.1, read as the reverse complement.
CAGGTGGCCATGGATCACTCACAATGTCTGGCTGTCTTTTTCTTTTTCCTCTCACCCAAGGCAAATGGTATTTCAGAGGCAAGTAATATAACCTCCCCAATGGGTTTACTCTCTGAACTTAACACCACCTCCCTTTTCCCCAAACAGTGCAATTTATTTCCAAAGGTCCCTAAACCTGAAAGTATCTTATAAAAATCATCTTTCAGCCTGGAATCTGGTTCACTACTAAGTAAATATCACCTTCCACTATCAATAGGATGCTTTCCATTGCTTCTAATTTAAAAAATAAACTTAACGGAACAACAACAACAACCGAAAGACCTTATAAAGTCACTGTTCAAAACACTATCCCTTTTTAAAAGTTTGACTTCATTGATTATTCTGAAATAATCAGAATATACTTTCAAAGCAAATCTCACAAATGTTAAGAAAATCTGACATGGCAAAACAAAGATTAAGCGTTATCTTCATAATAATTTTACATTTTCTGAAGTATCTAGATTACATACAAAATGTTTACCTTACATTTTCTTTTATCTTCATTTCTTTTTTTGCTCCTTGCTTTTCTTCTGTGAGAAGGTTTATTGTGTGGTCCAAGCTGGCTTCAAATTTACTATATAGCACAGGCTGGCCTCAAACTCACTAGCTTCTTTCTTATGCTTCCCAAATTCTGGGATTACAGATGCTCACAACTACACCTGGCTGAAAGTATATTCTTTGTTTTTTTCTTTCTATTTATTTGTGTATATATTTATTTACTTAGTGCTTGTCCTGGGGATTGAACTCAGGGCCTATGTGGCAGTCCATAAACTCTTTTGGTCAAGGATAATACTCTACCACTTGAGCCACAGCTCCACTTCTAGCTTTTTTTTTTTTTTGGTGCTTAATTGGGGATGAGTCTCACTGACTTTCCTGCAATCCTCAGACATAGCCTTCTGAATAGCTAGGATTACAGGCAATACCTGATTAAAAGTATATTCTTATTTATTGCTTTCTCTATGAACCTCTTCAAGATTGATTTATTTATTTAGATCAGTAATAAGAAGATATTCCTTTTAGAATTAGCCTAAATGAATATGCACTAAAAACTTTACAAACTCACATTAATAGGGACATGCAACACAAACTCCCAACAACTAATTCTCTCACAGTTTTGTTCAACCCCATTAATGCACTCACACTTCATCTAATTCAGTAAAAGCAAAACATCAGAAGTTATTTAAGAAGAGAAAATAGCCATTTTGAATTACAAGTGTAATTATTTCTTGGTCTTAGGGAATAGGAACATATGTTAAATTAAACAAAGAATGTATTTTATCTCAAACTGTTCATTTTTATTAAGTTAAAGGGATGGACAACCAGAAGATTATATACTGCTTCTAGGTATCACTTAGACATAACTTAGTATGGGTCTAAGTATGGCTATATATACTAGCCAAATTAAAAAGCTTTTGTTTGAAATATAAAAAAAAGTAAACAAAGGAGGAGGCTACAATGCTTGATAAGAAATGTACTCATTATCTTGCCCATGTAATTGTAACCCCTCTGTACAGTATTTTCACAATAAAAAATATTTTTAAAAAAAGATGGTGAATCATAAGTGATCTTCAAGGAAATAGAAGAGGTAATCCAAAAATACATATGGAACAATAAAAGACCCTGAATAGCAAAAGCAATCCTTAACAGAAACAACAGTGCTGGAGGAATATCAATACCAAATTTCAAACTCTGCTACAAAGCCATAATAATCAGAACAGCTTGGTACTGGCACAAGAACAGACCTCAAGACCAATGGAATAGAACTGAAAACCCAGAAATGAACCCACAGACCTATAGCCACCTAATCTTCGATAAGGGAGCTAAAAAAAAAAAAGAAAGAAAGAAAATGGAAGAAAGACAGCCTCTTCAGTAAATGGTGCTGGCAAAATTGGTTAATCACCTGTAGAAAACTAAAGCTAGATCCTCATATATCACCCTGCACCAGAATCAACTCCAAATGGATCAAAGACCTTGGAGTCAAGGCAGACACCCTGAAAACATTACAGGAAGCAATAGGAGAATCCCTAGGTCTCCTTGGCACAGGCCAAAATTTTCTTAATAGAGACCCGGAAACACAACAAATCAAAGAAAAGTTGGACAAATGGGATTGCATGAAGCTGCAGAGCTTCTGTATGGCAAACGACATAACTAGCAAGATCAACAGAAAGCCCACGGACTGGGAGAAGATCTTCACTAGTCATACAACGAAAAAGTGTCTCATAGCTAAAATATACTTGGAACTCAAAAAAATTAAATCCCCCAACAACAAATCCTCAAAGAAACAACTGCCCAATAAATAAGTGGGATAAAGACTTAAAGAGAAACTTCTCTGAAGAGGAAAGAAGGATGGCCAATAGACACATGAAGAAATGCTCAACCTCCCTAGCCATAAAAGAAATGCAAATCAAAACAACATTGAGATTCCACCTCACCCCAGTTAGAATGGCTATAATTAAGAACTCTAATAACAACAGATGCTGGAGGGGATGTGGACAGAAGGGAACCCTAGTGCATTGTTGGTGGGAGTATAAACTTGTTCAACCACTTTGGAAAGCAGTATGGAGATTCTTCAAAAGACTCCACATAGAGCTCCCCTATGACCCAGCAATCCCACTTTTGGGCATTTACCTAAAGGATCACAGACAAGACCATACTAAAGCTACCAGCACAACTATTTTTATCGCAGCATTATTTACCATAGCTAAGATATGGAACCAACCCAGATGCCCCCCAGTAGATGAATGGATCAAGAAAATGCAGTATATATATACACAATGGAATTCTATACCTCCATCAGAAAGAATGACATCACCCCATTTGTTAGGAAATGGGAAGACTTGGAAAAAATCATATTAAGTGAAGAAAGCCAGGCCCAAAGAAACATAGGTCCCATAGTTTCCCTTATTTGCAATAACTAGTATATGTCTGGGACAATTAGAAAAGGTCAAAAGCTATGCACATATGACCAAATAAGATGAAGTTATGCAAAATGAACCCCAAGATAGGGACACAAGTGATTCTTGCTTGCTTGCTATTGTTTCTAATGTATTTATAAGATACCATGTAATTTTTTTGTTGTTTTGTATGTTCCTCCTCCACCGTATAACCCGTTCTCACTGTATTTGATATTGGTATAATTGGGGGAGGAGAAGGGAAAAAATGTTTAAATAAGGATACAAGTTGACCCACTGTAACAATGAGATTCACAAGACATTATGTTGAAAAAACCAACTTTAAAATTTAGGCATGGGGAGGGAGGAGTGCAGTTGTGGAGGTGGGAAGGATGGGATGGTAGGGGAAAAACAAAGGAGGAGGCAACAATGCTTGATAAGAAATGTACTCATAACCTTGCTCATGTAACTGTAAGCCCTCTGTACAGTATTTTCACAATAAAAACACTAATTTTAAAAAAATTGTTAAGTTACTACCATATCTTCTATAGAGGACAATGGAGGCCTCCTTCATTGAGTCTAAGTAAAACAGATCAAAACACTATGCAAATCAAGTTTTGGCTCATTTGCAAAGCTTTTTTTTTGGTCAGTCATGGGGCCTGAACTCTGGACCTGGGCACTGTCCCTGAGCACTTCAGCTCAAGGCTAGCGCTTTACCACTTGAGCCACAGCACCACTTCCAGCTTTTTTCTGCTTATGTGGTGCTGAGGAATCAAACCCAGGAGCTCTGCAAAGTTTTCAAGATCAAGTTAAAGGCTACTAATCTAAAAGGGAAAAGATAACCCACATAATGGAAGGAAATATATCTGTCAACCACCTCTGGTGAGGAAATTATAGTCAGAATTTATTAAACTCTTTACAAATCTGAGATTAAAAGAAAAATAATCAAATTTCTAGTTTCACTTCCAACATGTAAAGCCCTTGGATGTTATCACTCGATCCTCATTACAAGAAAAAGCCGAATAAACTCAAAGTATTGGTGGCTTTCCTTGGCCCCAGCAGAGACTTCAAGTCAGGGAGAGAATGTGACCTTGAAATTGAGACAGAAGGAATACAGGGTGTCCGTGCTGAGATCAGTCAGCAGAAACACCCAAATGCTTATTTTGATGGACTGATACTGGCCAAATGAAACTAGCTTGAGACTTATAGGCCCCCATTTTCCTCAGCGATCCATACCAAATTCTCATGAGTAAAGTTTAGAATAAAAAAAAAAAAAAAAAGAAGAGAGAAAATACCTTAGAGAATTAAAACAAAATATAGAATGGGAGAAAGACAGCCTCTTCAGTAAATGGTTCTGGCAAAACTGGTTAATCACATGTAGAAAACTAAAGCTAGATCCTGATATATCACCCTGCACCAGAATCAACTCCAAATGGATCAAAGACCTCAAAGTCAAAGCAGACACCCTGAAAACTTTATAGGAGAAACCCTAGGTCTCCTTGGCACAGGCCAAAATTTTCTTAATAGAGACCCAGAAACACAACAAATCAAAGAAAGGTTGGACAAATGGGATTGCATGAAGTTGCAGAGCTTCTGCATGACAAAGGACATAGCTAGCAAGATCAATAGAAAGCCCACGGACTGGGAGAAGATCTTCACTAGTCATACAACGAAAAAGTGTCTCATAGCTAAAATATACTTGGAACTCAAAAAATTAAATCTCCCAACAACAAATCCTCAAAGAAACAACTGCCCAATAAATAAGTGGACTAAAGACTTAAAGAGAGACTTCTCTGAAGAGGAAATAAGGATGGCCAATAGACGCATGAAGAAATGCTCATCTTCTCTAGCCATAAAAGAAATGCAAATCAAAACAACATTGAGATTCCACCTCACCCCAGTTAGAATGGCTATAATCAAGAAATCTAATAACAACAGATGCTGGAGGGGATGTGGACAGAAGGGAACTTTACTGCATTGTTGGTGGGAGTGTAAACTTGTTCAGCCACTTTGGAAAGTAGTATGGAGATTCCTCAAAAGATTCCACATAGAGCTCCCCTATGACCCAGCAATCCCACTTTTGGGCATTTACCCAAAGGATCACAAACAAGACCACACTAAAGCTACCAGCACAACTATTTTTATCGCAGCATTATTTACCATAGCTAAGATATGGAACCAACCCAGAAGCCCCTCAGTAGATGAATGGATCAAGAAAATGTAGTGTGTGTGTGTGTATATATATATACCTATATTCTATACCTCCATCAGAAAGAATGACATCACCCCATTTGTTAGGAAATGGGAAGACTTGGAAAAAATCATATTAAGTGAAGAAAGCCAGGCCCAAAGAAACATAGGTCCCATGGTTTCCCTTATTTGCAATAACTAGTATATGTTTCAGACAATTAGAAAAGGTCAAAAGCTATGTACATATGACCATATAAGATAATGCTAAGTGAACCCCAAGATAGAGACACAAGAGGTTTCATCTTTGTTGCTGTTTTTAGTGTACTTATAATGTACTATGTGATTTTTTTTTGTTTCTTTTGTATGTTCCTCCCCCACGGTATAACCCGTTTTCACTGTATTTGATGTTGTGGCCCTGCATCTTATATATGTATGTTTCTAATTTGGGGAGGGGAAGGGAAATAAAAAAATGCTGAAATAAGGATACAGGTTGACCCATTGTAACAATGAGATGTACAAGACACTATGTTGAAAATTAACTTTACAACTTGGTGGGGGGAGTTGGGGAGATGAGAGGGAAGGGATGGTAGGGGAAAAACAAAGAAGAGGGTAACATAGCTTGATAGGAAACGTACTCATTATCTTACTCACGTAACTGAAACCCCTTTGTACAGTATCTTTACAATTAAAAGTATACATTAAAAATTTTTTTAAATTAAAAAACATGAAAAAATATCCCTTAGGATTTCAGTTGTTCAAGTTTTCTGTATAACATGTCTGCCTTCTTCACTGGACTACTGTAGAAAGCCCAAGAGTCATGAGATAACTCTAAACTCCTTTAGCATTCTTTCATGACCGAACAGAAAAGAAGAGGGGAAGGAAAGCAAAGGAGAAAAGGGGAGGGAAGAAAAGGAAGGGAATGGAGGAGAGGAGAGAAGGATTTAGGGCAAAAAGTGCTTTCGAAGTTCACAGCCCAGGGACTTAAATCACTAAAAGAGTTGATATTTAAATATGACTATAGCATAATTTCCCTCTCCAACCACCAACCACCATGGACAAATCACCTGCAAAATAAGTGATTATAACTGACAGAGCTACAAACACAATTCTAAGAAAAGGCTTTTAAGAAAATACAAAGACAAAATACAGGTTGAATGGCTAGGAGAGAGCATTAAGAAAACGGAAATTCTGGCACTAAGCTTTAGTGAGCTTTAAACACAACCCAGTTCCAAGTAATAGTAACTTAAGAAATTCACACTATAAGCATAATTACCTCAATCCTATTACCCAATACATCATGTCTAGCTTTCAGCAAAAATGTGCGAGTCATGATAATAGCAAGGAAAACAGTCTTGAAGAGAAAAGGCAAGCATTAGAATTAGACTGCAATATGTCAGATTTTAGAATTAGGAGATAAGGATCTAGAGTAAGTATGATAAATATGCTAAACACTCCAATGGAAAAAGTTCACAGCATGCAAGAACAGATGGGCAATGTAAGCAGAAAGATGGAAACTAATACAGAATCAAAAGGAAATGCTACAAATTAGATACAACTAGAATAGAAGAGTGTCTTTAACAGGCTCATCATCAGTAGAATGAACACAGCCAGGAAAGCTGAAAGATAGGCTCATGGAAACTTCTGAAGTTGAAATGCAAGCAGAAAGAAAAAAGAAGGGGAAGACAAAACATCCAAGAGTTGTGAGACAACTAAAAAAGGGTAACACATACATTAATGGAAATAGCAGCAGCAAAGAATGGAAGAAATATTCAAAGTGATTATGGCTGAGAAGTAACTGATATTTGTCCTGCAAGGGAGGCTCATGCCTGTAATCCTAGCTACTCAGGAGGCTGAGATCTGGGGAATGAGGCTCAAACTAGTCCATGAGCATCTAATCTCCAATTAGTTACCAAAAAGCTAGAAGTGTAGCTGTGGCTGAAGTGATAAAGCATTACCCTTGAATGAAAAAACTAAGAGACAGTGCTAAGGTCGTAAGTTCAAGCCCCAAGATAGACAGACAGACAGACAGACAGACACACACACACACACACACACACACACACACACACACACACACACACACACACACACACACACACACAAAGACTTGATAGTAAAAAGATATGTCCTTACAAATGGTACTTAGTTTTACATCTAACATTATATATAGTAGTGGGAAACTCCATTGTTTTCCCTTATTAGGAAGAGGACAAAAGTATCCCCTCTCACCACTACTGTTCAATATTGTACAAGAATTCCTAACAAATTCTAAAAGACCAGAAAAGGAAATAAAAGTTATACAGATTGAGAAAAATAAAGTTGCCTTTGTTTACAGATGACACAATTATGTTAAAAATCACAATAAATTAACAATAATAAAAAAAAACTCTGGACACTGCCAGATGCTGGTGGCTCATGCCTGTCATCCCAACTACTCAGAAGGCTGAGATCTGAGGATCTCAGTTCCAAGCCAGCCTGATCAGGAAAGTCTGTGAGACTCTTCTCTTCTATTAGCCAGCAAAAAATACGGAAGTGGAAGTGTGGCTCAAGTGGTAGATAGACCGCAAGCCTTAAGTGAAAAAGCCAAGCAAGAGCACAAGGCCCTAAGTACAAGCCTTAGTGCTATACTAAATAAATAAATGAATCATCACCTAAACCATGGAAGATCATCAATTTTCTAGTGACAAGGTCAATCTCCTGAGGTGACATACTTTACCTCTTATACATATGGTCAGGTCAAAACTGCCACTTCTTAAATACATTTTATATTAAACCCCAAGGTTATAGGTATTTTAAACTGTGTGGTGATTTACAACTGCCCCACCCCTCCCCTCTGTGTATACGCACACTGGTTCTGAAGCTTAAATTCAGGACCTGGGCACTGTCCCTGAACTTTTTTGCTCAAAGCTAGCCATCTACCACTTTGGAGCTACAAATCCACTTTGGCTTTTTGTTGATTAATTGGAGATAAGCGTATCTCGGATTTTCCTGCCCGGGCTGGCTTTGAAAGTCAATCCTCAGGTCTCAGCCTACAGAGTAGCTAGGATTACAGGTGTGAGCCACCAACACCCAGCTTAACAGCTGCCCCTACAGAAAGATAGGATAGATAGGAGAGGGGAGAAAGAGAGAGAAAGAGAGACAGAGACAGAGAGACAGAGAGACAGAGAATTCTGTTCTAGGATAAAATCAAATTTTGTATTCAGCCAGTTCTAAATCACATACTAACAATTTTAACTTCAGGCCAAAGAGCATAAAACCAAAGCACATTTCGATTCACTCTAAAACAAATCTTCTCAAACAAATTCCTTTTGCTTTACCAAGATTTATGTACAAAAGCTGGAGGATTCTATCCTGCAGCCTTAAGTACAGGCACTTGGAATACAGCTGAGCAGTTTGTTCCAGCTTTTCAGGCTGCGATCCCTTGAGCTTGCCTCCTGGAGGCAAGACTTTACGTATTTAAAGCTAATAGAATGGGTCAGGCAGAGGACATGCTGGACGTCTGCATCTGATCAAAGCTGGGGTGGGGAAAGTAGTAAGAAATTGGGACAAGTACTGGAAGTACAAAATAAAACTAAGTTAAAAAATACATTCTAGAGTAATTACTATCCCCAAAATATATTTGGGATAGCACATGTTAAGTGTGCTATCTAAATATAGGTGACATCAGTTAATTTGTTTCAGTGTTTAGGAGCAACCAGATATTAACATTCAGAATGATTCTTAACCAACTGTTATGGATAAAAACTTTGGAAACCAGCCTATGCTTAAGACTCAACAGCCAGCGTAACTAAGAATTTGTTTAATACATCAATTTTTGCCCTTGTAACAGAAATAACAACCATCTCTATAAGTTCCTTTTTGGTTCTGTGTATGTTATGATAAGTATGATTTCCCTCAATACTTAATAATAATGCCTACTTAAATTTGCCTATGGCTATCAAAGAGTTTTGAGCTTTACTATTATAGAGAACTCATAACTTGGATATCATAGATTCTAACTTCCATTTTGTAGGTAAGGAAACTACAGACATGCTATAAAATCAATATGAATAGATGTTCATCCATTTACTCTGGAGAATGTTTAATGGATGAGGGATGATGACGTCAATTTAAACACCTTTTATTCCTTTTATCAAATGAATCCATATAAATAAGTCCAGAGTGGGCTAAGGCTAGGGCTGATACAACATTGGTCTAGCAGGAGCTAGGCTCCAAGTTCAGATCGCAGGACCACCAATTAAATAAATAAACACAAGCAGCTATTCAATTTCCATATATTCAACATAGAGGTATTACCTCACCAAGTCATAAACTTCATCCATTGTAATTCCAAGACTATTTCTTTAACAAACACCAAGAAGTCAACTTAAACAGCCTGAGATTATTTGGAACATAATGATACCTTGGCAGTTACGTTCTTATGAAAAAAATAAATAAATGAACAAATAAGTCCCGGTCTTTAATTGTACTGCCAGGGAAATGCTAACATATTAGCTTTCACTTTTTCAAAATTATTACTGTTCAAAGCATATAAATTTCAGTAAATTGGACAACAAGATTCAAATAGCATTCTCCAGTCCAGTAATGCAACTGTAACTCAGAGGTGGCTTATTTTCAAATTCTAGACATCAATTAAAGCCTCTTATCATGACAGACAACCATAACAAATTTAGCTGAATAAAGCATAGGTCCAGATTTTGTGCATAGGTTTCGACCTCTGACAGATTATGGTCAGACTCTACATTTCTTTCAGCTTTAGTTAAAGGAGAGAAAATGCAATTCCTATTTCCAGAAGCAAGAGTGGCATATTTTCCAGTAAGTTCCTAGTTCTCATTTTACTATTTTAAGAGTTCTGATCCCTCACAGTGTTTCTGTAAGGCAAGATCTGGTTTTGGGTGCTGATCATTTTCATGGTATAATACTTTACTAGAACTGTCTCTGAGAACTGTTTTTATTCCTATTTAGCTCCACTGTATTTATCTACAAAATACCATTTCAATGGAGTGAGGCCAACAAAAGAAACAGCTTACTAGAATTTCAGTTGACTTTGTTAAAGGAAATTATTTTAAATTAATGTGGCTACTGCAACTGCTGCCATTCTTGACCTCAGAAAATCTATGCCTTCTAATTTCTTTTTTTGTTGTCGTTGCGAACATTTATTTATGTAAGTTAAATTCCAACTCATGAACATGGACCATAAAGGAGTCTAAACCTTCCTGCTACTACTATTTCATGTGCTTTTTCTAAACAGGGGCAACCACATGTTTGCTGGATTAGTATGCACAGCCAGATCACTGCCATTAAGTGAAATCATCGAGGTATTTCTGGTAGGATCTTTAACAACTTCCACACCCGTCAGTGAAATGGAACAAGGCTGTTTTGTTTTCAGAGAGCAACAATTTGATCTTGGGTTTACTAGATGGCGCTCAAAATATTTTTCCATATGCTTTTTTTTTTTTCATCCCCAACCAAAAAAAAAAAAAAGGAGGGTGGGAGGGGAGAGAGAGAATCTGACTTCAGCCATGGTTTACCTTTAGCAGTGAATGCAGGCTTTTTTCACCAAACATATCCCAGAGGAAGGTCAAGTCTTCCTGACTATCCACATGTGGCTGCAGCTGGGTAGGCAGAGCCGCCAACAGCTCACACAGACCTATAAAATGAAAATAAAACACAAAGCGTAATCTTAAAGTGATCTCATTAATTTCAGCAAAGGTATGTGTGTGTGTGTGTGCGTAAGTGACAGCTGGAACGTGTCTTTAAAAAAAAAAAAAAAAACTGGATTTGTATTCTGGGCCATCACACAAAACACTTCTGCAAAGAAAGAGAAGACATGTTGGAAGTGTTTTGATTTTTCAATTCCAAAACAGTATGGGTTAACAGGCTAGTTTTATGTTTTTTGTTTTTTTTTCTTGGTTACTCTTTCTCAGTGGTCACTACTCTGCTACCATCCAAGTTTACATAACCCAAGACAAAATATATATAATAGGTTTTCATTTTAAAAAGAAGAAGAAGAAAATGCATATGGTCCTTCCTTGGTGTTAGCCAAAGACTGCAATGAGTCACGAGTAGGAAAAACTTCCTTAGAAGAACAGAAAATTGATAGAGTGGTCATTAAGAAGGTTTTGTAGTTTCCAAAAAGTACCTAATACCAGATAGTTTCAAAAAAAATTTACATCATCGAACATGCAAAATAAAGTTCAGCCAAGTCAGATAAAATAAAGCATACACAGTGTTTCATGTATTTAATCGAAAGGTCTATGTGGAATTTAGTTTAACTCTGGGGTCTGTAAAGTTCATCTAACGCCCATCTGAAAGAGTTAAAGGGGCAGAAGCAGGTTGCTGGTGGCACTCATGGAAGATTCTAGAAGCAGACAGTAGCACAGTGTTCCACAGTAGCAGGCTACAGAAGCCATCCATCTCCATCACAGGCCATCAGACTCCTGTCCAAGAAATGTTGCAACAACTTTCGACCGAGACTCTTTTGGGAGGTGACCTGGCAGGAGTCAGTATCAATTCATAGCACATGTTTTATTTTCCAGTGGGATTACACGAGGTAAAAAGGACAAAATTCCTTTTATTTCTGTCTGCTGTCTACAAAAACACCAAGACCTCCTGGGACCTCCAACACATGGGACCGTTGTTATTTCTGGTCTGAATAAGAGCTGTTGTTCATCACAGGGACAGCTTTACAAGATATTTAGCTAGCAAAGAATAGCAAGTGATAGATAGCTACTGATGAGTGGATTGTCCTAAAGTGTGACCACATTCTGCTAATCACTGATAATTCACAGTCAAGTGCATTAGAGATTATTTTCAAAGTTACACAGGCAACTCGGAAGACTGCAGTGAATTCATACATTCCAGGAGTTGTATTTAGCTGGAAAAACAAAATCAAAAACAAAGAAACAATAAAATCAATACAAAGTGACAACGTTCTATGGAAAATAAAAAGGTTCCCAAATTACACTAAGTATTCTTGGTATTTTATATTTATTTCCTTAAAAACATGGCTTTCTGCCTAAACCAGCTCTTATTAACAATTTAATAAAGCTATTTTAAAGCATTTCATCTTAATTCAGTCTATAATAATATACATCTCTCTAAGTCTCTCTGCACGCACACATATAAAAGTATTCAACAACTACCAAGATCGGTGTTCAAGTCAGAGATTCAAAATGTAAAATTAGGACTAGGAGTGTGACCCAAGGAGTAAGGTGCCTGCCACACCTATCATCTACAAGGTTCTAAGTTCAAATCCCAGTCCAATCAAAAAAGAAAAAAATGAAAATTTGAAGAATGAGAGCAAAATCTCATTATTTTACTATTGGTTTCAAGAGTTTTAAAAAACATCTTAACAGCTAAGCAAATGAAGTCATTGTATTCAAAGTGCATTGTGTAAAAAATATGTCATTTGAAGGTAAGTACAAGAAGGGGAATTGCAAAGAAACTTAGGTCCCATGGTTTCCCTTATTTGCAATATCTAGTATATGTCTGAGTCAAGCAGAAAAGGTCAGATAAGGTGATGTTAGGGAAATGAACCCTAAGATATGTACTCAAATTTTTTTTTATTCTTTCTTGCGATTGTTTCTAACACATGTATAAGATTATTTCTTTCTTGCTTCATATGTCCCTCCCCCACAGTATAACCCCTGCTTTCACTGTATTTAATGTCGGTATAATTTGTGGAGGGGAAGGGGAAAAACAAATCATTTAAATAGGGATACAGGTGGACCCATTGCAACAATGAGATGTACAAGTGGTTATGTCGAAAACAAACTTTACAACTTTGGTTTGGTGCTTTGGATGAGAAGGGGAAACAAAGAGGAGGCTACAATGCTTACTAAGAAATGTACTCATTATCTTGCCTATGTAATTGTAACCCCTCTGTCCAGTATTTTCACAATAAAAAAAAAAACATATATTTAAAAAAAAAAGAGGGGGGGGGGAATTGGGGAAGAACAAAGGAAAAGGTGACTGACTCATAACCTGAGTTATGGAATTGTAATCCCTTTGTACAGCTACTTAATAGTAACAATAAAAATGGAAAAAAAATATTTATATGTACACATATATAACCTATTCTTTGGTGATATAACTTAAGAGTTTAAAGACACTAACTCAGCTGTGATGTGCCATACATGGTATCATCATTGGAGGATTAAATAGTCACCATTAGAACAGTCCCCATTACATGAAAAGTACTCAATGAGTTATATGTCATTCAGTAAGATTTTTTAAATTATGTTAATTATATTATTATTAGTTACTATTATTGAAAAGGCAAAACAGACTAGTGCAACCCCTATCTTATACTTACAGCATTTCACATAACTTATTTGAGCTTTGTTTCTATCTCTTTACAAAATAAATGATGGTACTAGGAATTTAGCTAAGGGAAAGGGCATTTGCCTGGCAAGTGCAAGACCCTGAGTTCGGTCCTCAGCTCTGCAAAAATACATAAATAAAAACGATAACCTGGCCAGGCACATATTGCTTACGCCTGTAATCCTAGCCACTCAGGAGGCCAAGATCTGAGGACTGCAGTTAAAAGCCAACCTGGGCATGGGACTCATCTCCAATTAACTACCAGAAAACCGGAAGTGGTGCTGTGGCTCAAGTGGTAGAACGCTCTCCTTGAGCTGAAAAGCTCAAAGACAATGGCCAGGCCCAGAGTTCCCAAGCCTCACAACCAAAAAAAATAATAATTACCTGCTCAAGATTCATTGTATTCATATACTACTTTATGGAATGGCAACTCCTCTATACAACTATTTAAAGATAAAAGTAAAATAAAATGATAACTTACATGTAGGTTATCTAAGTATACATACACACATATACATACATACATACAAAACAAAAACTGGTGAACTCTAGTCAGTGGTATGTCAGTCTGTTTTGTACTGCTAATATGACAGACCATAAACAATAGAAGTTAACTCAGTTCCTTTCTGGAAGCTAGGAAGTCCAAACAAGATGGGTTCAAGGTGAGGCTCAATGGTGGAGCACCTGCCTAAGCAAGTACAAAACCCAGTACTGTCAAAAATAGTAATAACAACAATACTTAAACCTTCATAAATACAAATGGTGGATTGGGGGCTGGCTGACTGGCTCAATTGGTACAGAGTCTGCTATACAAAGACAAGAAGCTGACATATGGTAGTACACATCTGTAATCCTAGCATTAGGGAGGCTGAGGTAGGAGAAGGGTAAGCTCAAGGTCAAGCTGGGCTACATAGTAAGTACATCTGGCAAGGGCATTTGTACCATGTCAGTTCATGAAGGAAAGGCAAGAAGGCCTAAGACCAAATGAGTGACAAGGGACTGAATTGGCTTTTGTGGCAAATCTACTCCTGCAAGGCCCTTGTGACCCAACCACTTCTTAGGAGGCCTACCTCTCTAACACTGCTATACTGGAGATTAAGCTTCCCCCATGAGAACTTTGGACAATACACTCAAACCACAGCAAACTGTATCAACTACAATTTCCTAGCTGTGACAGCCCACCCTGTTATAACTGAACAAGAAGTTATCAATGGAAGAGAGTGTGTGAGAGAGTATGAGATCTCTACATCAATTCTAACATATGAGAATCTACATTATCTCAGAATAAAATGCAAAATAATACAAAAGGAAGGAAGGAAGGAAGGAAAGAAGGAAGGAAGGAAGGAAGAAAGGAAGGAAGGAAGGAAGGAAGGAAGGAAGGAAGGAAGGAGGGAAGGAGGGAAGGAGGGAAGGAAGGAAGGAGGGAAGGAGGGAGGGAGGGAAATGGAAAGGAAAGGGAAGGGAAGGGAAAGGAAGGGAAAGGAAGGGAAAGGATGGGAAAGGGAAAAGGGAAGGAGAAGGGGAAGGGGAAAGGGAAAGGGAAAGGAAAGGAAAGGGAAAGGGGAAAGGAAGGGAAAGGGGAAGGGGATGGGAAGGGAGGGGAAGGGAAGGGAAGGGAGAAGAAGGGAAGGGAGGGGAGGGGGAAGAGAGGGGAGGGGGAAGGGAAGGGAGGGGGAGGGAAAGGGAAAGGGGAAAGAAACGGGAAAGGGGAAGGGGAAAGGAAGGGGCGGGAGGGAAAGGGAAGGGGAGGGGAAGGGAGGGAAGGGAGGGGAGGGGAGGGAAGGGAAAGGAGGTGGAGGAAGGGGGTGGGTAGGCAGGGGAAGGGAAGGGAGGGGGAAGGGAGGGGGAAGGGAGAGGAGTGGGAAGGGAAGGGAAAGGGTAGAGGAAAGGAAGGGGAGGGGAAGGGGAAGGAGAGGGGAAGGAGAAGGGGAAGGGGAAGAGGAAGGGGAGGGGAAGGAGAAAGGGAAAGAGTGGAGTTGTGGTCAAATGGTTTCCAGGGGAAGGGGAAGGGGAAAGGGGAGGGGAAGGAGTGGAGTTGTGGTCAAATTGTTTCAATGAACAGATAAAGCATTCAGTCCTTGGCTGGCACAGAGTAGTAATAAAAAAAAAAAAAATCATGGGCTGGGAAGGTGGCTCAGTGGTAGAGCACTTGCCTTGCATGCCTGAGGTCCTGGGTTCGATTCCCCAGCACCACATAAGCAAAAAGAAAAAAGCCGGAAGTGGCGCTGTGGCTCAAGTGGTAGAGCGCTAGCCTTGAGCTGAAGAGCTGAGGGACAGCATCCAGGCCCAGAGTTCAGGCCCCACGACCGGACCAAAAAAAAACCCAAAAAAACAAAAAAAATATCATGTTCTCTTGCTCTTGATATGTCTTCTTTTAGAAGGAAAATGCCCTCTTAATGGTTTGAAATCAAAACAACTTACCCACACATTCCAAGCAGATACAATGCCATACCTTAAGAAAAACACCTTAGTCTTTTACATATGGAAAGTGTTAACTTTACCCAAGTCCTACTTACATTTCATGGAATAAGCCATATTATCCTTAAAAGTTTTTTTAATAATTTTTTCTGTTAGAAAAAGCTCATAAACCTGGGTTTTCTGGGGTTTACTGGCTTTATGCAATCCTAACTTATATACCACCACAGTCTGGCACTCCAGTGACACAACAGCAGTCTCTTCTATTCAGCTACCACAGCTGAAGTCCCACGACCAAAGCCAGAAGAAATGAGACACACCCACAAATGAAAGACACAGAGAAAGAGCTAGCAGGATGAGCAGTGTACAGTCACCAAAGATCACAGTCACCTGCCCTCAAAGACTCCAGAAACCATCACTGTCCTGCAACGAAACAGCCCCTGGGTTCTGACGTATTCAAAAACACTCCTATACTCAAACCATCTAATATGAAGAACACTATGAAATCCAAGTGGGTTTTGATGCTGGATATTCAGAGCAGTAAAAAATAAAGAGTTCAGATAGCCAGGAATATCTTAAATTATTTTACCTAAATCTTCTTGAACTCTGAGAAAGACCTGGAGTAATGAAATTCCACCCTATACTCTGTAGTTATTCAAACTTATAAATGTCTCATTGCAATAAACATTTATAGTAGCTATGGGTCAAATACCATTCAAGGCTCTAAAGAACTAAGGCAAATCAACCATGATTCCTGTCCTAGGTTACAGTGAAGAAAAGCACAGAGGGGGTCTATTAGTAAACAGAGGGCAGGGTTGTAAGTCTGGCCAAAGGCAAAGGAAGGAAAGACCCATTCCTACAAAGGAAGAAGAAAACAACAGGAAAGCCTTCAGAGAAGTAATAACCAATTATGCCCCATATGGTTTGAATATGTACTCCACAAAGTATGTATTAGAAATGTAATCTCCAATGCAACATAGGAATGAAGGAGGCAGTAAGGAGAGGTGACTGGGCCATCATAAATAGACTTCCCATGAGAGTGGATTCACCATCAAGGGAGTGAGTTACTTATAAAAGGAAGGTTAAGTCTGTCTGTATCCTAACCCCACTCAATAAATGTAACCCCAGGGAGATGTCAGAATAAAAAGGTCCTTGTCTCCTCATGGTTGAACCTCTTGTGCTCTAAACATCTAGCCTGGGGAGCATCTGGCCTGTGGACCATATAAGGTCCTCAAAATCATTCGGTACATGATAGGATAGACACATACACTTCCCCTGGCTCTCCATAGCCTGTCTGCTTATACTAATAGTTCTGTCAGACCAATGTATGATGTTGTCAATATCCAAATAGACTTTGGCTGAAAGAAAGCTTCCTCAACCCTTCTATCATATCACCTTAAGACAATAAAATTCTTTCCATAATAAAACTGCCAATCAGGGGCTGGGAAGATGGCTCAGTGGCAGAGCGCTTGCCTTGCATGCATGAGGCCCTGGGTTCGATTCCTCAGCACCACATAAGCAAAAAGAAAAAAAAAGCTGGAAGTGGCGCTGTGGCTCAAGTGGTAGAGCGCTAGCCTTGAGCTGAACTGCTGAGGGACAGTGCCCAGGCCCAGAGTTCAGGCCCCACAACTGGACCCCCCCCAAAAAAAATAAATAAATAAAAATAAAATTGCCAATCAATGGAAAATGGCTCCCTATATCCAAAGATGATATATTCTAAGATTTCTAGTGCATGCCTGGAATTACAGGTAGTATCAAGCACTATGTGCATTATGCTGTTTCCTGTACATTCTCTAGTGCTTTTAGGCCATGATTAAATTACTTAAATTTTCCTCAGAACAAGTACTACACTACTGTGACAGGCCATCCAGTGAGGGCTGATTTATGTGATTAACAGGAAGGTAGCATTTATAGGGTGCACACACTGAATGAAGAAATTGGGATTTTTTATTTTTTTTAAAAATTATATACTTATGAAGAAATTATTTATACACTATATAGGATGGTACAAGATTCCATCACATTATTCAAGATGGTAACCAATTTAAAATTTACCAATCATTTCTTTCCATAGTTTTTCATTTAACATTTTCAGACACAATGGACCATAGATAATAGAAACTACAGAAAACAAAATTGTGGGGAATTACTGCATTCTGATTAAGAAGCACAAATGCAACTTGGTCTTTGAAAGCTATGTTCCTGCCAAGTGTTAATGGCTCATGTCTATAATCCTAGCTACTCAGGAGACTGAGATCTGAAAATCATAGTACAAAGCCAATGCTGACAAGAAACTATGAGACTCTTAAGTCCAATTAACCTGCAAAAGCTGGAAGTAAAGCTGTGGCTCAAGTGGCAATGTGCCAGCCTTGAGTAACAAAGCTAAGGAACAAAGTGAAGCCCAAGTACTAGCACATACCAAAAGAAACTGACAGAAACTGACAGAAGCTGGCAGGCAAGGAACACTCAACCCTCCAGTGCACAGGCGCTTTGAGCCCAGCAAACCCACCTTGAGGATGTCTCTAAGATCTGTTCAGAACTGTCCATGGAGATGGCTGCTAAAACTCAAAACAGGGTCAGCATCATCAGATTCTCCCAACTGTTTGCACACCCATGAGAAGAAAAAGAAGCAGCAAATAAAATGAGGAAAGGAGGAAGAGAAGCCTCTTTCTTTTACATTGCCCCAGACATATTCTCTACTGACAGGGCTTGACATTAGGCCAGCAGAAAAGGAGCAAGTAAAATCTTCCACACACTGTTGTTATATGCAAATAATAGGCAGGTAATTTGACCAAGGATTGGAGAGTACAATTTTACCTTACCTAATCAATCTAGTTATTATAAATTTTGCCAGCATCTATCTCTTCTTACCTTTAATTTCTCCTTCTTACCACCAACTAAAAAATCTTACTGAAATGTTACAAAACTGTAGGTACTATTACTAACAGCCATCTTGACCATATATAATAGTTGAAGCTGGGGCTGGGAAGGTGACTCAGTGGTAGAGTGCTTGCCTTGCATGCATGAGGCCCTGGGTTCGATTCCTCAGCACCACATAGCAGAAAAAGCTGGAAGTGGTGCTTTGGCTCAAGTGGTAGGGCGCTAGCCTTGAGCTGAAGAGCTGAGGGACAGTACTCAAGCCCAGAGTTCAGGCCCCATGACCGACCAAAAAAAAAAAAAAAAGTTGAAGCTATGGCATGTAGCTAAGGGCTTCATAGGTTATCTTGCTTACTGCTATTAATTTATTCATGTTACAAGAGGAAATTGATTTAGCCTGGTAAGCATCTTTAAAAAAAAAAGTGTGTAGCAAACTGCTAATATTATTTGCAATAAGAGTTTGAGATCAATGGCAATATAAGATGAATAAAGCCTAGAAAAATGTGCAATGAAACATTACAAGTCAGATACAGGTAGACAGCCAAAAAAATAGCACATAGAGCAATAGTTAATCTAATAAATAACTAGAAAAAAACAGAGCATACCATTTTTCTCCTATTGATTCAGAAAACAATGAACTTTGCAAATAGCCATTTCTAGCAAGCACTTGAACAAATATGCACCCTTTTAAATAAATTTTCTTGTTCTTCTTGTCCTGGAGCTTGAACTCAGAGCCTGGAAGCTGACTTTACCTTTTTTACTCAAGGTTGGCCCTGTATCACTTGAACCACATCTCTATTTCTGGCTTTTTGCTATTTAATTGGCTTTCCTTGCTGTTGCTTCAAACTTCAATCTTCAGATCTCAGCATCCTGAGTAGCTAGGATTATAGGCATGAGTCACCAGCATCTAGCTAGCAATGTTTCTTAAACACTGTAAATTCTACATGTTAGATGCAGTTCAAGGTGTTTGGAGGGTACCAGTGAGCAAAAAGGACAAAGACATGTATCTTCACAGGGCAGACTACTAGGGAAAAGACAATCAACATCCCAGTAAAGTGCATAGTACACTACCAGGTGGCAAGAGGTGACTGAAAAGGACAGAATGGCACAGTTGAAGGTAATTCCTGAGGTTTATGGATCCAGCACATGACGATGATGTAGGAAATGATATTGGTGAGTCACCAAGAGAAAGTACTCACACCAAGAGTAAGCACGGACTTGAATGAAGAAGGAGGATTTAGCCACTTGAGTATCTAAAGGACAAAGATCCAGAGATACAAATATCTCAAACCTCTAAGTCAGGCTATTGGAGTCTTTGAAACATGCTCAATAAGACTGGAACAAAAGCAGAGAAGAGAGCTTACGAGGTGATTTAAGAGAGGAAATATGGAGCTGGTTTATATATGACCTGGAATGACAGACTACAAAGAGTTTTACTTCTGTGTTAAGAGTGAAAAAATCCATTGCGTAAAGGAGTGATAACTGTGACTTACATTCGAAACACTTTGCTCTGGCTACTGAACTGACAGGCTTCAGGAAGCCAGGGGTACTAGCTTAAAGGCAGGCAGTAAGTGGTAAGATGTATTCAAATTCTAAAGAAGTTTGTGTTTGTGTGTGTGTGTGTGTGTGTGTGTGTGTGTGTGTGTGTGTGTGTGTGTGTGTGCAGTAAGTGGTAAAATGTATTCAAATTCTAAAGAAGTTAGTGTGTGTGTGTGTGTGTGTGTGTGTGTGTGTGTGTGTGTTGCTGGGGATCCAGGGCTTAGGACCTCACACAGGCTAAGCAAGTGCTCTCTATCTACCATTGAGGAGTACTCCTAGCCTACATTCTAGGGAGATGTTCAAGAAGGTACTAAACAGAAACTTCTGTCATTGAATGATTGATATTTTTTTTAAAAATCAGACATAATTCCGGTATTTTTTGAAGGTGCTATCTCTCAGACAAACCACAATACCCTAGCTAAAAATAAACTTAAAAAAAAAAAAAAAGCACAAAGAACCGGAGGTATGGCTTCAGATGTAGAACCCAAGCCCAAATTCGGAGATCAATCCCCAATACCACACACACAAAAAGTTACATTGACAAGGTACTGACAATATTAGCATATGTAAACTGGGTACCAAATGGTAGCCATCATGCAACATCAAAGTCCAAATGAGGTTCCAGGAAAGCAATCATTTTGTCATTAACACTCAACACACTAGAATAATTGTGATTTTTATCTTACAAAATTCTTCAAATAATACAGAAAGCTAACAGATAATTATATGCATACATAATTATCAATAAACTTCCACTGTACTCCAGATTACCAGCATTGGATATAACAAAATATTGGAGATGATCAATCTTGTCCTTTCTCCTGAAACAATGACACAGAGTGGACCTGAGTGGCAACATGTGTTCAATGGAACTATTCCATCCTTCTCAATCTCTGAGGCCCTCCCTCTTGTACTGACAGTAGGAAAGACCTCATAAGATATACCATCAGTATTTTGTGCATGTAAGTACTATTACTCCATTCTTTTGGCCAAACTAATACCTAGGAAATTATGGCTACAGTCAAGAGATAATGTCAAAGCAATACCATTAATTCATCTCAAAGAGAAATCTTTTAATGAACCTTGCTGTGGGGGCCTTTTCACAAACATCAATATCTCCGGTAATTTTTCCAGGCATTTTTATATAATTAACATATTTATAAGAAAACTACAGTCACAGTTTCCTGTTTATCATTTAAAACTGCTAATAATTTCTATTTTCCATTTCAAAATATATATTGTGTTATATACTGTGTTATACAGAAAAAGATACCAAGATTTGGAAATTAACAAGACTATCCTCACAGGATTACAAAATACTCAGAAGTCAGAAAAAGTGCAAAATTCAAGAAGTTACACCTAAAGGGTCACAACATTTGGTAGGGTCATTTGGTAGGAACCACTCAGCTTGCTCATTCTCTGTTGTAAAAATTATATTCTAAATTATTAAGATGGTATAGAGAACCGGAAGGGAAATGCTGAGGAAAAGTAACCAAGAAATGTATTTACTTCCTATATAGACAAGAATGAAGTCCTGATGCTTTGTAAGAGGAAAATAATATGGTTGTTACACAGTTTGCCACATAGCAAGGACCTGTCTTTTCATTAAAATGATGCAAAATAGAGGATAAGCCATCTGGACCCCATGAAAAGCTACTCAAGGGCAAAGGGGAAAAAAAAAGCCTCTAACTTACTCAGGTGTTAATGGTTCAGAAAATGTAAAAAGAATTAGGCAGCAAAGTATATATAACTATAACTCTGCTAGGCCATACTGGTTTAAAGAAAGTTCATACATCCTTATGTAGTCTTGAATCTTAACTGCAAGTAATACTTGAAGTTAATGCAAGTTCTGATGAAAAGAACACTGATGACTAACTTCAAATCAGTAGAAAGGAGACTCTGAAGTGTCCGTGGAGAAGTGGCATTGGTTGGACTGAGACAGTGATACAAAGGCAGGGCTGTTAGAACAGAAAGCAACACAATTGAGTAGGACTAAGTCTTCAGATGAAAGGATCATCATGACACCAAGACTAAAGGCCCATTTGGTAAACTGTGTTCCTGTACAACTGAAAAACAACAATGTGTATGGATAGAAGAAATGCAGCTTTATTACACTGCTTCTGTGTTTAGTCTGAGTTACCAAATACTAACTGAGACAGATAAGTACAGAGTAATAAACTGTAGGAAGAGGATACTTTCACTTTAATAAACAATTAAATTTTAAACATAAATTAGGGCTGGGAAGGTGGCTCAGTGGTAGAGCGCTTGCCTTGCATGCATGAGGCCCTGGGTTTGATTCCTCAGCACCACATAAGCAAAAAGAAAAAAAACTGGAAGTGGCACTGTGGCTCAAGTGGTAGAGCGCTAGCCTTGAGCTGAAGAGCTGAGGGACAGCGCCCAGGCCTAGAGTTCAGGCCCCACGACCGAACCCAAAATAAATAAATAAATAAATAAATAAATTTTAAACATAAATTAATGTGAGAAAATGCCTTTTCTTTCCAAGTGTGTTGCTTGACTCGTTAAGGAAAAGAGGACCTGTTTTCAGATAAGGAAGGATCTTCTGAAATGTAACCTTTTGTCTTAAACTGGCTTCTTTTCCAGATGAACTCGACATACCTCAGATTATGCAAGAAATCCTAGAGGGTTAGGGTATATTTTGAGATTACTTGTGTACTGTACATCTTATATCAACCTCACCTTAGGATAAATATATTCTACCCTATTCAACTAGCCAATCACAACCCTGAGCTCAACCAACCTGAGCAAAGGGGCGTGGCCTGCTGTGTTAGGGATAAACAGAGGAGCAGCCTGTCTGCTCCATGGGCTTGCTTGCCAGAGTTTTGCCTGATGGCGCACCCTCTACAGAAGTAAATTTTGCCTTGCTGAGAGAATTCTTTATTTTCATGTCTATCGCTGTGACTCCAGTGGTTCTCAGAGAGCATATATGGAACATGAAGACAGCAGTAAGACACCAGACACTAGTATGAAGCTTTCTTTTTTTCCTTTTTTGTTACTAAGATCCAAACTACAATCAAGGCCTAGCACTTGCTAGGCAAACACTCTTCCACTGAGCTAAATCACCAACCCCAAGATGAAGCTTTATAATTGGGGAATCCCATCCAAATTTGAGGCAGTGCTACCTAGAATAAATGTTCCTCCTCACACAAGGGACAACAACAAAAACAAGACTCAGACTGAAGACAGTCTACTCCAGAGTAAAAATTTACCAAAGAAAAAAAATGAACAAAGAAAAAAAAAAAAGATCAAGAGACTTAACACCAATTTATACCAAGTTAATCTCAAGTCCTAACTTGAAAACTCGTTTAAAATATAACAGAGAACAGAGACTGTACTACACCCCTTTACCTCCACAGCACTCTCCCCTTTACCCCCAGTACTGGGATTTGAACACATGGCCTAGGCACTACTCCTTAGCTTTTTCACTCAAGGCTGGTGTTCCACTACTTCAGCCTCACCTCTACTTCAGGTTTTTTGCTAGTTAAATGGAGCTAAGAGTCTCATGGACTTACCCACCTGGACTCGCTTCAAACCTCGATCCCCAGCTCTCAATACCCTGAGTACCTAGAATAACAGGCATGAGTCACTGGTGCCCAGCTCCAGAACACTTTCTAAATCCATGTAAATCCATGCCATAAAGACATACAGTATCAAGACATATACTGCCAATAGTCTGAAAACTCAAGCAAAAGATGACAAAAAGTTCACCTACATAAACTTTATGTAAAGAACTTCTGTTTAAGATAATTCATTTTCTATTACTTCTCACTGTATTTGATCAAATTGAAGTTACTGCCATTAAATCTAGGAAATGAATTTAATGTTAAAATGGAACATTAACTCTAAAAATAGATGGCATGTCTAAAATGCAAAAGCACCAAAAAAAAAAAAAAAAAAAAGGAGAGGATACACAAGTAAAAAGATTTTTCCAGTTCCAGAAAATTGCTTCTGTAAAAACACAATATTCTATATAAGACAGTAGTAGTTCCTAGGAGAATAAGTGGCTCAGAATTGGATGCAAGTGTTCCCGCAGCGAACAATTCAGTCTTCTTGCAGATTCCAGATGCTCAGCATTCCTGACATCAGAGTGGAAAAATTTACTGGTAGTCTAGAGAAATTTAATATCGTCATTCTTGTCATATCCCTCATAGCTTCATTATTAGAACAAGTCTGGGGAAGCTATAATCCTATGTTAAATGATAAAAAAAGATGGCCTCTGTGTTCGATCATATTTGCTATTATAAGCAATCAAAATATTTAGAAATAATTTAGGAAAAGCTTTGAGAAACATAAGCAATTATATATTTGCTTTTTTCCCCCTTTTAGCCTTGCTATTTGCATTCTGTATAGTATATATAGAAAGGCAATGGACCAAAACATTTTACTATAACCTAGGGCTAATAAACACTAAAGAACATATATCAACGCCCAGAACAACACTATTAAATTTTATTATATTAATAAAAATGGGATACACCAAGCTTTAAATTTTCCACTTTGTTAAAGGTAAAATAATCAGCCCTGCTTAGTGCCATTCATAACAGGCCTCATTTTTTCTCATTTAAAGCATATTTTATTTCCAAAAGTACCTATACGACTAAAACACTTTCATTCGACAGAAATGTTCTATTTTCCTACACCAACCTTCAAATCCAAATAACTTTTTAAAGCACTTGGCAGGCTGAGTTTTTAAATATACAAAACCATTTAAGTAATTATAATATTACCATTCGCTTAAAAACAGTAACAGGTAATTCACACAATTACCTTAAAGTCTATAAAAATTCAGAGTGAATTAATAGGGGGCAAGTGCATACACATGCACATCACATTCATTTTTAGACACTATCTCTAGGCTTTCAATAGGTTCCAATTTGTAATTTATCTCAAGAAACCAAGGAATGGCAAAGGGGATTATGGAGATAGAAAAGTGGTCTACTGTCGTAATGAATGGTGTGGCAGAGAGGCAGGCTTTTATCCTGAGATGTTAAAGTAACCAGTGGAGATGAAGAGTGAAGAGTGTAACACCAGATATGTCTCCTCTTATTTTGCAATGGAAGGAACATTTTAAAATATCCAGCACAGGGCTGGGAAGGTGGCTCAGTGGTAGAGCACTAGCCTTGAGCTGAAGAGCTGAGGGACAGTGCCCAGGCCCAGAGTTCAGGCCCCACGACCGGACGCCCCCCCAAAAAAATATCCAGCACATGACTGACCCTCAATAAGTAGGAGCTGCTGTCAATATTTTGCAGATCATCTCAGTTTCTTAAGAGATTTGAAGAAAAAGAAAATCCCCTAACACAGCTGAAAGGAGACAAGTGTTTTCTATGGCTTTATCTTCAAGCATTCACCTGCAATATCCCTAGTACAACTTGTTACACAATGATGGAAAGAGTTGACCTCCCTAAAAAAATTCATATCATTCAATATACAAAAACTTACTTTCAAAGAAAAAAAGATGTGGTAGGCTACAAAATTCCCAACTAAAGCTCTTCCATACATGGATTTTATTAATAAATCATCAAAGCTATAAAATTATTTTATTTGCATTAGAAATAACAAATTGATGGTTCCTACCTCATAACCTCTTAGCCAAAGGCTAAAACTTTTTTTCCCCCCTTGGGGCTAAAGTCTCAGGAAGGCTAAGTACACCCTGAGCTATAACCAACTATTAGTTTTAACTTTCATCAAGATATTCAATTAATAGCTCCATAATAAAAGTTTAGAGTTTTCTTTTCTTTTCTTTTTGATGGTACTAGTACTTGAACTCAGGTCCTTATCCTAGCTAGGCTAATGTTCTACCATTGAGCAATACTCAGAGCACTGCTTATTTTTGAGATAGGGATCTTGTTTCTTGCCTGGACTGAAATCCACCTGTTTCAGGCTAGAATGACAAGTGCATGCCACCAGGCCCCATTTCTTCCACTGAGATGGAGTCTCATGGGCTTCTCTGCCCAAGGTGGCCTACTATCATAATCCTCTCATAACTAGTATATTTGGGCACTGGGAGCTCAGCCTCTAATTATACCTTCTCAGAAGGCCCAGCTGTAAGGATTAAGGTTTGAAGTTAGACAGGCAGAAAACTCTGAGAGACTATCTCTAATTAACTGGAATAATGCCAGACTGGAGCCATGTCCCAAGTAATAGAGCACCATTTGTGAGCATAAAAGCTAAGTGAAGCCAGGCACTGGTGGCTCACGCCTATACTCCTAGCTACTCAGGAGGCTGAGATCTAAGGATTGCAGTTCAAAGCTAGCTGAGGCAGGAACATCCATGAGACTCTTATCTCCAGTAAACCAACAGAAAATAAGAAGTGGCGCTGTGGCTCAAGTAGTAGAGCACTAACCTTGAGCAGAAGAGCTGAGGGACAGAGCTCAGGCCCAGAGTTCAAGCCCCATGACCAACAACAACAAAAAAAAAACTAAGTGAGAGCACAAGAGAGTTCAAACTCAGTACACACAAATAATAATAGCCAGTGAACAAAAAGGCTATATGCTCAGCATTAAGAATCTCTGCCTAGCAAGCACAGGCCCTAAGTTAAAAACTAGATACATATTCAAACTATATAGATTATATAGTTAAACCTTTATATATATATATTTCAAATGAGTTCATACATATTTCAAATTAGATCAAATATATGTGCTAATGTGTTATGTTTATATATATGTATAAATAGTTTTATATAAATAGGAATCTGAAATGTACCATGACAATCTTTAATATAGTCACTCAAACCATCACAAATTCTTTCTAGGCTTGAACTGTAAGACTGCACTAAAATTAAAAAAGAAAGAAAAATAAAAACCTGTACTACAACAGTAAAGACTATTATAGTACAAAACCTAGTGATGTGATTAATTTAGCATTATATATGTATAAGTATACATGAGAAATCATGCTATAAAAATCGCCTCCCAATACAACTATCCTTATTTCCTAAGACCATCGAATTTATTTTAATTTCCTTTAGTGGGCATTTTTAGCCTAATGGCCTTTGTTATGGCATTTCTCCTAAACAAGCCACTTCAGGGACCAACAAGAAAAGAAACTTTGCAAATTCCTCTCGAGACTGGCAAGAAAGCAGATGACTCTTCGCTTCTTGAGGTGGAGGGTGCTGACCCTTGCTGCACAGCCCTGTGCAGGACGTGAGTGTGATCTGGCTGGGTAGGTGGCTGTAACCCTCACCCCTCACATTTCAAGGAATTTCTGGGACAGATGGTAAGAATCTCCACTGAAAAATGGAAATTAACCTCAAAGCAATGTATACCTGCCTGTGTCCACTGAAAATTTAGCACAGTTGAAGAAAGAATGCTGAAATTGGCCATATATCAGTACTTAACACAAGTCTTAAGAAATTTCTAATGAAATTATGTAAATTCTGCTAACTACCAAACAATTATGGCAGAAATCAATAACAAGAAATACACGTGGAAAAACTCTCAACTGGCAATGTTTTTCATTTTAAGTAATTTTGTTCCCCTATGATCAAATTTGCAACAATTAGGGTAAATGGGAATGAACAGGCATAACGTATGCATGTTTGGAACTATTACAGTGAGCTCCATTATTACGTGTTAAGAATACATTAATAATATAACCCCTGCTTTCACTATATATGATGTTGGTATATGTGGAGAGGAAGGGAAAAAACAAATCGTTAAAACAGGGATACAGGAGGACCCATTGCAACAATGAGATATACAAGTCGTTATTTCGAAAACAAACTTTACAATGGAGGGAGGATACCAAGGGATGGGAAGGGGAAACAAAGGAGGAGGCTACAATGCTTGGTAAGAAATGTGCTCATTATCTTACCCATGTAATTGTAACTCCTCTGTACAGTATTTTCACAATAAAAAAAAAGAAACATTCAGACATAAAAAAGAGAATACATTAATAAATAAATACTGGAGTGACTTTTCCTTCTTTTTTTCTTTTTTTTTTCTTTCTTTTCTTTTTTTTTTTTTTTGTGGGTCATGGGCCTGAACTCTGGGCCTGGGCACTGTCCCTCAGCTCTTCAGCTCAAAACTAGCACTCTACCACTTGAGCCACAGCACCACTTCCAGCATTTTCTGCTTGTGTGGTGCTGAGGAATTGAACCCAGCAGCCTGAGTTAGTGATTTTTAAAAGCTACTCAGGAGGCTGAGATTTGAGGATCACAGTTAGAAGCTAACCCAGGCTGTGAGACTCATATCCAATTAACCACCAAAAAGCTGTAAGTAGAGCTGTGGCTCAGGTGGTAGATTGCTAGCCTTGAGCCAAAAACTCAGGGACAGCAACTATGCCCTAAATTTAAGCCCCAGGACAGGCACAAAAAAAAAGAAAAAAAAGATTTGTAATAAGTACATAATCTTGTGTAGAAATCTGGTCCCCTGCTTATTACATAAGGCTATATTTATGAGGATGTGAGGACTATCTAGCTGCAGCCATTATTACTCCATTGGTCATCTGACTTACTGACTGTGGCTTCCTCATACCAGGCTCTATCTGCTAATAGAAACTGTGTGCTCCAAGAGAACAACTGGCCTAGATAGGCAAATCTAGCTCTTTTGGTCAAGCGTTTGCACTCAATGCTAAAAGCACCAAACTATCAGGCAATAAAAGTGCTACATGGTTTCTCAATTAAATTCTACTTGTATTTGCTTATTGCCATTTGAGTGTGGAAAATTAACACTTCACACAATTGCAATCATATACAGCTAGATATCTTGGTGACTCATGCATGGATCAAAGACTGCATCAAAATAGTGATTAAAGTAGTAATGAAAACACAGTTCCCCAAGTGCCTATTCATGCACTGTGTTTTCTAATAAAGAACAGCTAGTGAGCGGCTACGTGCCTGGCAGTCCTTCTGCACTACAGAAAGGAACTATGAAAATTATAAATATGATCAAGTCAGATCAGCAGAGTATACTTCGTTCTGGAAACAAAGAGAAGAAATGAGTTCAGACTTGCTTTTCTACAGCGAAATAAGCAAATCAATAAGAGGAAAAGATGATCTCATGAGCTTTCTCAAAAAAAAAAAAAACACACGATAACAGTATTTTCCTAACACCAACAGTACAAATAAAGACTATCTTTCTTTTCATGGAGAATCTCAGATATTCTCCATGTCTGTTATCTTCAATAACTTTAATCTATCGCTGTAAGGATAAGTGCATCCTGATTTTGAGTTGGAAATTAAGTTAATAAGGATTTCCTAATGATATGTACAACTTGAATGCAGGCCAAAAGCATTTTTTGTTCAAGACAAAATGTATTATTATTAAAAGTAAAAAACTGGCACATAAAGAAGCTAATATACAGCTCAAACAGAATGCATAAACTGAAAGACAGACGAAGATGGTATGAACACTGCTGAAAGGATTTTAACATTGCATAGATTTTATCAACTAAAACTTAAATTTATGTAATTTAACATTATATAAGTTAATTTTTTCAATTAAAGCCATCAAGTAACATCACATGCTACAGAAAATCTTTTGGAAAAGGAAGAATACAGCAAACTCCATTGTTGCCTTATTTCAAAATATTGTCTAGGCACCCTTAAAACTTCAGTCATAGCACCCTTAATGAAGCATTCGCATGGACAAGACACTCTCCACCAGCACCCACACTAGGACTCTCTCAGCCTATTAGTTGGCATTTTTAGCAATCAAGTGTTATTAATAAACATCTGTATATATTTAAACATAATGCTATTGCATACTTAAGACTACACAGTAGTATAAACATTATACGTGTATGTGAATGTGTGAGAGAGAGAGAGGGTTGAGTACTGGGGCTTGAATTCAGGGGCTAGGCACTGGCCTTCGCTTTTTTACCCAAGGCTAGTACTTTACCACTTGAGCCTCATTTCCACTCTCAGCTTTTTGGTGGCTAACTGAAATAAGAGTCTCCTGTCTGAGCTAGCTTCAAACAATTCTCAGATCTCAACCTCCAAAGTAGCTAGGATTACAGGAATGAGGCACCGGGCCTGAACATCACTTTATATGCACTGGGATACAAAAATACTCAATGTGACTCATTTTATTGTCTTATTCACTGTAATGTGGTGGTCTGGAACTTTTCTCAAAGTATTTCTAAGGTGTGTGCATAAAATATCTGAATGACTTAAATTTCAATCTTGACCTAACAGACACAAATAGGAACTATTATTTAAAATGTAATAATTATTAAATATTTACAGAAATTGGCCATGTATAAGGCTTTAAAATAAATCTAAATAAAATTCCAATGCCAGACGCCGATGGCTCATGCCTGTAATCCTAGCTACTCAGGAGGCTGAGATCTAAGGATCGTGGTTCAAAGTCTGCCCAAGAAGGAAAGTTCATGAGACTCTTATCTCCAATTAACCACCAGAAAACTGGAAGTGGCGCTGTGATAGAGCGCTTGCCTTGAGCTGAAGAGTGAGGGACAGCACCCAGGCCCAGAGTTCAAGCCCCACAACCCACCAAAAAGAAAAAGAAAAAGAAAAGAGAAAATTCCATTGATTAAAATGACATAAATTAAGGTTTCTAACCTCAAAGCAATTAAATCAATAACAAAAATATAAATGAAAAACCATCATTGGCATTTTTTTATGTTTTAAATAACCAATTAAGCCAGGTGCTGATGGTTCACACCCGTAATCCTAGCTCCTCAGGAGGCTGAGATCTGAGGAACATGGTTCAAAGCCAGCCCAACAGACTCTTATCTCCAATTAACCACTCAAAAACCAGAAGTAGTGCTCAAGTAGTAGAGTGCAAGCCTTGAGCACAAATAGGCTCAGAGACAGCACCCAGGTCCAGTTCAAGCCCCACAACTAACAAAAATAAAAATAAAAAAATAATTATAAAAGTAAAACATAAAAGTAATGAAACTAAAAAACATTTTTATGTTATGGAATAAAACAAAACTAATAAAATATAGAGATAAGACAGGAATGGTAGCTCAAAAGCCTATAATCCTAGCTACTAGGAAGGCAGAAATTGGGAGACTGTGTTAGAGTTTCAAGGCCAACTTAGACATAAAAGCTCTCAAGACTCCACCCACAAAGATTGGGTATGGGGGGTGCAAGCCTTTTATACCAGCTGCAGGCCTGGGTAAAGTGGCATATGCCTGTCATCCCCAATAACACAAACACTATAGGAACATCACAGCCCAAGGTAGCCAGGCATAAAGCATGACCCTATTTCAAAAAATAATAATAATAAACAAACAAATAAATAAATAAATAATGTATAAAATGGACTGGAGATGTGGCTCAAGTGATGGAGCATCTGTCTACCAAGCATAAAACCCTGAATTCAATCCTCAGTGTGACCAAAAAATAATAATAAAGGGATAGTCTTAAATGCAAATATCGGGATAAAAGGAAGATTGAGCACTTACAAACCAAGTATTTCAAAGAATTAGAAGAAGTGGGCTGGGAATGTGGCTCAGTGGTAGAGTGTTTGCCTAGCATGCAGGAAGCCCTGGGTTCAATTCCTCAGTATCACATAAACAGAAAAGGCCAGAAGTGGTGCTGTGGCTCAAATGACAGAGTGCTAGCATTGAGCAAAAGAAGCTCAGGGACAGTGCCAAGACCCTGAGTTCAAGTCCCAGGACTGGCAAAAATAATAATAATAATAATTAGAAATAGAATGATAAAAATGAGACAAAAACAAATATATAGTGAAGAAAATAAAGCTTAAAGTTTCACGTCTAAAAAGACTAAAAGGATTGACAAAATTGAGCAGAAAGTGCAAAAACATTTGTAGCTGGAACAAAAAAAAATTTAAAAACTTACATTATTTCACAAGATATCTGAAATTTTTGATAAAATGGACTGAGACATGATACAAATCACCAAAACCGACCTCAGAAGAAATACAAGGTAAAATATTCTTAAAATCTTTAAAGTAAGTTATAAAAAATTAGTTATGGGCTGGGAAGGTGGCTCAGTGGTAGAGTGCTTGCCTTGCATGCTTGAGGCCCTGGGTTCGATTCCTCAGCACCACATAAGCAAAAAGAAAAAAGCCAGAAGTGGCGCTGTGGCTCAAGTGGTAGAGCGCTAGCCTTGAGCTGAAGAGCTGAGGACAGTGCCCAGGCCCAGAGTTCAGGCCCCACGACCGGACCCAAAAAAAAAAAAATTAGTTATCAACTAATTTTAGTTATTTCTAATAATCACTAATATGTAATATGTATATACACACAAAAGGGTAACAAATCACAACGAAATTTTTACCCCTAAAAATCAACTTGGGGGCTGGCTCAGTGATAGAGTGCTTCCTAGTATGCAGGAGGCCCTGGGTTCGATTCCTTAGTACAACATAAGCAACACATTCTCAGAAAAAGCCAGAAGTGGCACTGTGGCTCAAGTGGTAGAGCGCTGGCCTTGAGCTGAAGAGCTGAGGGCAGAGCCCAGGCCCAGAGTTCAGGCCCCATGACCAACCCAAAAAAAAAAAAAAAAGTCAAACTGGCTTAACATTGAAAAATCAACATAATTTTCTACAAAGCAATCATCTGTTCATTAAAACGGATAAATAAAACTTGTGTGACAAAAATCGAAGGCTAATGTTTTTTAAACTGCAAACTAAGAATTAAAAAAAATAATCTAATAATGAATACACAGGACTTTCAGTTCTCAGCTCAATGGACAAATCTGCACTTATAGGGGCAAATTTCATCAACTATCCCAAATCTGAGTTCCCGTACCTGTTGCTACCACCGTGCCCCCTGCCCCCCACCCTGCCAAGTGTGAACTCATAAAATCAGTCAAATAACTTGAGGGGCACTAGTGGCTAACTTGGTGAAACTTCTGCTCTGGCCTCCAAGGTCAGCACCTTGGGTCTATCTCCAAAAAGGGCTGATAATATTACCATGGCAACCAATGACAGAAGGGTGTGAGACTACAGTGACACTGCCCATTTATAGGCAGGCTCAAATGTAATGTCACTCTTGACTCTGCCTCCATGATCATCCTTAAAAGATTCACCAAGAAACAGAAAGAAACAGGAAAATACCACACACAGAGTGAAGGTGTCTCTTTCCATGAGATTGTCAACACTGCCAATACAACAAAGCACCAATCTTCATGCTGAGAATTCTCAGAATCACTCAAGAGAGACTGGGGACTGCCCAGAGAGTGGAAGAAATGTGGACAGCCACCAGTGGCATGGTCATGACATCAAAGATGACATCAACAGCAATATAGTGTAATGTTCGGCTAATTACAAGGGAAGATATTTTACTAAAGGGTCATCTGAAAACCAAGACCAGTGGAAAGGACAAAAGATGCAGGGAAGGTAACCAAAACAAGTAGGGACTACAATAGACAGGGGAAAAAAAGATAACCATGACAAAGAGAGATTGAAATCCTCCCTTTGAAATCTGGAATGACAAACAAAAAATTGCTCATTCTCACCACTGATAACACTCTAAAGATATTTCCAGATGCTAGCCCAGTTGTGTTCACAGAAGTGAAAGGCCAGTCATCATAAACGGTGGCAAAAACTAGGTAACTGTGTGATGTAATCCCGGGGACTTAGGGGCTAGAGGCAGAAGGATTGCAAATTTAAGGCCAGCCCCAAGAAATGAGACCTTATATCCAAAATAAAAAACACACCAGAGCCGGGCACCAGTGACTCACACCTGTAATCCTAGCTACTCAGGAGGCTGAGATCTGAGGATCACAGTTTCATGCCAGCCAGGGCAAGAAAGTCTGTGAGACTCTTATCTCTAATTAACCACCAGAAAACTGGAAGTGGAGCTGTGGCTCAAAGTGGAAGTGCACTAGCCATGAGCACAAAAGCTCATGGACAATACCCAGGCCCTGAGTTCAAGCCCCATGACCAAAAATAAATAAATAAAACATGCTGGGTACTGGTGGATTATTTCTGAAATCCTAGCCACTCAGGAGGCTGAGTTCTGAGAATCCTGGTTTGAAGCCAGCCTGGGCAGGGAAGTCTGAGAGACTGATCTCCAAGTTAGTACCAAAAAGCCAGAAGTGTAGCTGTGGTTCAAGTGTCAGCCTTGAGCAAAATAAGTAAGCAACAGTGGCCAGCACTCAAGACAGTTCAAGCCCCAGGGCTGGTACACACACACACACACACACACACACACACACACACACACACACACACACACACACACACACACACACACACACACACACACACACACACACACACACACACACACACACACACACACACACACACACACGAGAGTAACTTCATGATCACAGGTTAAAAAATATTTGAATGATTAAATACAGTAACGGCTAATTTTTAAGGAAAATGTTGCTCAATGTCATTGAAACTAATAACTTCTGGGCATGGAAGTGAAGGATGACAGCACAGAGAGTGAGAAGACAAACCACAAAAGAAAACAGAATGGCTGGTGGTACTTAGGGGAAATCTAATTAAAGATGAGCTGCTATTGAAAATAAATTTAATTTGGGTTTAGTGAGAATGCAATTATGTAGTGGGCTTAGTCATAATTCCTTAGTGCTGTATATGTTGAACTTATTGTTAGCCAACCAGTGGAAAACAATTTTGAGGATTTCTACAGTACCCCACTCTGCTGACTAAGCTGGCTTCCCCATCCAGCACACAGGTCTAGGGTCCATGCCTTTATATGACATATTCCATAGCCCCCAGGTCCAGAAGGCTGGGGGTAGCTTCAACTACACCAAGTCAAGAGCCTGTTGATAAAACTTCAACCAACCACCAAGGCTGTAAAGTTGACATGCTGAGCAATCTATTCTTATTTAGATCTAGTCAAAATGGGAATTCCCATCTGTCAGGAGCATATTTAATAACACACCAGTCATTTTTTTTCTTTGTATTGAGGATCATACAAAGTAAAATCTATTAGAATTTCTGTGAAAACTTGAGTATTGACTGCATTTAAACCATCAATAGTTTTTTAAAATGTAAGAACATTTGGCTTGCTTTGAAAAAAGGAGTATTAAAAAAAAAAAAAAGGTAGCCCTGCACCGGTGGCTCACGCCTGTAATCCTAGCTACTCAGGAGGCTGAGAACTGAGGATCACAGTTCAAAGCCAGCTCAGGCCACTGTTGCTTACCTATCTCTTATCTCCAATAAAACCACTAGAAAACCGGAAGTGGCACTGTGGCTCAAGCGGTAGAGCGCTCACCTTGCACTAAAGAGCACAGGGACAGCACCCAAACCCAGAGTTCAAGCCCCACAACCGACCAAAAAATAAAAATAAAAAAGGGCAATTGTAGCTAGGCACAGGTGGCTCACATCTATAATCCTAGCTACTCAGAAAGCTGAGATCTGAGGATCAAGCCAGCAGGGCATGAGACCTAAAGTAGGGAATGAGGGTTATGAGTCCATGAGGCTCTTAACCTCCAATTAACCAATTAGCCCAGGAGTGAAACTATAGCTCAAGTGGTACAGCACCAGCCTTAAGTGAAAAGCCTAATAGACAATGTCCTGGCCCTGAGCTCAACTCTAAGTACCACCCCCCCCCACACACACACACACACTGCACATGAATCGGACATTAAACAGTAAAGAAACACTAGGTTCTATACTTAATAGGCTTGAGTAAAATTTTAAGTCAGCATGGGCTACATAGCAAGACCCCACATCTCTTCACCCTCCTCTCCCCCACTCTCGTCCCCCCTCCAAAAAAAAATACTAGTTACTCAGGAAGTTTAGATCTGAGGATCAAAATTCAAAGCCAGCCCAGGCAAGAAAGTCTATGAGAATCTTATCTCCAATTAACTATCCAAAAAAAGCTGGAAATGGAGCCATGGTTCAAGTGGTACAGCGCTAGCCTTGAGCAAAAAAGCCCAGATACAGTCCAGGTCCTGAGTCCAAGCCCCATGACCAGCGCCAAAAATTAATTAAATAAATAAATAAATTTTAAAAAATAAAAAAGAAGAGTAGAAGACTACAAAAACATATAGAAGAGAAAGAATTATAAAGGTTTGTCCAGCAGTTAATTAATAAAGATTGTAGCCGGGCGCTGGTGGCTCACGCCTGTAATCCTAGCTACTCAGGAGGCTGAGATCTGAGGATCGCGGTTCAAAGCCAGCCCGGGCAGGAGAGACCATGAGACTCCTATCTCCAATAAAAAAAAAATCACCAGAAAACCGGAAGTGGCGCTGTGGCTCAAGTGGTAGAGCGCTCGCCTTGAGCTGAAGAGCTGAGGGACAGCGCCCCAGGCCCAGAGTTCAAGCCCCACGACCGACAGGAAAAAAAAAAAAAATAAAGATTGTAAATGCACAGAGACATACACACACATATACACACATATACACTTTTTTTCTATTTATAATTCATTATTGTTGTGCTAAAGAAAAATTCACTTTCGGCCTACAAAAATACATATAGCTTAATTCTATTTGTAAGTATTAACAAGAAGCAAAAAAATAAATAAATAAATAAGTCACACTGCCTGGGGATGCTATAGCAAATCATCAAACGTGAACAGTGTTAACTAGGAATCTCTTCTTCCTGGTCCACCCCTGAGAAGAAGGTGCTAGAAGGGGTGGCTTTCAGGCTGTTCTATTTCTTAACCTAGGTGGTAGCCCCAGAGATATTTTGTTATAAGCATTTTTAAAACTGTACTTATAAAAGTTTTACTTTCATTTCTGCACAGATATTATATTTCCCATTATATGTTTGTACAAATCATACTTAATGAAATTATAAAACTAAAACTAACATAGGTATTATGCAGGAAATGAATGATTCGGTGGGATTTTTTAAAATATACTACTACTAAGAAATACAAGGAACGAGATCAGCTCCTAAAGTTATGTACCATGAATAAATGATTTTGATTCTGAAGCCATGTTCAAGATGGGTGGCTCAGCCCTGCAATCCTAGCTGCTCAAAAGGCTGAAATCTAAGGGTCATGGTTCAAAGCCAGCCTAAGCAGGAAAGCCCAAGGGCTTCTTATCTCCCAGTTAATCACCAAAAAGCCAGAAGGGGAATGCTAGAACAAGTGGTAGAGTGCCAGCCCTGAGCAAAAAAGCGAAGGGACAACACCCAATTCCTGAGCTCTAGTATCAACACCCGTGCACGCACATACACACACACACACACACACACACACACACACACACACACACACACACACACACACACACACACACACACACACACACACACACACACACACACACACACACACACACACACACACACACACCATAAAATAGGAGAAAGATAAATAGGAGGAACATAGTTCAGGCTTGCCCAGGAATACATTTGAAATTCTATCCAAAAAGAACTGAAGAAACAAATAGTGTTTGGATTGTTGAAGTAGCAGGGCATCTGTCTACCAAATCTGTCTACTCAAATGCCAATAAGGAAGGAGGAAAAGCAAAGGAAGTATAAGCAAGACAAATTCAAATAGAAGTCAACCCTATATCATGCCTAGTACTCCCCAAATCCTCAAAATTGTTAAAAATCACCAAAGTCAAAGGAAGTCTGCAATACTATATCAGCCAACAGCAGCCTGGTAAGAATGACTACTGATTGTCATATGGTAACCTGAATGTGAACCTAGACATTAGGGAAAAACTAAGAACTCTGAATCAAGCATAGATTATAGTTAATATCAAGGTATCAACATTCATTCACTAATCAAAAGAAATTTACCACACTAATATAAACTAATATAAAATGTTCCTACTAAATTAGGTGTGAGCCATGTTGGAACTCTGTGCACACAATTTTGAGGATTTCTCTGTAATGCTAAAGTTGTTTAAAAAATTCTACTAAAATGTTTTGAGTTGAGAATGGTAGTATATACCTGAAATCCCAGCACTCGGGAGGCAAAGGCAGGAGGCTCACAAATTTGAGGCCAGCCTGGTATATTTAGTAAAACTCTGTTTCAAGAAAGGCAAAACGGAACCAGAAAAAGAAATTTTTAGGATAAAATCAACAGATGATGAGAGCTAAGAGAGAAAATCAGAGCACACAGGACACTGATATGGAGGTGGCTGCACAAACTTACATGGAAAGAATAGAACTCTGAACACGTGATTCTCTCACCACTAACGTTTCATATGGGAAATTTAAATTATGTAAGATTCAATTATTCAATTATTTCCTCACCCCACATCCAAATTACAATTTTGGATTAAAATTCCAAATGTATATAAATAAATTTTCATGATTATTAGAAGAAATCTTTGAGACGATCTCTAGAGTCTTAGGATTGGAAAGGCCTGCTTACACAATAGAAAATAAATCAATAACCAAAGATTGATTTCATTATAAAAAAAGTTTCCAACAATGTGTGCCAGTGGCTCACATTGCAATCCTAGTTACTCAGAGATCTGAGGACCGTGGTTCAAAGCCAACCCAGATAGGAAAGGCCATGAGAATCTTATCTCCAATTAACTACCAAAAAATGGAGCTGTGGCTCAGGTGGTAGAGCACTAGCCTTGAGCAGAAGAAGCTCATGGACAGCAGCCAGGTTCTGAATTCAAGAAAACAAAAAAAAAAGTTTCAAACTATACAAAAGAAATGGGCTGAGCACCAATAGCCTACACTTGCAATTCTAACTACTCAGGAAGCTGAGAATCCTAGGATCGCAGTTCAGAGCCAGCCCTGGAAGACAAAAATTTGAGAGACTCATCTCCAAATAACTAAAAAGCCAGAAGTGGAGTTGTGGTCCAAAAGAAGAAACAACTGACTAGAAGAAATGAAGTTCAACCTATAAAGCCTAAAGAATTGAGGGGCTGGGAAGGTGGCTCAGTGGTAGAGCACTTGCCTTGCATGCCTGAGGCCCTGGGTTTGATTCCTCAGCACCACATAAGCAAAAAGGAAAAAAAAAAGCCGGAAGTGGCGCTGTGGTGGTAGAGTGCTAGCCTTGAGCTGAAGAGCTGAGGGACAGCGCCCAGGCCCAGAGTTCAGGCCCCACGACCGGACCCAAAAAAAAAAAAAAAAAAAACCTAAAGAATTGATATTAAAAACATAAATGAAGAAATTCTGCAAATAAGTTAGAGCATGATACACCAGGATATTTATTTATTTATTTATTATGGAAATCTCCCTAGAAGATGCATCGCTTGTTGTAGACAAAGAACAATCCACAGCATAGACTAATTCTGTGATTAGAGACTCAAATACATATTGTGTGTGTGTGTGTGTGTGTGTGGTGTGTGTGTGTGTGTGTGTGTGTGTGTGTGTGTGGCGCTGGCTGTTCATTCACATAGGCTAAGCAGGCTCCTGGGCCTATGCAAGTGTATATCAGAAAACTTGAGAAGGAAATGGAGCAAACTAAGTAAAAAAGTGAGACTGGAATAAAAGGGAATGTTTCCATGTTAGATCTCTGTCATAATTTTTTTTTTCCTTAGTGAAATAAGCAGAAAGGAAGTGAAAAAGAAGAACTAAACGCTTTACATTGAAACCATTTTCCCGCATGATTAGGTCACTTTTCTTCCCTTATGTGGGTCTCTGGCCATCAGTGATACTCTAAACTTAATTCTCCCAGAGTCCTGGTGATCGAATAATATAAACCAGATTGCCAGGCAACACTGCTGACATATGGTAAAAATGACCCCAAGACTGCTCAACTGGCCTGGACAAGGAGATCCTAGGAGGGGACTATAAATATCGACCTTAGAACAGACCTGACTCAAACCATGCTGAGACAAAAGGTCAAAAATGTCACAGAGCTAGGTGTCAACGACTTGGCACTTTAGATTTGCATGAAGCAAAACCTCCATGTGTGAAAAAGCTCTTTGTAAATCCTACACAGGCCAGGCTGGTTTCTATGACTGACACGCAAACTGCTGCATAAACTATCAATACTCCATTTCATCGTCCTCTGAATTATAGGTAAGCAACAGTATTTTACATTCAATTAAACTAACAAGGTGGGAGGGGAGGGATAATAAGTATCAGCCCTTACTATAAAACAACTGCAGTATATTTCAATTTCAAAGTTTACCTATATTTTCTCAAACCATTATGGAAGATGAACTCTTTGCTCTTTTCATGTAGTAGAACATATGTGGGATTGTCTAAAAGCTATAAAACAAGAAACAAAATATTGTCCAAAGGACTTAGATTCCAAGTTAAGTCTTGAGAGGGATATGTGTATATGTAATTTAATAATAATTTCTTCCTGACAAAACTAATTCTCAGTATAAACTTCAGTGTTAAAAAATGTCATCCCTTGGGGCTGGGAAGGTGGCTCAGTGGTAGAGCGCTTGCCTTGCATGCCTGAGGCCTTGGGTTCGATTCCTCAGCACCACATGAGCAGAAAAAAAGCCAGAAGTGGCACTGTGGCTCAAGTGGTAGAGCACTGGCCTTGAGCTGAAGAGCTGAGAGACAGCGCCCAGGCCCAGAGTTCAGGCCCCATGGCCAACAACAACAACAACAAAAAAAAAAAGATAAAAATGTCATCCCTAGTTCAGTACTGAATCTCACACCTGTAATCCTGGCTATTCAGGAGGCTGACATCTGAAGAAAGATAAATCAGTCTCTTATCTATAATCAACCAGCAAAAGCTGGTTATATCACTCAAGTGGTAGAGCACCAGCCTTGAGTGAAAAAGCCAAGCAAGAATGGGAGGCTGATTATCAGCCCTATTATGGGCATGTGTGCGCGCACACACACACACACACATACACACACATTCTTGATGAGACAAAACTTGCCAAACTATAAGTTTAGAAATGTTTGAAAAGAGCAAAGAATGACATCTGCAAATGATGTTAATGAAAGTTGCAAACTCAACATAATCCAATGTGAAATTATGACTGTCACTCAGCTGTTTTTGAAAATATGTACCAGTGAATGAAATGGTCCAGGCTGAGACCATTTTCTGAGCTGGGCAGAAGCAAAGTCTGGATGGCCAGCATAACTTTTTACCAGGAGGGGTCTTAAAAATGCATAGCATGGGGCTGGGAAGGTGGCTCAGTGGTAGAGCACTTGCCTTGCATACATGAGGCTCTGGGTTTGATTCCTCAGCACCACATAAGCAAAAAGAAAAAAGCCAGAAGTGGCGCTGTGGCTCAAGTGGTAGAGCGCTAGCCTTGAACTGAAGAGTTGAGGGACAGCGCCCAGACCCAGAGTTCAGGCCCCACGACTGGACCCCGCCCCCCCCCAAAAAAAGAGGCAGAAAAATGCATAGCATGCACCAGATGCTAGTGGCTCACATCTGTAATCCTAGCTATTCAGGAGGCTGAGATCTCAGGATAGTGAGTCAAAGCCAGCCCCTGCAGGAAAGTCCATGAGAGTCTTACCTCCAATTAACTGCTCAGAAAAGCTGGAAGTGGTGCTGTGGCTAATGTGATAAAGTGCTAGCCTTAAGAAAAAGAATCTCAGGGATGGCACCCAGGCCCTGAGTTCAAGCCCCAGTAGCAGCACAAAAGAAAACATACAAACAAACAAAAAAAGCCCCAGCAGGAAAGTCCATGAGAGTCTTACCTCCAATTAACTACTCAGAAAAGCTGGAAGTGGCGCTGTGGCTCAAGTTGTAGAGTGCTAGCCTTGAACTGAAGAACTCAGGGACAGCACCCAGGCCCAGAGTTCAAGTCCCACAACCGACAAAAACAAAAAAACAAAAAAACAAAACAAAACATAGCATGGCCAAACAATGTTACTCGTAATTCTCTTCTTTTGGTGCTAAGGATGGACGCCAGTGACTCATCAAGCTAAGCATACGTTCTACCACTGAATTAGGTCCCCCAACATAGCCCCCATATCCTTAATAGTTCTTAGAGAACCCAAGAATAACACTTTGCAACAGTGCTGCTTCTAAGAAACCAGAGAAGTGCTTCATGGAGCTGCCTCGTATCCCCACTGCACCCCCTGATTCTGGTCAGAAAAGGCCCATTTTACATACATGCAACGGGGGAGGGGGCCTTGTTCTTAGAATTATTTATCGCAGGTATCCCTTAAATCCTACAACTGATCTGAAATGCATGTTTTGAGGTGGGTTTTGTTTTGTTTTGTTTCGTTTTTGTAGTCTTGACTGAATCTGGATTTTACATTTAGGGACAGGGAGACAGAAAATAAAGGGAACGGAATAGGGAGGGTGTTTTCATCCTTAAAGTTAAAAAAGACAAGAAGTCTGAAGTAAGGGTGGCCAGAGGTGGGGCCTTGTCTGTTGTTAAACCTGAGTGAAGAGCATTCTGGGTAGATATTTGCCAGCCTTTTCCATACATGTAAAATTTCTGATTTTTCCAAATGAAATGCATAGGATAATGCCAAAAAGCAAGACAACTAGATGCACGCTAGAGAAAGCTAACAACAAGAAGAGTTGATTTTACACAGAAAAACCAGGCAGAAGCCTGCCCCCCACATACAGCAAAGCTGCCCCGCTGCGATTGAGAAGACTGGAGAGAGAGAGGAGGGCAACTGGGGTTCACATACCTGTGTCACTAGCAGAGCCTGTGGACAGGGCTGGCATGACGCAGGCTGCTGGGGAGGAGAGGCCCTCCACTCTCCTAACTCAGAAAGCCGCAGGGAGCTCAAGTTCAATGGTGTACTGCCACGCGGCCGATCAACATATGTGTGGCATAAGTTGTTTCTAGAAAGAAAAGAATATATACATATATATATATACACACACACACACCATATTTTAAAATATCATTAAACTGCAACAAGTAACCAATTCACATATTTTATTCCAACACACTACTGAGAGATCATAATTCTGCAGTTTTCTTCCACAGACAACGGTGCAGACGCGCACAGCGAGAGTCTGTGATTCTGATGTGTGATTTCTAATTGAAAACATGAAATCTCCCCGTGTACGTAACAAGGCTTCCTTAAAGATTTTTTTTTTTTCACATTTGGTGTGGGGGCTGCTGATCCGACACATGGAGAGCTTTAAGTAAGTCAACCCTGGTCTAAAATTCCTTCCCTCTGTTATCATAATTCTAGGTGTATTTCCAAATGTATCAACAGAGACCAGATGAATTTTCAGCACTCGTTCGGACATGACCATTGCAGAGTTCTCGAACTGAAAACTACAAACAATATTTTTTAGAGAAATTACACTAAAAATTATGAGATGGATTTGCAGAAGCACTAGTAATCTACACCAGGCCTTACGGTCAAACTAATAAGCAGATTCTTTTACTAAAATCTAAGCTTTGCTGTAGCTTAGAAAATAATAATATTTTTTCCATAAGCTTCCTTGCTAATGTTTATCCCAAAATAAGAGTAAAGGCAGTACAGCATAACAGCTACGTGAAAGCGCTCAATGTTGGTGTAAATGCTAATCCTGCTAACTCTGTGATCTTGGACAACTTATTCCGTCTTATTAAGTCTGAAATTCCTTATAAGCAAATGGAGAGAGTGATTTAAAATGGCAAAAATTAAATATGCTAAGACATACAACGCAGTGTCTTGCAAACTATAAACAAACATTAAGGCTACACTTTTGTAATTCAGGTATGATTATAAAATTGAAATAAGAAATAAAGTAGAAAGATTAAAATTTACATTGGCCTAACACCTAAAAGGAGACCATATGGTTTACATTTAGACCATTGTTGTCTAATAATGGAAAATACCCTCCATTTACATTTCTGTAAAAATTACAACTGTACACTGTTTCAGTTCACTTGTAACACATTTCCCCAGCTCTTCATTCAAGAAATCCAGTCACTTAAAAATATATTCTAATATGTATCACCGACACAAGAAAACCAACATTATAAACACTTGTTCAATTCCAAAAGCCTTTAAATTGCTGATTCATAATATAGAATAAAGAAAAATGAATGGGAAAGAATCCATTAAAGACTTCTAGATTAGCTAATTAGCCTTTTAGCTATCAAAGTGAAAGTCTATATAGAAAAATCATCATCAAATATACTTTCTATCTGTTGTGATGTCTTAAAGCCTGACGGAGTAAAAAACAAAAACAAAAAAAAAATCCATACAGAAAGAAGGGCTAATTAAAAATATGAAGGCTGTTATTGTAAATGCCAAGTGAAAATACTAACTGCCGAACTAAAATTTTTAAAAGAGAGAAAAAAGCAAAGCCAGGTTTCAATGCCTAACTTAGGAGTTTTGCTTTGTTTTCCTACTAAACTAAAAGGTAACTTTGCATTGGTTTCATAAATTATTCTAATCAGGATTAGTATTTGCCTACTTAAAACAGTCTTCATATAAAGCAAAGGTCAAAATGAAGTAGCTCATTAAAAAAAAAAGAAAGTAAAAAGCATAATTTAAAGACTACTGATAGAAACAAAGGAATAACCTTAAAATTCATGAAGTGCCTGCATATACATACAGTTATCACGCTTACGGCAATGTATGTGTTCTGTGAATACATATTTTGTCTATGAACTCATGTAATTTAAGCTCTTCACTCCATGAGAAAAGTTACAATTGGGATGGTATATAGATCACCCCTCAATGCATAGAAATAAATATATATTCTACATTTATATATACCATGCAATCTGCCACTTTCTTGATAGCTAAAGGATTT
This sequence comes from Dipodomys merriami, assembly GCF_024711535.1. NCBI lineage: Eukaryota > Metazoa > Chordata > Mammalia > Rodentia > Heteromyidae > Dipodomys > Dipodomys merriami. Next base: position 5,498,760 of record NW_027206080.1, on the reverse strand, counting down.
ACAAAGTTTCATTTTCATAAACCTCATAGATCACATGAGTCAAAATGCATATAGCAAACAAAATGAAAATCAGATGATTTGGCACATTCTCCTTTCATTAATACTAAAGAAAATCTTATATCTCGCAGTGGATCATCCTTTAGAGCCCATGCTGCCACATATGAATGGAATTTCTCATTTTTTAATTACATAATGGACATTCAATGTTTATATTCACTACAGTGTATTGTCTTCTAAGTTCATATACTACAAAGTGATTATCTTCTCAAAACAGACAGATTTTCAAAGATGATTTCATAGAATCCTAACCAGGAAAATACCTAACATTTGTGGAATGAAGTAGCGCCACTGGGTTTGACTTTTAAAATTGAGTTAAATTTTTGTGTAATAATGTTATTTTCTTTGGCTAAATTTATTGAAAATGCTTTGGAATTTGTCAGAACCCAGCCATAATTATTACTGACTGTTGTATGGAATCAATTTACTACAACACAAAAATACCAGCTGTGACAGTATGTCCTGAAAGGGATTACTGGCTATTCTTAAATTGAAGTTCAATCCATCTTTCCATAAAAAAGAGAAAGGCCTGAATGCCAGGAACATAACAGTAGTATCAAATGCACCCAAAGCATTTACAATACCCAGTAGAAATGATTGCAACCCTCCTTTAAAAAGGCTTATTTTTGAAATTTCATTATTCCAGTTGTACCTTGCTTCTATATATCACACCATATCGGGTTCTTCTGGCATTGATCACGTGGAAAACAGTGAAATCTATGTAGGTCTATGAGCTTACAATGTTCAATTTCTGCCCTCCCTGGCTAGCCCAGAATGCTCCTGTGGCACTCATGACATCTAGTGGTCAATTCCAGGAGTGCAACTATTTGGACCAAGAAGAGTTTTGAGTTGGAGCAAAGCAGAAAATGACCTAATTCCACCCAATGACATTATCTGAAAAAATATTTATTATTGTGAAAATGCACACAGGTGATACAGTTAAACAAAAAAACAGGACGTTTTCAGGCATATTTCCCTTCTATTGGGGGATGTGTTCAAGAATAGGAAAACTGCCGGGCGCTAATGGCTTGTGCCTATAACCCTAGCTACTCAAGGATATCTGAGGATCGTGGTTTGAAGCCACCCCAGGGAAGATCAATCTGAGAGACTCAACTCTAATTAGCCAGCAAAAATCCAGAAGGAAAGCTGTGGCTCAAGTGGTAGAGCAACCAGCCAAGCAAGAGCACCAGACCCTGAGTTCAAATCCCAATACCGGCACATACATACATACACATATACATGCATACATACACAAATTAAATTACCCAAGCCTGAACCACAAGAAAGCTATAAACTTGACTTAAAATGCTCATTGGCCTACAGATAATGTGATGTTAGGAAAATGAAACCTTAAATATGTATTTTAATGTTTTCGTTTCTTTCATGCATGTGTTTCTAATGCATTTATAAGATTATTTCTTTGTTGCTTTGTATGTCCCTCCCCCACAGTGTAACCCCCGCTTTCACTCTATTTGATGTTAGTATAACATGTGGAGGAGATGGGGACAAACAAGTCGTTTAAGGATTCAGGTGGACCTGTTGCAACAATGAGAAGTACAAAATGTCATGTCAAAACCAGCTTTACAATTTCGGTGTGGGGGGGGAGGGGGGTATAATTGGGTGGGGGGAGGGGGGTAAAATTGGGTGGGGGGAGGGGGGAGACGGGGAAGGGAAGTGAAGGGTAAACAAAGGAGGAGGCTGCAATGCTTGGTAAGAAATGTATGCATTATCCTGCCCATGTAATTGTTGCCCCTCTGTACAGTATGTTCTCAAATAAAATAAAATACAATTAAAAAAAAAAAAATGCTCATTGGCCTGATTAAGGCAGTTCCCCACTGAAAGAATTCTTTAGAGTCTCCAGTTATTTTTTAAGAATGTAAACCCAAGTGGCGCTGTAGCTCAAGTGGTAGAGCGCTCGCCTTGAGTTGAAAAGCTGAGGGACAACGCCCAGGCCCAGAGTTCAAGCCCCATGACCGACAAAAAAAAAAAAAAAAAATATATATATATATATATATATATATATATATAAAGAATGTAAACTGATTTGGAGACCACAGATGTTAAGAACTGCTATTCTATGGTAAGGCGTGGCCAACATTTGCTGGAAAAGATCAGACAGTAAAGACCCCAGGCTGTGCACACTGAGACCTGTGTCTCAACATAAATAATGTGCACACGGCTATGACTGCGCTCCTCTATCACTTCCTTTCCACAAGGCCAGGTGTGCTGGCTACTGTTCTACATGCTCACACCCTTCCTGCTAGTGACTTACACTTCTAAAAGTAGCAGGCTTTCCAGTAATATTTTATTGGTTAATATTTAAATATTCAAAGAAAGTGAAATGTCTTTCACTGAGCTTTTCTGCTCAAGGCTAGCACTCCATTCCTGGCTTTTTTTTTTTTTTTGGTGCTTAATTGGAGATAAGAGGCTTACAGACTTTCCTGCCCAAGTGCTTCCAACCATGATCCTTAGAGCTCAGCCTCCTGAGTAGCTCAGATTACAGGTGTAAGCCACAGGCGCCCAACATGTCTAATTTTGAGGCATAAAAACATATGCAAAATAATATGGAATTTGTGTGTGCACGCCCACATGTGCGCACGCATGCACACATGCCAGTCCTGGGGCTTGAACCCAGGGCCTGGGTGCTGTCCCTGAGATTCTTTTTGCTCAAGGCTAGTGTTCTACAAATGAGCCACCGCTCCACTTCTGGCTTTTTTTTGAGTAGTTCATTAAAGATAACAGTCTCACCCAGCGCCAGTGGCTCATGCCTGTAATCCTAGCTACTGAGGAGGCTGAGATCTGAGGATCACAGTTCAAAGCCAGCTCGGGAACGAAAGTCTGTGAAACTCTTATCTCCAATAAACCACAAGAAAACCGGAAGTGGCGCTGTGGCTCAAACGGAAGAGTGCTCACCTTGACTGAAGAGCGCAGGAATAGTGCCCAAGCCCAGAGTTCAAGCCCCACAACTGACAAAAAAAAAAAAAAGAGAGAGAGAGAGATAACAGTCTCATGGTCTTTCCTGCTTGGGCTGGCTTTGAACAGTGATCCTCAGATCTTAAGCCTCCAGAGTAGCTAGCTTTACAGGCGTGAGCCACCAGCTCCTGGCTTGAATAAGGATATTTTAAAGACAGTTTATATCACAATGTTTGCCTATTCCAAGAAGTGAATCTCACTTCAGTTGCTTCTCTGAAACTCATTATGGGGCTGCATCCCAATAAGGTGTGGTTAGGTGAAAATATCCAAAATAAATATGCGTCAAATACCCTAAGCCATCAAACACTACAAGGTGGTAAGGCTGTCATCAGCCATGGCTTCATCACTCACTGGAAGCCACAGCCCCTGGCCACTACCCCAGTCATTATCCCAAGCCACCATGCCCAGCCACCAACCTGGGCCACCACCCAGCACTGTATGTATGAGAATCCACAGTATCCTATATCATCGTGGTGCAGGAAAACACAAAACTCTGAGGTACTGATTCCACGCACTATGTATCGATCATCCTAAATCCAAAAAAGAAACCACAAAGAGAACCTTCATGAAGTCAGGAGTGCCTGAAGACACAGGCACTTTCAAAATACAGTTACTACTGACCAAGTGCTAAGATACTATAAGAAAAAATATGCTTTAGGGCTGGGAAGGGGGATCAGTGGTAGAGTGCTTACCTTGCATGCCTGAGGCCCTGGGTTAGATTCCTCAGCACCACATAAGCAAAAAGAAAAAAGCCGGAAGTGGCGCTGTGGCTCAAGTGGTAGAGCGCTAGCCTTGAGCTGAAGAGCTGAGGGACAGTGCCCAGGCCCAGAGTTCGGGTCCCACGGGCAGACCAAAAAAAAAAAAGAAAGAAAGAAAGAAAAATATGCTTTATACAGCAAAAACTCCTCCCCAAAAATTCTAGCTTTTTTTCTACACATAAAGGAACGTTATGACAAATTAAGATGGTCCAGTTTTACACACTCAGCCAATGCAATCACGATGTAACATGAACCCAAACCAACTCCTCCCTTCTGCAGGTGGAAAGGAAATATGAAAGCAACAGATGACGGGAACCCCACCGGAAACCCAGTAAACCTTTAAAGACGGAGGAGAGAGGAGACACTGGGCTATAATGCTCAGGCAAGGAGCACTCCAGCTGTAATAGGGAAGTGAGCCAGGAGCCCTGTTCCACTGCAGGACAATGCAGGGACTCGGGGCTCTGGGTGGGAAGACACTGACGGCCACACTCAGTCAGCCCACACTCACAGCTCCCTCTCTGAAAGCCAAGGGTGATGATGAATTCACTTACAGGCAATAGTGTCATTCCTGACTGCAGACACCATCGACCTACAATTAGTGTACACCACGACCCCACTTCTTCCTCCTACCCCGCCCCTCTCTCCCTCACTGCCTCCCCCTCCACACCCCTTCCCTCTTTCCCACAGCACACTTCTCCCAACTGTGATCTTTCTTGGAATCATCTATTATCAAATGTCTTGGACGCTGGGCACCCGTGGCTCACATCTGTAGTCCTGGCTACTCAGGGGGCTGAGCTCGGAGGATCATGGGGCTGAGATCTGAGGATCACAGTTTGAAGCCAGTCTGGTCAGGAAAGTCGTGAAGACTCTTATTTCTAATTAACCACCAGAAAACCGGAAGTGGTGCTAAGACTCAAAGTGATTGAACACTAGACTTGAGTGAAAAAGCTCAGGGACAGCACAGCACTCAAAGTCCTGAGTTCAAGCCCTACAACCAACAAAAATAAACAAACAAATAAATAACTGTCTTGGATATATCTTTAAGATTATACCATTTAACCATCAATGGCCTACTATTTTTTTCACTTTTCAGCTCTTGCCTCTCATTCTTGGGAACAGGGAAAAACAGGAGATGGGGAAGGTGGTGGTTCAGAGGTCCTAGCTGGCACCAGTGGCTCACACTTACAATCCCAGCTACTCAGAAGGCTGAAATATGAGGATCACAGTTCAAAGCCAGCCCAGGCAGGAAAAACCAGGAGACTCTAATCTCCAATAAACTACTCAAAAAAAGCCAGAAGTGGTGCTGTGGCTCAAGTGGTAGAGTGCTTGCCGTGAGCTCAAAGAGGCTCAGGCACATGCTAGCACCCAAGCCCTGAGTTCAAGCTCCAGGACTGACAAAAAAAAAAAAAAAAGAGGTTCTTAATGGGACAGGCAACTAGATCATTGGGAACACCACCCTTAAAAGAAACTACTGATGGCCTCTTGTTCTTTTGAAATAAGATCTTGCCACACAGCCCGAGCTGAGCTCAAATTTGCAATCCTCCTGTCCCAGCCTCCCAAATCCTGAGATTACAGGTGGCTCTAATGGTCTCTTACAGTGAGTTACTTTCCATGAGAGAAGTTGTTCTAAAGCAAGACTCTCTGCTGTGGTTAACCTTTTTCTATATCCATTGTTTTTCTTCTCTTTCCCTCAATATATTCTGATTCAGCTAAAGAGGCACTGACCAGAGGCTGAATAGATGGGCTGCCTTTTCGGGGACTTTCTATCTCCAGTGTTATAAGCTATATGAACCTTTATACTACATAAAGTACCCAGCCTCATGTACTTCATCATACCACCACAAAATGGACTAATACAGGCCCTATTTAGATGTGGCTAACTCCAAACGTCCAAACATTCTCTTTCCCTTTCCAATAAGAGTTTATCTTCAGGGAAGACAATACAGCCTAGTAACAAAAAGCACAGATCTTGAAATCAGACAGTCCAAGGATCCTTATCCCAGCTGTGCCTCACAAGCTACACAATCTTGAAGGAAAGGAAATTAAATGGAATGACCCAAGTAACCTAGCTGCTAACTATACAATAGCCAACATCAGGTGGGAGCATCTTTAACACTTTTCAACCCCATTTTCATCATTCCATTTCTCACCTCCTCTAACCTACTTTTCATGATCTTGTAAGGAAATGAGTATCTGCTTTGGTAGGAAAACAGACGCTACTGTAAAATTTGATTCTACCATTAACTATGCACAATCTATAAGACATAAGACCTTGGGAAAAAAAAACATAAAATAAGATGTATTTCAGAATCAACCCTGATACAACTTTCCCAGACAACAGGTCACAGACTCAACATGTAGTACATTTCACTTAATCCTAATAATTCTATTTTGTAAACCCTAAAGAACTAGGGGGAAAAAACTCAGGAATAGCACCAAGGTCCTGAGTTCAAGCCCCGGGACTTATTTAGTTATTGCAATGGTTAGAATAAACACACAAAATGCCCAAGTATTGGCTTTTCCTTTCCCGCAAACTTTCCCTTAACATCTTTGCCTCTGTGTATCCTACTTCTTTGCAAATCATCTAACTGTTCACATCATACCTACATACTCTAGGTTGCTCCTCAGGTCCCTTACTTTACACCTTCTCTGAACCCACCTTCTGTGGGTTCAGAACGCAGTAACCTTGACCTTCAGTCCTTTGCTTGCCAGTGTTTAAATCTGGAAGACACGTATGGTTTCATAAAACCAAGTACACCCACATTCACTGCAGTCTTAGACACAATAGACAAGGAAACCAAATGTTCATGACAAATGAACAGATAAACAGTACATACATACAATGGAATATGATTCAACCTTCAAAAATAACTAAGCCAGATGGTCAATGGTGGCTCATGCCTATAATCCTAGCAACTCAGGAAGCTGAGATCTGAGAATCACTGTTCACAGACAGCCTGGGAAGGAAAGTCCATGAGACTTTTATCTCTACTTAACCACCAAAAAGTTGGAAGTAGTGTTTTAGCCCAAGTGGTAGAGTTCTAGCCTTGGAGGTGGGGCGGGAGGGGGGGAGGGGAATAGCTCAGAGATAGCACTCAGGCCCTGAGTTTAATCCCCAAGATTGGCACAATAAGAGGGTGAGGGAGACCCTGGGATAGACATCAACCTTTCCCAAACTATCTAATATTCCAGACACAGCACCTCTACCAGCAAATTCCCTGAGGTGGAACAGAACACTCACTAACATGTGATAGCCACACAGCAGAAGCACAAATTAGCATTCATCCTTGGGCTGCTTGTTATTGAAGCAAGCTTAGCCCATACGACTAATAGATTGCCACTGATAAAATACTGCAAATTCTTTTATTATCAAAAATCGGTTGCTCTAAATATTTACATTGGTTTTTTTCTTGGGGACTAATTAGTATTGTGTTAATTCAACAAAGCAGCTCCCAAAAAAATGTAGCTTACTACAAGCAGCTGCAAAGAGTCTAAATAATTATAAACATAATTCTATGTTCCAACTAATTTAACAAGAATGAGGTAAAACGTCTAGTTTTATTGGCTTCCTGGGTTCTACTTCAGAACTATGAAAAGTTAAGCATTCCAAAACCTGATTCTTGTTTGTACAATATTATGTCAAAATACCAAAATGAACTGTATTTTCTTTTTTTTTAATTTAATTTTATTTTATTTGTGAACATACTGTACAGAGGGGTTACAATTACATGGGCAGGATAATGTGTACATTTCTTACCAAGCATTGCAGCCTCCTCCTTTGTTTACCCTTCACATCCCTTCCCAGCCTCCCCCCTCCCCCCCAATCCCAATCCTTCTCCTTCCCTCCTTTTGCCCCCCCCCCCCCCCGCACCGACGTAAAGCTCGTTTTGGACATGACAACTTGTACCTCTCATTGTTGCAACAGGTCCACCTGTATCCTTAAACAACTGGTTTTTCCCCATCTCCTCCACAAGTTATACTGACATCAAATATAGTGAAAACAGGGGTTATACTGTGGGGGAGGGACATACAAAGCAACAAAGAGATAATCTTATAAATGCGTTAGAAACACATGCATGAAAGAAAAAAACATTAAAATACATATCTAAGGGTTCATTTTCCTGACATCACATTATCTGACCTTTTCCGCTTGACTCATACCTATACTAGATATTGCAAATAAGGGAAACCATGGGACCTATGTTTCTTTGGGCCTGGCTTACTTCACTTAATATAATTTTTTCCAAGTTTTTCCATTTCCTAACGAATGGGGCAATGTCATTCTTTCTGATGGAGGCATAGAATTCCATTGTGTATATATACCACATTTTCTTGATCCATTCATCTACTGAGGGGCATCTGGGTTGGTTCCATATCTTAGCTATGGTAAATAATGCTGCAATAAACATTGTTGTGCTGGTAGCTTTAGTGTGGTCTTGTTTGTAAACATTTGGGTAAATGCCCAAAAGTGGGATTGCTGGGTCATAGGGGAGTTCTATGTGAAGTCTTTTGAGGAACCTCCATACTGCTTTCCAAAGTGGTTGAACAAGTTTACATTCCCACCAACAATGAAGTAAGGTTCCTTTCTGTCCATATCACCTCCAGCATCTGCTGTTGTTAGAGTTCTTGATTTTTGCTGTTCTAACTGGGGTGAGGTGATATCTCAATGTTGTTTTGATTTGCATTTCTTTTATGGCTAGGGATGTTGAACATTTCTTCATGTGTCTATTAGCCATCCTTCTTTCTTCTTCAGAGAAGTTTCTCTTTAAGTCTTTCACCCACTTATTTATTGGGCAGTTGTTTCTTTGAGGATTTGTTGTTGGGGGGTTTAATTTTTTGAGTTCCAAGTTTTAGATATGAGACCCTTGTCCGTTGTATGGCTAGTAAAGAAATGAACTGTATTTTCAAATGAAGAACAGCACTAAAAAGTTAAAGCAAATATAATTTTGTTGATGCATATTTGAAGCTATCAAAAATACAGTCCTGTAATCCTAGCTACTCAGGAAGCTGAGATCTGAGGATCATGGTTCAAAGCCAGCCCGGGCAGAACAGTTTGTGAGACTCTTATCGCTCATTAGCCACTCAAAACTGTGGCTCAAAGTGGTAGAGTGCTAGCCTTGACAAGCGCTCAGGGACAGCACCCAGGCCCCATGACTGACAAAAAGAAAAAAAAAACAAAAACAAAAATATAGTAATAAACCAGGTTTCACACTTGTAATCCTACTTAGGAATCTGAGACCTGGAGGATTATGGTTCAAAGCCAGTCCAGGCAAAAAAAAAAAAAAAGTCCTCAAGACTCCATCTCCAAAATAATCAGCAAAAGCCAGACTGAAGGCCTGCCTCAAGAGGTAGAACGCTAGCTGTGAGCAAGAAATCCAAACAAGAGCATGAGCCCCTGAACTCTAGCCCTATTCAGATGCACACAAAAAAAAAAGAAAACATGCAAGCCCAAAGCACTATTCATTGAAAATAGAGAAGTTTCTACAGCATTAACATCAGTTTATATCCTCATACTCAGAGAAAACCCTCACTTCCCTGTGTATGAGCCATGTCCACATTTCCTGTCTTCAAATAAATTTGTCTCTCTTTAATGATTTCCAACACTAAGAACAGAACAGAACAGAACATCCCTTCCATTGATTCAAAATTGTAATGGCACACTATGGAGACAAAGCTGACTGCCAATCTAAAAGAGAATCTATTCAGTACTAACCCTTCATGGACTAAATAGGGGAACAAAACTTTAAGAGCACTGCATTTTCATATATATTTTAACCTCATTTTCTTCAATAACCTCGATATTTAAAGTTCATACATAGGCTGGGCACTGTGGCTTACACAAATAACTTGCTACTCAAGAGGCTGAGATCTAAGGATCGAGGTTCGATGCCAGCCCAGGCAGACAAATCCAAGAGACTTATTTCTAGTTAATTAGTCAAAAGCCAGAAGTAGAGGTGTGGTTCAAATTGGTAAAATGCTAGCTTTGATTGAAATAGAAAAGGGAGTTCAAGCCCCAGTACAGCACAAAAAAAGAAAAAAAAAAAGGAAGGGAGGGGGAAGGGGGGAAGGAAGGAAAGCAGGAGAGAAGGTCATATTCATTAGTAAACTGACACTATTTTGCAAAGGTTTTATTTGAATGCCATAGCTGTGAACAAGCATCCTTTGAATAAGAAGGAAAAAGACAGTTAACTTTTCCAAAGCCTCAGGTGAAGACAGAACAAAAATTCCATTGCTATGGAAAGTAACATGCAAGTCTTTATCCAAAAGCTTTTGGAACATGCTTGTAACAAAGCAATAGTTCACAGGAGAGACGCCTCCCGTGACTCATACACGAGCATTCTCTCTGCTGGCACCATCTGCTGATAAACCAGTACTACGATGGACTTCGTGTTAAGAAGACTGAAGGTCACAGCAGATCCTGACTAAGAAACCAAAGTGGGGACTCAAATAGAGAAGCATGTAAGGACTCTGCAAAGCCAGCTGAAGCCGGCTGTCTTCAGGACATGGCCACACAAGGAATGGGAGCCACACAAAGACTCAGAGCAGGAGTCTGAGCACAAGGATGCCCCTGACACGGGCCCCATTTTACCAAGCACCATCATGGGAGTCTCCCGGGCCTCCCTGCGTAAGTCTCCACACAAACCGGGCCACTTCCTGTTTCTTCATGTGCCTCCATATTTCATGCACTCCACCACTTGAGGCATGTCTCCACTTCTGGCTTTTTAGTCGTTAATTGGAAGTAAGGGTCTCAGGGACTTTCCTGCCTGAGCTGGCGTCAAACCTCAATCCTCAGATCTCAGCCTCTTGAATAGCTAGGATTACAGGTGTGAGCCACCATCACCCCATTTGTTCTTTAACCAGTGCCCTGCTGGGTAAAAGTTTTGGAAGATCAGCATCCACAGCTACGGCCCATAGCATTTCAGGTTCCCTTCCCTAGTAAGGGGTCCCTCTGTGGCTCATCCACTGCACACCTGACTATCACACTTTGTTGGAGCACATCTGTGCGTGGTGCACACCTGCTTGTCACGCAAGCTTTCAGTCATCTGGGCTCTGGTATGATTAAAGGCCCCTGTTCTTCTCTCTCCCCAGCTATGGGCCTCTTCCTTTGCCAGAACAATATTCCCTTCAATCTTCATGCAGACTGCACTTTTTTTTTCCTAATCAAAAATCATTTTCTAAGGGTTTTTTTTTCAGTTTTGATTTAAAGCTTGATATCATTTGTTACATATATGTATTTCCCAAAAGTCTCAAAAGAGTTGAGGGAGGGAACTATTCCATAATCATAAATTCATAATAGTAAAAACAAGCCTATTAGGTTCTCTTAACAGAACCTTTTCCTATACCCCCAAATCCTGACTCTCCTGATACTCTCTCATTCATGTGATGTCCTTATTTTGAAGAGATGCTCGTTAAAGGACAACCTGATATCTGAAATGTACTCAAAACACTTCAGCAGGAGAGGAGAGTTGGGGAACAGGAGAGACAGACAGACAGACAGACAGACAGACAGACAGACAGACAGACAGAAAGACAGACAGACAGACAGAGGGTGCACAAGAAGCATGGGTAGGGATTTCAGTTAGGAATATGGTTATGGTTCTACTAGTCTTCCTATATTTCTGTCTTAACCTATAATAAGCCTCTTTGTAGTACTGGTCTTACAGCACTAGGTTTGAACTCAAAGCCTCGTAAGCAGGTTCTCTACTGCTTAAACCATGTTCCTAGCCCGTTTTTCTTTAAGTTTTGCTTTGGGGTTTTGTTCTTTGTTGTTGTTGTTGTTGTTGTTGTTTTGCACGTCCTGGGGCTTGCACTCAGGGCCTGGGTACTATCCCTAAGTTTCTTTTGCTACCACTTGTGCCACAGCATCACTTCTGACTTTTTCTGTTTCTGTGGTACTGAGGAATCAAACCTAGGGTTTCATGCATGCTAGGCAAGCACTCTACCACTAAGCCACTTTCCCAGACCTTGAATTTTTTTTTTATTAAATAGGATCTCATAATTTTTGGTTGGGATGGCCTGAGCCAGGATTCGATTTATACCTCACATGTATCTGAGATTGCAGACTTGTACCATGTTGACCAGCTTACTGATTGTGATGGAGGGCTCACCAACTTTCTGCTCAGTCTGGTCTCAAACAGTGATCCTCCAAATCTCTGCCTTCCAAGCACAGATTGTAATAACTTCCAGTCTCCCCTACCTCAGCACTGTCTCATCTCCCAAGACCTCTACTTGGCAGTGATTCTCACCCCAGATCCCCACCTCTAGCACAACCTGTACACAGCTCCAGCACCATCTTTCTCAGAGAGTTACAATCACATGACTACTGTAAATCAAACTAGCAGGTAGCTCACCAGTACTTTCATGATGAAGTCTTTTTTTGTTTGCTTGCTTGCTTTTTGTAGATGTGTGCCAATCTTGGGGCTTGAACACAGGGCCTGAGTATTGTCCCTTAGGTTTTTTGTTCAAGTACAGCTCTCTACAATCTGAGTTGCAACTCTACTTCCAGTTTTTTGGTGGTTAATTGAAGATGAGTCTCTCAGACTTTCCTGTCCTGGCTGGCTTTAAAGCATAATCCTCTAACATCTCAGCCTCCTGAGTAGCTAGGATTACAGGTGTGCACCACTAGCACCTGGCTCATGATAAAGTTTAACTCCTTAAAGTGACGGTTACTCCCTAAATGTTCTGATTTCTTTCTCACAATGACACCCTCTCCCAAACCCTCAAGTGCTCTGGATGTGTTGAGTTGCTACACCTGTGAATGTTTGTTCACTCTAGCTCCTGTACCTGCTTCAAAGTATATGCATAGCTGCTTGTATAGATGCTAAATGCTGGACAGCATGAGAAAGAAAGGCCACTGAGGCAGGAACAAATGAATGCATCAAAACACAAATGTGTGTAGTCTCTTTCAAACTGATACTACTATCCAGCAATTCCTTTCCATACCAGCAGAGGGAGCTCTAATTATATTTACAAAAAGGAAACTGACAACCACCTCAACAGCAGCAATTTTTTTAACAAGCTTCAGAGGAGGCATAAGAAGTTCTAAAAGTGTATTTCTTATAAATAAGGAATCCAATTTAACTCTACCATTCATGTACCATCATTTTAATGTGTGAACATTAAAAGAAGCTGCTGAATGTTTTTAAAATCCAATGAACTCTAACCCCTCTGAATCTCACCTTCATAAGACAAAAAAATCCAATGTACATTTAATTTGAACAAACACCTCTTTAATTAAGAACTGGATATTGTACCAAAATTTTAAATGCTGGCACCAATGGCTCATGTCTGTAATCTTAGCTATTTGTGATGCTGAGATCTGTGGATCAAGGATGGAAGCCACCTGGGCAGGAAAAGTCTATAAAACTCTGTAATTAACTATCAGAAAGCTGAACGTAGAGATGAGATGTGGCTCAAATAGTAGAGCACAAGCCTTGAGCAAAAAAACTAAGGCCCAGAGGGCTGGGAAGGTGGCTCAGTGGTAGAGCGCTTGCCTTGCATGCATGAGGCCCTGGGTTCGATTCCTCAGCACCACATAAGCAAAAAGAAAAAAGCCGGAAGTGGCGCTGTGGCTCAAGTGGTAGAGTGCTAGCCTTGAGCTGAAGAGCTGAGGGACAGTGCCCAGGCCCAGAGTTCAGGCCCCACGACCAGATCCCCCCCCCAAAAAAAAAAAAACAAATTTAATTAATTAAAAAAACTAAGGGGCAGAATTGACCTTATAAGATAACCAAGCCAGGCAGTGGTGGCTCACGCCTGTAATCCTAGCTACTGGGGAGGCTGAGATCTGAGGATCACGGTTCAAAGCCAGCCCAGGCAGGAAAGACCATGAGACTCTTTATCTCCAATAAACCACCAGAAAACAAGAAGTGGTGCCGTGGCTCAAGTGGTAGTAGAACGCTTGCCTTGAGCTGAAGCTCCCAGGCCCTGAGTTCAAGCCCCATGACCGACAAAAATAATAATAATAAAATAAACAAGCGTGTAACAAGGAGTCAATTTACACTAAATATAACAGGAGAATGTTCTCTTTTTTTGTCAGTGGTAGGGCTTGAACTCAGGACCCGGGCACTTTCCCTGAGCTCTTCTGCTCAAGATTAGCACTCTACCACTTTGAGCCACAGCACCACTTCCAGTTTTCTGGTGGTTAACTGGAGATAGGCATCTCACAAACTTTCCTGCCCAAACTGGCTTTGAACCATGATTCCCAGATCACAGCCTCTTGAGTAGCTAGGATTACAGATAGAGCCACGGGTGCCCACCAGAGAAAGCTCATTTTTAACGGCAGTATTCTGACTGCAGAACGATGATTTTGTTCACAAAACAGAGAAGGAATTCAAGTGCAGCTTCTCTGACATGGATAAACCTGCCCTGACTCATAAGGTCCCTAATACTTTCCCACCTCATTATTCAAATAGGTGTGATTTATTTCACTTTTGGCCTTCAGGCCTGTTTTCCTGAACTATTTTTAGCTTTGGTTTTGCAGCTTCAGAAAAAGGCCTAACAATAAAGTGACCACATTTTAGACAAAGCAACAGATCTCAAGTTCATTCACAGTTCCAACACCATTTCATTCTGTGACTACAAATAGTGCTGATAACTAGATGGCTTCAGAGATATCAATCCTATTTACTAAACAAGAGATGGTTTAGTCTGATTCACTCCTGTGTGAGTTACATCTTTAACTGCAGTGTGATTGCCTTGATTAGCAAAACCTGATAATGCCTACAAGATATGTTTTATCTTCTCCAACACCACTAAAAGACACTTCTGAAATCATTCATTTCCCAAATTAGTCAAGAATTGCTTTTCTTGTTTTTTTCTTCAGTAGTGGGGATTCGATTCCGGACCTTGACCTTGTGTTCTACTATTTGAACTGGACACTCCACCCTTTGCGCCTCAATTATTTCCAAAGTGGGGTCTTGTTTTATGTCCAGGCCAGCCTGGGCTGACATGCAGAAACCCCTAATGTCACTAACGATGTACTACACTTTCCAGCCATTGGCCAGTATGGATTCTGAAGATTTTTTTTTTTTTTTTTTTTTTTTTTTTTGCCAGATCTACGTTCAAGTTGTGACTCCCTTTCCCCATCTCCACTTCCCAAGTAGCTCGGATTACAGCTGTGAGCCACCGAGCACCCAGCATTAGCCAAGATTTCTAAAATAAATAAATAAATACAACTAAAACTCATAGCAGTACAAGTTTTGAAAATCTTGCTAAACCAACGTGTCTTATGGCTCACAGGCTGCAGTTCTCAACCTAATCCCTAAAGTGCTATGAAAAACAAAAACAGATGAAAAAAGGGACCTAAAGCATGCAGAAACTGTGACGCATTCTGTTGAGAAAGAGATTAGTACTGGCCTTCCAAGCTGCAAATGTGTCCAACAAAACAGAACTGAATTATCCTGAGTCTCCAAATTAATCTTATCTTTATTCATACTAATAACTCCAAGAATTACTATGCCTTAAATAGTAAATAAAAAGACAGTGTGGACATGATTACTTTTAAACCTCCCCAACAGGATTATCCTAAGTACAATTAATATGTAACCCACAAATAGAACCCCAGAACAGATTTATCTCCAAGTGGAATTGGGTAGATTACACTTCACTGAGCAATTATGTTAGCTCCACTTCTGACAGCCTCACAGACGACACTGACAGGAACCACAGGGTAAAACCTGTCATCCTTCTCATGCACGGTTAAGTGCTGGCTGGTAATCAAGGTGGCCTGCCTAGACAGACAGACAGACAGACAGACAGACAGACAGACAGACAGACAGACACACACACACACACACACACACACACACACACACACACACACACACACACACACACACACACACACACACACACACACACACACACACCCTAACAATGGCCTCAGGCAAGCAGCTGAATTTACGCAATGAAATGAAGGAAAAAAACAACTGAGGCCTTTCAAGTCACTGCTATGTATTATGGCTATGAAAATGATTATATAATGGCAGGAAAGAAGGATTCCAATAGGAAGCTGTAAACCAATAAGAAACGTGTGTGTGTGTGTGTGTGTGTGTGTGTGTGTGTGTGTGTGTGTGTGTGAAACGTGTGTGTGTGTGTGTGTGTGTGTGTGTGTGTGTGTGTGTGTGTGTGTGTGTGTGTGTGTGTGTGTGTGTGTGTGTGTGTGTGTGTGTGTGTGTGTGTGTGTGTGTGTGTACTGGTCCTAGAGCTTGAACTCAGAGCCTGGGAGCTATCTTGGAGCTTCTCTATGTTAAAAACTAGAGTTCTACCACTTGAGCCACAGCTCTATTTCCAGGCCTTTTTGGTAGTAGTTTATTAGAGATAAAGTCTCATGGACTTTCCTGCCCAGGCTGACTTCGAACCTTGATCCTCAGATATCAGCCTCCTGAGGAGGTAGGATTACAGGCATGAGCCACTGGTGCCTGGCTTTTATTATATATACTCTTTAATATAGTTCAAAGCGACTTGGAAAAAATATATAAAGGATAGGAATTCACCTTTACAGCTTTATTACTGATTTTTTTCATCAAGTCTAACAAACTAACACAAACTCAATCATAGAGTTCAATGAAATCTAGTTCCAAAAATACTCACATCTATGTGGGTTGAACAACCAAGGAAATTTTAGTAGTCATTAGTAGTCTCCCAAAATGTTTACAGAGGAGCAAAGAGAGAAGAAGAGAGGGAAGAGAAAATAAATATGGCTCTCACTTCTTTTAGGACTAGTGAACTCTCATTCATATGATTCATCCTTTTGGAGTTCATGAAATACTGTCCCTGAAAACACTGCTCTTAGTGGAGCTTCACGTGGTCCAGTTCTCTCACTCTGACAAAGACATTGTACCTCACAGGTCAACAGCAAACCTTACAGGAGGACATTTGAGATTATGGAGCAAGTGGAGTTGAGAGCAGGGTGTGTCTAGGTAAGGATGACGTGAAGACAGTGATAGCTGGAGGGATAAGAGGAAGCAAGCAAGGGCCTCATATCTAAAATATACTTAGAGCTCAAAAACAAATCTTCAAAGAAACAACAGCCCCATTAATAAGTGGCCTGAAGACCTAAAGAGAGACTTCCTCTGAAGAAGAAATAAGAATGGCCAATAAACACATGAAGAAATTTGAACACCTCTGGCTATAAAAGAAATACAAATCAAAACAACACTGAGATTCCACCTCATCCCAGTTAAAATGGCCATTATCAAGAAAACAAATAATAACAGATGCTGGTGGGGATGTGAAAAAAGGGAATGCTACTATACTGTTGGTGGGAATATAAACTGGTTCAACCCCTCTGGAAAGAAGTCAAAAGACTCCACATAGGGCTCCCCTATGACCCAGCAATTCCGCTTTTGGGCATTTACCCAAATGACCACAAACATGACCATACTAAAGCTACCAGCACAACCATGTTCACTGCAACATTATTTACCATAGATAAGATATGGAACCAACCCAGATGCCCCTCAGTAGATGAATGGATCAAATAAATGTGGTATACATACACAATGGAATTCTATGCTCCCACCAGAAAGAATGACATTAGCCTATTCATATGGAAATGGAAGACTTGGAAAAAAATTATATTAAGTGAAGCAAGCCAGACCCAAAGAAACACAAGCTACATGGTTTCCCTCATTTGTAATAATTAGAATATGTCCTTGATATTCTTAGCAGAAGATCACAACAGTCCAATAGCTAGGTACATGTTGTTAGGATCCATCCCTGCCATACCAGGGGACCACATGGAGGCAGGCATGTACAGGAGAAGGGTTATTATAAGGTTTGTTAAAGGAGCCATATCTTCACCCTGGGAAAGGGAGCAATATGGCATCTGCCCCCATCAGGTGGTAGCTCTAGGGCTAGTAGCAAGGTCTGTGCACAGGTAGGTCTGGGCAGAGAGAGGGAGTGGCCAGCTATATGGTGGTAACACCAGGACAGGGAGGAGCTCAGGTCTGGGTGGAGCTGAGGACCTGAGGTGGGAAAAATACTAACACATATGACCACATTTATAAAATGATGATTAGCGATATTAACTCCAAGAAATGGAAACGAGGTTTTTATAATGTACTGTTTGCAGTTCTTTTTTTTTCTTTGGTTTATGCCCTATTGTCAGTGTTTTTTGGGTTTTTTTTTCTGTACCCTCTGTCTTGTATGTGGAAGGGAAGGGGAATCACAAAAATGGGGGGACAAACAGTGAATCAATGCAACAGTGATACTCACTAGACACTGTGTTGGAATTGAACTTGATAACTTGCAGGGGAGAGAAGTTGGGGAGGGGAACATGAGAGAAAATGAGGGCAGGGTGACACTGCTCAAAAACAAATATACTCACTACCTTACTTATGTAACTGTAACTCCTCTGTACATCACCTTTACAATAAATAAAATAAAAAATAAAAAAGAGGAAGCAGGGAGGGGCTGAGACAGGGATCTGAAGAGAAATCATAAGACAGCCATAAGACAGACCTTTACAGATGTTGTAGCTAAGCCATTAAGACTACAGTCATTCAGTCAGGTACTCAAAGCTCCTGACTATAATCCTAGCTACCCAAGAGGTTGAGATTTGAGGATCACAGTTCAAAGCCTCAATGGGTCTCAAGGACTAAATTATCACTGTATTTAACACATTTATATCAGTATGTATGTGCTCCTCCATTAGACTCTAAATTCCTTCAGAATCAAGATAATAATTACTTTCCACCATGCCTGGTACAGAGATCTCACTACATGTATGGTGAATGAATAAATAAACAAAAGACACATTTGACCTAAGACTAGTGACCTAAGACTAGCCAGGTAACCTTGCTACAGTCACGATTAGAAGAATTCAGAGCAGCTAGGTACCGGTGGCTCGGGCATGTTGTAATCCTAGCTACTCAGGAGGCTGAGATCTGAGGATCTAGCTTTGAAGCCAGTCTAGGCAAGAAAATCCATGAGATTTTCATCTCCAATTAGACACCAAAAAGCTGGAAATGGTATGTGCTAGCCTTGAGCAAAAAAAGCTAAGGGGCAATGCCTAAGCCCTGAGTTTAAGCCCCAGTACCAATAAACACACACACACACACACACACACACACACACACACACACACACACACACACACACACACACACACACACACACACACACACACACACACACACACACACACACACACACACACACGACCTCAGAGAGAAGTCACCCTGACCCACAAAGGACAAAGGTAGCTTCAGAAATCACATAAATTTCAAAAGGTTCAGCAGGGGCTGGGAAGGTGGCTCAGAGGTAGAGCGCTTGCCTTGCATGCATGAGGCCCTGGGTTCGATTCCTCAGCACCACATAAGCAGAAAAAAAAAGCCGGAAGTGGCACTGTGGCTCAAGTGGTAGAGTGCTAGCCTTGAACTGAAGAGCTGAGGGACAGCGCCCAGGCCCAGAGTTCAGGCCCCATGACCGGACCCCTCCCCCAAAAAAAATCAAAGGTTCAGCAGTTCCTTAGAAGGGAATTAAAGGGATTGTACTTAAATCAAATTTATCCCTCCCAAATTACGAGTAGCAGATTTAAAAACTATGTGCTAGTATGATACACTGTCAGACACTTAGCTTAGCTTGAGTTGAGATCCTGAATTTCATCTCTAGCACCAAAGGGGGGTAAAACAAAAAACAAACAAACAAAAACCCTAAGTGATAGCAGGGGAGTCTTCACAGTGTCAAAAGCAACAGGGTCAGCCCAGTGTTTTATATCATGGTACACACCGGAAATAATTTCACTTATCTGGGAAGCCTTGAGTGAGAAAGTCAAAGGAGAACATGAGGCCCTGAGTTCAAGCCCCAAACTGTCACAAAAAAATAAAAAGTCACTTCCTTGTACCTACCCAAGAAAGGAATGTACCAGATACAAACCAACTACATTTTTCTTGTATTCTATGATTATGTTTTAACAACCTGAAATAGTTGCATTTGTTGTATAAAGAAGATATTAAATATAGATGCTGCATAAAATCCTAAGGAAAATCTTACAATATTTTCACAGAAGTGAAATGTTAACTATTTCACACTGGACCCTGTGCTTACACTGGCTACTAATCATGATTCATTACATTCATTAACTGACATATTGAACTGAAACCCTTTGTATAAGAAAATGAAGTTAATTAAAAATCCTTTCATAATCAAAGATTTTAAGATGATATAATATTTCCTATTCATTAATATGTTTTGTGAAAAAGCAGACTTTAAATTTAATCAAATTACATATCAATCTATCGTCAGTTAATGTTTTTCTTCAGACATATATTCTATGAGTAATAATAATTCTTTTATATTCTATAAAGCAGCATTTTTAATTTTGTCTACTAAGGTGAACTTTTTGCTTTCAATTAATGAATTGTAAATATAAAGTAATAGATACTGTCAGAATTCTTACAATATTTTCAAGTCGTTAAGGTGTTCAATCATACCATTTTCCTTAAAAACATCTTTCAACTTAATGACAAGTTTCTGTCTACAAATTGACAAAGACTCATTCACAAGAATAGGGCTAGAAAGGTGGCTCAGTGGTAGAGTGCTTGCCTTGCATGCTTGAGGCCCTGGGTTCGATTCCTCAGTACCTCATAAGCAGAAAAAAAAAAAAAAAAAGCCAGAAGTGGCACTGTGGTTCAAGTGGTAGAGTGCTAGCCTTGAGCTGAAGAGCTGAGGGACAGCACCCAGGCCAAGTTTTCAGGTCCCACAACCAGACCCAAAAAAAAGAATACACACACACACACACACACACACACACACACACACACACACACACACACACACACACACACACACACACACACACACACACACACACACACACACACACACACACACACACACACACACACACACTCTAAGCCAGGTGCTGGTGGCTCATAATCCTAACTTGTAATCCTAACTACTCAGGAGGCTTAGTTCTGAGGATGGTGGTTCCAAGCCAGCCCAGGCAGGAAAGTCCGTGAGACTCTTACCTCCAATAAACTACTCAGAAAAGGCTAAAAGTGGCACTGTGGCTAAAGAAGCTCAGGGACAGCACCCAGTCCCTGAGTTCAAGTCCCAAGACCAGCACCAAAAAAAAAAAAAAAGCATATAAACTCTTACTCTTGAACAATACTTTTTTTGGTCTAAAACCATTCAAAACTATGAGACAATGTAGACTAGTAGGCTGAGCCCAGTTCTTAGTATAAAGTTGAGACAGAGGAAAAAAAAAAGTGGCAAGAGCTTGAATGACCCTTTAAGGGCTAAGATGTTGTCAAATTAACTACTTTTATAACCATTGCAGATCATATTTTAGTAGTAAAACTATCATAACACACTTGATTTATATTTCTACAGGGTCATATTTACTTCAAAGAATTATTTACCACAATATTCAAAACTCAGGAGACACCTTGTACTTGCAAATAAGTTTCTACCAAGCATTTGTCTTCAAGGATTCTAGTGAATGTTATTAGTAGATCTTAGTTGCTGATTTCTGTTGATTCATCTGAAATGAAACTTACTGTGATTTAATTTGTGTCCTAGATAAGTTATCTCAATGTAATCTTACTTGTCATCAATATGTCTGCCAAAAATATTCTTTTAAAAGTAAAAAATTTAAAAAATTGCATTCTCCACTAGTTCTGAACACAATATTCAAAGTTCCTTGAGAGATAGGCATGTAACCAACTGTGGATTCCAGTGCACCTGGGTTTTAATAACCAATTGTGGATGGATAAGTGTTTTCATTCCTATAATACTACCTACAAAGGAGGCTGAAATCTGGAGGATCTGGGTTCAAAGCCAGCCTGGGAAAAAAGTTCAATAGATTCCATCTCCAGAATAACCAGCAAAAAGCCTAGCTAGAAATGTAGCTCAAGTGGTAGAATGCCAGAGAAGAAAGTAAGCCAAGCTGAGGTAGGGAGAAAACAACTGTTAGGAGGCAAAGGAACTGGGTATGGAAGGACTCACCTTTAAACCCAGCACTCAGGAGGTAGAAGAGAAGGATCAAAAATTCAAGGCCACATCCAGTACTGGCAGCTCACACCTACTCAAGAGGCTGAGATCTAAGGATATCAGGTCAAATCCAGCCCAGGCAAGAAAAGTATCCATTAGACTCTTACCTCCATAACCAACAAAAAGCCAGATAGAGAGCTGTGGCTCAAATAGTACAGCACTAGCCTTGAAAAGAAGAAAAAAAAAATTCAAGAACAGTGCCTACACCCTGAGTTCAAGATCTAGGATAGGAAAAAAAAGTTCAAGGCCAATCTAAGATATACAGTGAGACCTGTCTCAAAACAAAAAGAGCTGAGATGGTAAAAAGAGCACTTGCCTAGCATGAGGCCCTGGGTTTAATCTCCAGCACCAAGAGGAGGAGAGTGATTAAAAAAAAAAAAAAAAAGGAGGAGGAGGAGAAGTAGTAAGCAGAGCAGTTGGTCAGCTTGACAGAGCTGAGAAGACCAAAACTAGAATTCAAGGCTGGAGAAATGAAGGACTTCAGGGATCAAGATCCCAGAGGGATCTTTGAAAAAATTCACAACATTGACAGACCCTTTGCAAATCTTATCAGAAAAAGAAGAGAACACACCCAAATTAAAAAAAAAAAAAAAAAAAAAAAAACTAAGAGATGAGAATGGAAACATCACCACAGAAACAACCGAGATTCAGAACATTATAAGGAATACTTCTCAAACCTTTATGCTAATTGCTATTCGGGGTCTTTTATTGTTCCATATGTACTTTGGGATTGCTAATTATGAGAATCTGGAAGAAATGGAATTTCCTAACAAATACTGACATGCTGAAACTAAACCAAGATGAGTCAAACCTACTTAACAGACCCATATCAAGCATCGAAATAGAAACAGAAATAAGAGACCTCCCATCTAAGAAATGTCCAGGACCAGATGGATTTACAGCAGAATCCTACAAGGCCTTCAAAGCAGAGCTCACACCAATACTCCTCTAACTCTTCAATGAAATTGAAAGAGAAAACTCACTACCGAACTCTTTCTATGAAGCCATCGTAAGCCTCATCCCAAAACCAGGCAGGGACTAACCAAAACAAGAGAACTATAGACCCATTTCTTTAATGGACATCGATGCAAAACCTCTCAACAAAATTTTGGTCAATCAACTTCAACAACTCATCAAAAAAAATCATATACCACAATCAAACAAGATTCATTTCAGGGATGCAAAGCTGGTTCAATATATGCAAATCAATTAATTCATCACATCAACAAGAGCAAGGATAAGATCCACATGATTATCTGAATAGATGCAGAAAAAGCATTTGACAAGATCCAACGCCCCTTTATGATGAAGACTCTGGAAAAACTAGGAATCCCCCATTCCTCAATACAATAAAGGCTGTATATGACAAACTTACAGTCAGCATTATACTTAATGGCAAAAAACTAAAGCCATTTCCTCTTAACTCAGGAACGAGACAAGGATGTCCACTCTCTCCACTTCTCTTCAATTTAGTATTAGAATGCCTAGCTATATCAATAAGACAAGATGCAAACATAAAGGGGATCCAAATAGGGAAAGATGAAGTAAAACTCTCCCTCTTTGCAAATGACATGATCTTGTATTTAAAGAATCCCACAGACTCCACTCCCAAATTACTCGAACTGATTTGAAATTTTGCCAAAGTAGCAGGGTATAAAATTAACCCTCAAAATCAATGGCTTTTCTGTATGCCAACAATGAGAAGAGCACAGCTAAAATCAGGAAAACAACTCCTTTTGTAAGAGCCCCACAAAAAAATAAAATACCTAGGAGTTAACTAAAGAATTGAAGGACCTCTACGATGAAAACTTTAAAAACCTGAAAAAGAAAATCAAAGCAGAACTTAGGAAGTGGAAAAACCTCCCATGCTCCTGGATTGGAAGGATCAACATTGTGAAAATGGCAATACTTCCAAAGGCTATCTACAAATTCAATGTGATACCTATCAATATTCCAACCTCATTCTTCAAGGAAATAGAAGAAGCAATCCAAAAATACATATGGAACAATAAAAGACCCCATATAGCAAAAACAAGCCTTAACAGAAAGAACAGTGTTGGAGGAATATCAATACTAAATTTCAAACTCTACTACAAAGCCATGGTAATAACACAGCTTGGTACTGGCACAAGAACAGACCTCAGGACCAATGGAATAGAATTGAAAACCCAGAAATGAACCCACAGACCTATAGCCACCTAATCTTCAATAAGGGAGCTAAAAAAACTAAAGCTAGATCCTCATATATCACCCTGCACCAGAATCAACTCCAAATGGATCAAAGACCTTGGAGTCAAAGCAGACACTCTGAGAGCATTACAGGAAGGAATAGGTGAAATCCTAAGTCTCCTTAGCACAGGCCGAAATTTTCTTAGTAGAGACCCAGAAACACAACAAATCAAAGAAAGGTTGGACAAATGGGATTGCATGAAACTGCAGAGCTTCTGAATGACAAAGGACATAGCTAGCAAGATCAATAGAAAGCCTACAGATTGGAATGGATTGGAAGAAGGTCTTCACTAGCCATACAATAGACAAGGGTCTCATATCTAAAATATACTTGGAACTCAAAAAATTAAACTCCCAACAACAAATCCTCAAAGAAATAACAGCCCAATAAATAAGTGGGCTAAAAACTTAAAGAGAAACTTCTCCGAAGAGGAAATAAGAATGGCCAATAGGGGGCTGGGAAGGTAGTTCAGTGGTAGAGAGCTTACCTTGCATGAATGAGGCCCTGGGTTCGATTCCTCACCAGCAAAAAGAAAAAAGTCGGAAGTGGTGCTGTGGCTCAAGTGGTAGAGTGCTAGCCTTGAGCTGAAGAGCTGAGGGACAGCACCCAGGCCCAGAGTTCAGGCCCCACGACCGGACCCAAAAAAAAAAAAAAA
This sequence comes from Dipodomys merriami, assembly GCF_024711535.1. NCBI lineage: Eukaryota > Metazoa > Chordata > Mammalia > Rodentia > Heteromyidae > Dipodomys > Dipodomys merriami. The sequence goes on along the minus strand of NW_027206080.1, from coordinate 5,474,090 downwards.
GAATGGCCAATAGACACATGAAGAAATGCTCACTCTCTCTAGACACATAGAAATGCAAATCAAAACAATATTGAGATTCCACATTACAGCAGTTAGAATGGCTATAATCAAGAACTCTAATAACAACTGATGCTGGAGGGATGTGGCCAGAAGGGAACCCTACTACATTGGTGGTGGGAATATAAACTTGTCCAACCACTTTGGAAAGTAGTATGGAGGTTCCTCAAAAGACTCCACATAGAGCTCCCCTATGACACAGCAATCCCACTTTTGGGCATTTACCCAAATGATCACAAACAAGACCATACTAAAGCTACCAGTACAACTATGTTTATCACAGTATTGTTTACCATAGCTAAGATATGGAACCAACCAACCCAGATGCCCCTCAGTAGATGAATGGATCAAGAAAATGAGGTGTGTGTGTGTGTGTGTGTGTGTGTGTGTGTGTGTATATATATATATATATATATATAATATGTATATTACATATATGGTGTATATATTATATATAATGGAATTCTATGCCTCCATCATAAAGAATGACATTGCCCCATTTGTTAGGAAATGCAAAGACTTGGAAAAATTATATTAAGTGAAGTAAACCAGGCCCAAAGAAACATAGGTCCCATGATTTCCCTTATTTGCAATAACTATTACATGTGTAGGACAAGTAGAAAAGGTCAAAAGCTATGTACATATGGCCATATAAGATGATGTTAAGCGAAATGAATCCCAATATAGGGACACAAATATTTTTTTTCTTTCTTGCTATTGTTTCTAACGTATTTATAATGTACCATGTGATTTTTTGTTTCTTGTATGTTCCTCCCCCACGGTATAACCCCTTTTCACTGTATTTGATGTTGTGGCCCTGCATCTTGTATACACACTTCTCTAATTTGGGGAGGGGAAGGGAAATAACAAAATGCTTAAATAGGGATACAGGTTGACCCATTGTAACAATGAGATGTATAAGAGGCTATGTTGAAAATGAACTTTATAACTTGGGTGGCAGGAGGGGGGGTGTAAGTTGTGGAGGTAGGAGGGAAGGAACAGAAAAACAAAGGAGGAAGCAACAATGCTGGATAGGAAATGTACTCATTACCTTGCTCATGTAACTGTAACCCCTCTCTACAGTATTTTTGCAATAAAAATCATACCAAAAAAGATTCCAGAGGGACAAAAAGCACAGAGGTGAAGCCAGTGGTCTGAGCTGATTTTCTCAACGTGCTCACAGCTTTGTAAGGAGAACAAAGTGCACCACAGGAGGACAGAGAAGTTGAACAGGATGCAGGCTCTTATTTTAAAATAAATATAGTAAAACCATGTATTTGAGGAGCTAATTATATTTTTCCAATATATGAAAATGAAAATATAATGCTTAAAATAAAAACTTTTCATTAGAGCACTTGAAAAATAAGCCTGCATATCCACTGACATCTAAAAAAGACTATATAAACAATGAATCATAAATTTTGTATTTGTAAATACAGGAAATGTGTCAGCTACTTTTTCTACTTTCTATTAATTACCTAATTTAATTACCTAAAAAGAACTCAGTTATTTCTGTAAGTGGAAATGCATTCCGTTGTAATCCCTGGCTCTTGATAAATGAGTATATTATCTGTATCTTGTGATTAGTTAATGATCTGAAGCAGCTATTCAAATTTTCCTTACACCTACAGATAATTATAAATGTTTATTTCCTTCAATCACTGACAAGATAAATTAAGAACATAAAAAAGTATTTGGTATCTAACCAAATTATATCTTTCTTCAAAGAGGTTATTTTCTAAGGTATTTCAACTGACTGATTTTTTAACACCCATTTCCAGTTAGAGAAAGTAGTAGTTTTTCCCAAGTATACATATTTACAAAATATGCTATTAAGGTATTCTTTACAATTTGCTGAGATCTTTGCCAAAGCAAATTCGTTCTCTTAAGCCAGTCCAATAAAGTAGCTAGATGGGCTCCTTCCAAATTCACTTATCTTTATCCTTCAGCTAAGATAAACTTTTCTTTTTATTTGGTAACAGGCCTGGGTTACTGTCTCTAGCTTTTTCATTCAAGGATGGCCACTCTACTACTTGAGCCACAGTTCCACTTCTGGCTTTGTGGTGATTAATAGGAGTTAAGATTCTCAAACTCAAAGCAGTTTGTCTGCTTTGGCTGACTGGCTTTGAACCTTGATTCTCAGATCTCAGCCTCCTGAGTCGGTAGGATTACAGGTATGAGTCACCAGGTGCTCTTATCCACTTACCTCAGTAGTTCCCTGTCCAGAATGCTTAAGCAAGTCAGAAGTCAGTGGTGAGATGATAGATGTCGATTAACAAACCACGTGTAGCTGAGCATATGAAGGATTACTGGCAACAGGAACAACTCTAAGCCACTATTTTCCTAAGGCTGCCCAATGGCTTCATACTCTCCCCAACAATGCTTTTTCTTTTCCTTTTTTTTTTTTTTTTTGTGCTAGTCCTCAGCTTGAACTCAGGACCTAGGCATTGTCCCTGAGCTTTTGTGCTCAAGACTTAGCTCTCTAGCAATTGAACCACAGCTGCACTATAGGCTTTTTGGTGATTAATTAGAAACAAAGAGTCTCACAAACTTTCCTGCCAGGGCTGGAAATCTTATTTTTCTTTTTTCTTTTTTTTTTTTTTTTTGGGGGGGGGGTCTGGTTGTGGGCCTGAACTCTGGGCCTGGGCGCTGTCCCTCAGTTCTTCAGCTCAAGGCTAGCACTCTACCACTTGAGCCACAGCATCACTTCCGGCTTTTTTTTCTGCTTTTGTGGTGCTGAGGAATCGAACCCAGGGCCTCATGAATGCAAGGCAAGCGCTCTACCACTGAGCCACCTTTCCAAGGGCTGGAAATCTTATCCTCCTGTGTAGCTAGGATGACAGGTATAAGCCAGGGACCAGATAACAATGCTTTTTCTAATGAGATGAAAGATCAAGCTGGATCAATCACTGTTTTTCCCCAGGGTTTAAGTATGACAGAGCGCTGTTCCTCAAGCAGCCAAAAGAACAACAGTAGAAAGCAAGCCACAACATTAACAGCACCTCCTTTCTCCCACCTACCTCCAAATACTGATCTACACTGTTAGCATTATCCCCACTTTTGGTCCTTAGCTCCACCCAGACCTGAGCTCCTCCCAGCCCTAGAGTTCCCACCATATAGCTGGCCACTCCCTCTCTCTGCCCAGACCCACCTGACCACACACCTACCTCACTTCCTATCCCCAAGACCCTCCAGCTACCTGGATAGGGACAAATGCCATATGCTCCCTCTCCTGGGAAATATGGCTCCTCTAATAAACCTTATAATAATCTTCCTCCTGTGCCTTCTTGCCTCCGCGTGGTCCCCTGGGATGCATGTGAAGGATTCCTTTCATACACAGCATAGCTTTCTCCAACACATGAGCCTTGACTAGGCAGATGATAGACATCAAAAACACTGCAAGGATAACCATTCAGGATATCCTCCAGCTTGTTAGGTGATTCTTCAGGTCATATGATATGCTCATAAATTAGCTACTTTGCCCTAAGAGGGTGAAAGAGATTAGTTTGTCTTATTTTCTATGTCTGCCCATAAAATCTTTGGCTGAACAAGTAAATTCTACTGAAACTTTAGCAGCACACTAGTTTCACTGTCCAAAATCAGGCACTATTAAAATACTGTTAATCATATAGGTTGAGCAAACATAATAACAAACATTTAAAATCTAAAATGCTCCAAAATCCCAAACCTTTCAAGCATCAGCCTGGCACAACAGGAAAATTGCACTCCATGAAACTTTGTCTCATGTGTACAATTACTAAAACAATCATGTAAATTACTTGCAAACTATGTGTGTAAGGTTTATGTAAAACCTAAATGAATTCTGAATGTAGACTTTAGTTCCTTCTCCAAGGTATCTCCTGATGTATATACTGATTTTGCAAAGTCTGAAAAATCTAAAATTGGGAGACACAACAGGTCCCATTCTGGACAAGAGGTACTCAGTCTGTGCTCAAGTGTAAATGGCTTCCTTCCACCCTTTGGGCACCATAAGACTTTTTAACTTGATACAAACTGAGGCCCTCTAAGTTCTCACAGCATTTAGCTATTACACAAAGAGCTGCTTCCATTCTCCATGGGTCATGAGTTCAGAAGACTGTGAAGTCTGCTCACAGACCCTACCCAAGCACATTATTAATGCTACACATGAGGAGTTTTCTGCCAGCCTGGACAAAAAAGTCTTCAAGACTCTCACCTTCAATTTATAAGCAAAGAGACATGACTGGAGATATAGCTCAAGTTGTAGAATACCAGCCTTGAGTGGAAAATTCAAGGTCCTGAGCCCAAACATAACACAAGGCAGGCACAGACATGTAAAAAGACACACACACACACACACACACACACACACACACACACACACACACACACACACACACACACACACACACACACACACTCTCTATCTATCTATCTATCTATCTTTAAAGCTGATTTCAGATGGAGTCCTTACATGCATACAAATATATGTATGTTTATTTGTCATCCTTGCTCAGGAACCATGCTAATCTATCATTCCAAGTTTAGTGTCTGAGCTAAAGCAAGCAACCCACTCAAGAATTCTTGATATAGTAGTGTGAGAAAGCCAAACACAAGGCTAACTCTAACATTCCAGAAGAGCCAGAGCTCATTGTGTTAAGTGAAATAAGCCAGTTCTACTCAGACAAGTATCACATGTTTTTTCTTATTTGTGGAAGCTAGGAAACAAACAAACAAACAACAACAAAGGCCATGAAAGTAAAATGGGGACTACTGGAAAGGTGGAAAGGGAAGAGAAAAGGTAGAAAGAGAAGGGGGAAAGAGCAGTATTAGAAGACTGGAAAGCATGGCTAAGTGACAGTGAGTGAAAGTAAGCATCAGGGACCAAGTTTGAATGCCAGTGTCAGGCAAAAATGAAAAATAAAAAGAGTGATATTAGAGGCAACTATTTTCAAAGTTCATTGTAACTCTATAGAAAAATGTCATGACAAAAAGCAGGCGCTGGTCTCCCACCTATAATCCTAGCTACTCAGGAAGTTGATGAGATCTGGGGATCACTGTTCAAAGCCAGTCCAGACAGGAAAAGTCCATGAGACTCATCTCCAATTAAGGCTGAAAGGGTACTTATGGCTCAAGTAGTAATGCTCTACTAGCCTTGAGCAAAAAGAGCTCAGGGACAGTGCCCAGGCCCAGAGAGCTCAAGCCCCACACTGGCACAAAAATAAAATAAAATAAAATGAGTCTGCTTATATGAGGTGTCTAAAAACCCTTGCACATATAAGTCTGATATAATTTTAAAATACTTCAAAGAAAATCTGAAATTACCTGGCAGAGGGACAAACTGCTTTGTGAATGGCCTGGATGCTACTACATGCCGGTGGAAGCTGCTCTTGAATTTGAGAACTTAGAGCAGCTGTCTGATGTAAACAAAAAAGGGAGATCGCAAGGAACTAAAGATGTGCTTGCTTGGGTCCCTATAAATAATCAGAAAATAGCAACTGCTCATAGTAAATGAAAGGAGATGGGTACTATGGAAAGGAAAAAAAAAACCATCATGTGCCCTTCAACTCTGCTCTACCATGAGATGAGTCTTAAAAGATCTACATAGCCAAGTGCTGGTAGCTCACTCCTGTAATCCTAGCTACACAGGAGGCTGAGATCTAAGGATCACAGTTTGAAGCCAGCATGGGCAGGAAAGTTGATGAGACTATCATCTCCAATTAACCACCAAAAAGGCAGAAGCAGAGCTGTGGCTCAAGTGGTAGAGTGTTAGCCTTGAGCACAAAAGCTCAGAGACAGTACCTGGGCCCTAAGTTTAAGCCTCAAGACTGGCATACACACACAATAAAGTTCTATGCAGTTGGGTGCTGGTGGCTCACCCTGTAGTCCTAGCTATTCAGGAGTCTGAGATCTAAGGATCACCGTTCTAAGCCTGCCCAGGCAAGAAAACCCATGAGACTCTCAGCTCCATTTAACCACCTTAGCTCTGGCTAAGGAACAGTTTCCAGGCCCTCTACTTAAGCAATAGTGTACACACACACACACACACACACACACACACACACACACACACACACACACACACACACACACACACACACACACACACACACAGTTTCCAGGCCCTCTACTTAAGCAATAGTGTACACACACACACACACACACACACACACACACACACACACACACACACACACACACACACACACACACACACACACACAGAGGAAGAAGAGGAGGAAGAGGAACTATTACTTAAAAGGGTGAATATTTGTCCTCAGTGCTGCAGGAACCAAAGGAGACACCTCATTCTACCTAAAGACAAGAACAATGAGCAATAATAGGGACAAAGAGGAGCAGCAGAGCCCAGGCTCACTAGTTCTACGCCCCTCCTCCAAGAATACCAAAATCCACACATGCTCAATCCTTATATAAAATGGCTTAGATTTGCATAGAGTGTAGAATTTACAACGAACCTATATACCTCCTCTAGTATGTGCTAAATCATCTCTAGATTGCTTCTAATACATAATACAATGCAAACACTGTACAAAAAGTTCTTATCTGGTATTTAGTAGGGTATAATCTGTATGTATTCAATGCAGATGTAATTACTGCTTCCAATTATTGTCAATTCCCATTTGGAGGGATCCATGGATATACAATCAATAGAGAAAGACTGACCATACAATGCAAGGCAGCAGGAATCAAGTGCTCAGCCCTGAAACCTCCCCTTGTCAAGGTGAAGGTGAAAGTGGACAGTAAATACTGCAGCACAAGAATAAGGAGTTTAGCCCAGCACTGACATGCTCATGCCTGTAATCCTAGTTACTCAGGAAGTAAGATCCAAGGATCGCAGTTCAAAGCCCCAGCCCAGGCAGAAAAGTTTTTGAGACTCATATCCAATAAACTACTCAGAAAAAGCTAGAAGTGGTACTGTGGCTCAAGTGGTAGAGCACTAGCCTCAGGACCAGCAAAAAATAAAAACAAAAAATAAATAAATAAAAGAACAACCATCTGGTGTTCCTAGTGTCTAGCTTGATTCATCAGGAAATGAAAATAGAAATGAGCAATACAGATACCAATCCTGGCTCTAACAGAAACTTTTTTAAATAAAATTTAACAAGTCTGACTGAAGAAACAAGCATTAATCTACCCTGTCTCCCAACAGCTTGTACAAACATATGGAGGTGGGAAGCAGAGAACATGTGAAGCAAACTGTTGCTTACTGTTGGGATACAATATAAGGTAAATGTTGGAATAAAAGTGGGAGGTAAGCCAGAAGCTAGTGGCTTACATCTATAATCCTAGCTACTCAAGAGGCTGAGTTCTGAGGATTGTGGTTTGAAGTTAACCCAGAAAGGAAAGTCCATGAAACTCTTGTCTCCAATTAAATCACCAAAAAGCCAGAAGCAGAGCTGTGGCTCAAGTGATATTTTGCTCAGGGACAACACCCAGGCCCTGAGTTCAAGCCCCAAGACCAGGTTTGAAAAAAAGTGGGAGATAATATAAGAATGATCTTAGATACCAACTTAGGCAGCTTATGGGAAGTATGAGAAAAAAACATTTGGAACTATAGCTTAGAAAGTCAGGCACGTGTAATCGTAGCTACTCGGGAGCTCAGATCTGAGAAGGAGACTTCAAAGGCAGCTTGCGCAGAAAAGTCTTACCTCCAATTAACCACTCAAAAACTGGAAGTGTAGCTATAGCTTAAAGTGTAAGAGCTCTAGCCTTGAACAAAAGAGCTAAGAGACAGCACCCAGGCTCCAAGTTCAAGCTCCAGGCATGGTGGCTCATGTCTATAACCCACGCTATAGCTACTTGTGTAATGGAAATCTGGAGGACTGTGGTTGCAGGTCAGCTTAGGGGGAAAAATTGGCAGAACCTTATCTCAATTAACAAGCAAAGCACGGTGCTACACACCTGTCATTCTACACAGGAGGTCATAAATAGGTACAAAACCAGGAAACACTTCCTAAAAAGTAACTAAAGTAAAATAGAAATGGAGGTATGGCCCAAATGGAAGAGCACTGCCTAGCAAGCTCAAAAACCCTGAGTTCCAACCCCAGTACTGCCAAAAACAAAAGAAAAAACAAAAAAAAAGGAAGAGGAAGCAGGTAAAGAGGAATGGGGAAAGGAGGGGAGAGGAAAGAGAAGAAGGGAAAGGAAAAAGGAGGGAAGGAAGGAAGGAAGGAAGGAAGGAAGGAAGGAAGGGAAGGAAAGAGGGAGGGAGGGAGGGAAGGAAGGGAGGGAAGGAAGGAAGAGAAGGGAAAAACAAAAGAATAGCTAAAAGGACAGAATTATGAAAAAAGAATATCTAAAAGAACAACATTATGAAACCTGCTCACATTAAAATGCCTTTTCCATCTTAAAAAAATTCCACTTTCAATCTCTTTTTCCAATGGCTAGTTTCTCAGGGTAAAAATCCCTATAAACTATTCAACATTAATAATGTACCTTTTTCATTGAACAAAAATAAACCCATGTTGAAGTGTGTATTTTAACTTCACCAAGTCAACTGATAAATATACAAACCATAGGCTTTCCTAAATAAAATGTAATAAGCAGAGTAAGTAGGAGAGGGAAAATCGATTTTTTTTAAATTATTTAGACCTTGGTTTAAATTATACTTTGAGTGTCAGTACAATCATACCATCATTCAAATATTTTCTAAGTCTTCCATCTCCGTGACCTGCCAAGAGCCTTCTTAACTCAAAGGTTCAACAAATTGCCCAAGTTGATAAAGACAGATGTAGATACTGATTTGAACTTGAATCTAATTCTACAGAAAAAGTTTTTCTGTCTTCAAATAGTAATGTCAGATCAGACTCTGTGGTTTCCCATGATCCTTCATGCTGCTTCAAGTCCTCATCATACCTTCTTTGCAGTTTTGCTACAAAGAAGTTTGTTATGTTTTAAGTAATCTATGGCTACCCCTTAACATAGAAGTCCTTCCATAAAAGCTGGTTTCTATGTTTTCTTTTTCTATCTCTTTGTTGTTGTTGTTGTTTGTGTATGTGTCCTGAAGCTTGAACTCTGGGCCTGGACATTGTCCCTGAGCTTTGTGCTCAACGACAGCACTCTACCACTTGAGCTACAGCTCCACTTGCAGATTTTTTGGTAGTTTAGTGGAGATAAGAGTCTCATGGACTTTCCTGCCCAGGTTGGCTTCGAACTGTGATCCTTAGATCCCAGCCTCCTAAGGGGCTAGGATTACATGCATGAGCCAACAGCACTGAGTTTTCTATTTCATTTTTGAAATCACTATCTTACAACTCTGCTCTTTCTACTCTATGATCCTGCTTCTTCCCTGTCTGTAAGATACCATATGCATACTCTAATGGCACTATGCCCCTGTATTGTCACTGCCAGCACCCCAATTCTTCAAAGATCAAGGACTCTGCCCACCATCAGTTTTTTCTGTCGCCAGCTTCCAGTGTATCTGGCATGGAATTACTCAATAAATGTTTCTTATCTCAATTAATTCTGGTTAACATTTCAGCCCAAGTATTTTATCTGTTTTAGGTCACCTTCTGTCTAAAACCTCAGTCATTAGGCCCATCCGGATCATTTCCAGATGTCAGAGAGCTAAGCTATGTCATGCGCAGTATGTTCTGCCAAGAGCATGAGCTCAGAAGACAGCCAACTCTGAGAAGGCACACCACCTGTTTCTAGCAATTAAGTTTTATTGGAACACAGTCAAGTTTATTCCTTCATATGTTGTCCATGGCCACATTTATATGACAATGATAGGAAAGAGTACCAGCAACACAGACCATGATGCCAGCAAAGTTTAATACATGAGCTGTGTCCATTCAAGGAGTCAGTCGATGTTAGAATACTTACTGTACTTATGATTCCTGCCAAACTTAGGATCCAGCAAGCAAAAAGACAAAAACACAAGTAACCATATAAATAAATGAGCAATGAATACTACCACATGTGAGGACCAGGAAAGGAAAAGGGGAACATTCTCTTTTTAATGAGAATAATGACCGAGTAGCTAGAAGGCATATTTTCTCCTAGGTAAAAGGGAAAGTTCCTTTCAGAAGGTGAAATTAAATGAGACCTGAACCACAGCCACAGCCAGTGGGAAGGAAGGCAGGAAACAGCCATATGAAAGATAAGGACATTCCAGAAGAAGGTCCTGCATGCATGAACTCCCACTCTTAAGAAGAAAAGGGCTGTGTGTTCACAGCTAGACTATAATGACCCAGAAGGAAATGATGATTAAAGTGAAGAAGGAATTACAGGTTCCTTGTGGGCCATTTTCAATGTAGAGTTTAACTTTTAAATTTCTAAGATATATTTTTATTATTAAAAAAATATATAGGGGGGGCTGGGAAGGTGGCTCAGTGGTAGAGCGCTTGCCTTGCATGCCTGAAGCCCTGGGTTCGATTCCTCAGCACCACATAAGCAAAAAGAAAAAAGCCGGAAGTGGCGCTATGGCTCAAGTGGTAGAGGCTAGCCTTGAGCTGAAGAGCTGAGGGACAGTGCCCAGGCCCAGAGTTCAGGCCCCACAACCGGACAAGAAAAAAAAATTTTTTTTAAATATATATATAGGGAAACACGACATAATCTTCTTTCAAGAGTGTTATGGCAAGAACAATAAATAGCAAATCCACCTCTAAATTCATGTAGCTTTTGCTAGAGTATAAGGACTTTCTGTTCTCATAATTGTCAGTACTTCCTTAAATACTTCAGCTAGCTCTAATTATTCCCACCCCCTTCCCCCGCAGTCATTATGATTAGTGAAACATCCAGCCCCTCTAATAAACCAACTGTTGCAAAGTCAGCCATGTCCCCATTATTCAGATGATACCAGCTTTGCAATAGGTGCTCCTTAATAAATCGAATTACAACTAATCTGCATAATATAAACAGAAAAGTAGCATTTCCTTTTAGGGAATAATTTGCTAAGGAAGGGTTAAATGACGTAAGGAACTGGTGGATTCAAATAAGATTGAATTCTGTCATATTTATGACTTTTTGAATTTAAGACATAAAAATATATTGAGTTTTATTACAAATAAACTCATGGTTCCTTATTTCCTCTTTTCTAAATCCAAATCCAAGTCAATATTTATTCATAAACATAAAAAACAACAATAATGTTAGTAACAAAACAGAAACTGTTCTAAGCACTTTACCCACATAATCTCATTCACTCTCCATAAGCAGGGAATCTATTTTATGTCTACTTTACAGATTAGAATGTTTAGGTGCAGATGGCTTACAAGCACATTGCCTATTTCTTTAGACACACTGCCTCCCAATCATAATGCCATTCTCATCAACTGCATTCCAGGGTGCTTTCCTCCAAAAATAAAATTTCACTTGTTTTCATGGTATGTTCTTGGAAGCATGGTTTTAACCCCATGAACTTAATTTGTCTGTGCCACAAGAAAACACAGACAAAAATTATTAAGACCAGTGGTACTAGAAAAACATTTAAGAAAATCTAAGCTGGAAAATGGCTCAAGTGATACAGGGTTAAGCTTGAGAGAAAAAGCTAAGGGAAAGCGTCCAGGCCCTGAGTTCCAGCCCCAGTATAGCACCTCAAGGAAAAAAAAAAAAAGAAGACTTTTTTTTTTTTTTTTTTGGTCGGTCATGGGGCTTGAACTCTGGGCCTGGGCGCTGTCCCTCAGCTCTTCAGCTCAAGGCAAGCGCTCTACCACTTGAGCTACAGCACCACTTCCGGTTTTCTGGTGGTTTATTGGAGATAGGAGTCTCACGGTCTCTCCTGCCCCGGCTGGCTTTGAACCTCGATCCTCAGATCTCAGCCTCCTGAGTAGCTAGGATTACAGGGTGAGCCACAAGCACACGGCTAAGAAGAATTTTTTTTAATCTAAGCAAGCTAGGTACCACCTGGAGGCAGAAAGCCGATGACTGAGGTTGGAAACCAACTAAGCGGTAAAGTCCATGAGACTCTTATCTCCAAATGAGTTCAAGGCCCAGTACCAGGGGCCTGAACTTAAAAAAAAAAAAAAAAAAGAAGAAGAAGAAAAGAAAAGAAAAAAGTATATTTCTAGTTACCCAGTCTCCCCTAAACTGCACCATATTCTTTGGAACATTAACAGCATGGGAACAAAATAAGACAACATGATTTCAAAAGACAACATGATTTTTAATAAGCTTCTAATAAATTAGAAGAGTAGCCCCTAGAATCAAACAAACCAATAAAACAGATTTACAGGACAATTATATCCATCACCTGGATTTACTAGTTGCCTACATTAACTATACTAAAGGGGAACATGGCTCAAAATCATAGACTATGTGAAAGTCTCTTCCCCTACTTCTTCCTACCAAGAGAAACAGAAGCCTGAGAAAATAACCCATTTTTTATTCCATCCCTTCCTACTTTTCTACATGCCATCAAGTTCTGCATCATAAATAACCAGCAACCACAGGCTACCCATTATTTGCCTTTTTAATACTATTTCATTCTACTTTTGTTTTTATTTCATTTCATTTAGTATGTGTGAGGACCTGCATTCAGTCTCCAGGATCAAAAAGATTTTTTTTAAAAACATAGAAGACAAAAAAAGATATTACAAATTTAAAAAAACCCTGAAAGTTCCCAATCATAGGGTGTTTATATTTACAAAAGCACAGGCCATGCATGCATGCACAGGTTTGATGGAAAGCCAAAAGAGACTGATCTGATTATACAACAACAGGTTTGTTTTTTAAAAGGTTAAAGCTGAATAGCTAAGAGAATGCACAATGTCAAGAATAATGAACTCGGGGGCTGGGAAGGTGGCTCAGTGGTAGAGCGCTTGCCTTGCATGCATGATGCCCTGGGTTTGATTCCTCAGCACTACATAAGCAGAAAAAGCAGGAAGTGGCACTGTGGCTCAAGTGGTAGAGTGCTAGCCTTGAGCTGAGGGACAGTGCCCAGGCCCAGAGTTCAGGCCCCACAACCGACAAAAAAAAAAAAAAAAAAAAAAAGAATGAACTCTGGGTCGAGAGATGATATAATTAGGAATATATTGTGCCAGCTCCAACATTTGAAATATTTTCTCTGATTTAAGGACATTATCTAAATACTATTATGCGTACGTCAGTTTACATTTGCAGAAATTGAGTCTTAGGAACATATTATGGTCATTTAGCTGGTAAACAGGAAAACTAGACTTTGAATATAGTAAAATGCATACAGAAAGGTCAGCCAGACCCAAGCCTTCCAACTTACTAGCAACACCAATTGTTAAATTTCTATTCGGTTGAAGGCATATTAGGGACAAGTTTTATTAAATTCTAAGGAAACAATGATGGACTTATATTAGGAACCAGGTACATAAGACAGCTGTCATCATAAAAAAAAAAAAAAACAACTAGAATGTCATCTAATCTTTACATCAGCATAGCCAGATGATCTGTATCAAAATAGAATGAAAAGGCAAGCAATATGCAGTGTGTCATGGAGGTACAAAGCTTTAATTCAATAGAAGGAATAAGTCTGATTTTTTTAGATGTTATACAACAGTAATAGACACAGCCAATTACCGAGTGCTGCACACTTCAGTGTCATTGTGGGGGGGGGTGATATCAGATGTTTGAGATGGTGGATGAATTGATTGGCTTCATTTGGTCATTTCACCTTATATTAGAAAGTCATAGCACCACTGTAAACCCCACAAATATGAACAGCTGTAATTTTTTAATGTACAATAAAAATTAATTAAGGAGCTACAGCTAGTAACAGAACATTTAGAAAAAGATGAAGAGATACACAAACTGCTTCTCCAGAGAAAGGGAGCCAGAGCTGGGGAGAGGAACAGAGTGTGTTCCCACTCTATCTGTAATGTTGGATTGCTTTCAGTAAATAAAAATCTTAAAACAAAATGTTCGTGCCAGGTAATGGTCCTATGGTACTTTTACTGCCATTCAATAGCCCTGAAATTTTACCTCTCTATTTTTTTTTAAATTAAAATGGTGACCACTTGTTGTTGCTGTTGTTATAAAGATGACAGACAGGGGCTCCAGTTACATAAGTCAAATAAAGAGAACATTTCTTTTTGGAGCATTCTTTTCTCTTTCTTCTTTCTTCACTCTCTTTCAGCTTTTCCCACCTGTCCCCACCCACAAGTTATAGAGTTCATTTTTAACAACATGTCTAGTGAATATCACTGCTGCATTTGTTCAACCTTTATCCCTCCATTTCAGTGTCCCCATCTTGCCTTCCTAAAGACAGATAAACGAATAAACAAGATGAGACTTTTTTTTTGGGGGGGGGTCCGGTCATGGGGCCTGAACTCTGGGCCTGGGCGCTGTCCCTCAGCTCTTCAGCTCAAGGCTAGCACTCTACCACTTGAGCCACAGCGCCACTTCTGGCTTTTTTCTTTTTGCTTATGTGGTGCTGAGGAATCGAACCCAGGGCCTCAGGCATGCAAGGCAAGCGCTCTACCACTGAGCCACCTTCCCAGCCCAAATAATGTTTTATTTTTTATTTATTTATTTTTTTTTTGTTGGTCGTGGGGCTTGAACTCTGGGCCTGGGCACTGTCCCTCAGCTCTTCAGCTCAAGGCGAGCGCTCTACCACTTGAGCTACAGCACCACTTCTGGTTTTCTGGTGGTTTATTGGAGATAGGAGTCTCACGGTCTCTCCAGCCGGGGCTGGCTTTGAACCTCGATCCTCAGATCTCAGCCTCCTGAGTAGCTAGGATTACAGGCGTGAGCCACCAGCGCCAGGCCGAATAAACAAGATGAAAAGCAAAGAAAAACAGTAACAAAGAAAATTCCTCATTTCCATTTCATGGAGTTCATTCTGATAATTATTATTTTATGAGATCTGATGCACATAGGCATTATACCTTTGTGTTCCTCTCCTAAAAGTATCTTCCTTTACCCCCCAAAATTTTAAGGAACCCAAATATCTCACCTAATGAACACTATAGCCAGGTGCCAATGGCTCACATCTGTAATCCTAGCTATTTAAGAAGCTGAGATCTGAGGATCGAGGTTCAAAGCCAACCCAGGCAGAAAAGTTCAGGTGCCTCTTATTTCCAATTAACCAGAAAACGCCAGAAGTGAAGGTGTGGCTCAGGTGGTAGGGCACAAGCCCTGAGCACAAAAACTAAGCAAGAGTGCAAAAAAAAAAAAAAAACAAAAAAAACAAAAAAAAAAAAGGGAAGGAAAAAGAGAAAGAGAAAAAGACCCGCAGACAGACGGATGGAAGGAAGAGAAGGAAGGGAGGAAGGGAGGAAGGATATCACATGTGAACCCCGTCGGATATATCCTGCCTGATATGGCAACAGAAACAGCATAACACTCCCTTATCACCAAGCAGCCAATTTCTATACAGAACTCCTAATCTAATTCTAGAAATAAAATGGTATCACTCACAGATCTAAATCGTGAGATTCTTATCTATAGGATAGACCCTGACTCAGTATCTCCTAAGGAAGCCGAAGGAAGATTGAAAGAGGAAGCAACTAAAGACAATTCTTGAATTAAACCACTGTCTCCCTGCTCAGCCTCAATCCATGGCCCCATGTCCTTTCTAAGCCCTTCAAAAGCCTTTTTTTTTTTTTTTGGCATTTGTCTTATTTATTATGTAATGGAGAGACATCAAAATTTACTATTACCTTATACCACATATATTTCCTTTTTTTCTTTTTTTTATTGTGAAGATTCTGTGCAGAGGGGTTACAGTTTAGAGACATCTAGTAGACAGTTTCCTTTGGTTTAAAGGATAAACCTCTCATCCAATAATCATTTATATCAGACAGATAACAAGGATCTAAGGACACATACAAAAACCCTACCTCTAAAGATACCTCTACTGGGAAAAGAAAGATGGAAGGATTTTTTTTTTTTTTTTTTGGGGGGGGGGTCGGTCATGGTGCTTGAACTCTGGACCTAGGCGCTGTCCCTCAGCTCTTCAGCTTAAGGCTTGCACTCTACCACTTGAGCCACAGTGCCACTTCCAGTTTCCTGGTGGTTAATTAGAGATAAGAGTCTCACAGACTTTCCTGCCCAGGCTGGCTTTGAACTGTGATCTCAGATCTCAGCCTCCTGAGTAGTAAGGATTACTGGCGTGAGCCACTGGTGCCCAGTGGGAAGGTGAATATTTTTTAAATACAGTGCAAGGAAGTTTGGAGACAGTAAAGTTTGGAGAAACACAGTGAATGCTGGTGATGATAATGGATTAGGGGGCCGGGGATGGAAGAAAGCAATAGGAAGGAATATATTTTGAGCAAAATTCACTATATGTACATCGGAAATGCCTCCGTGAAATCCTCGGTGCAACTAATACACACTAAAAAAGAAAAAAAGAATGACAAGAAAGTATAACAGGCTTGACTGTAGGTGAAGGAGGAGGAAGGAAAGCTAATGAAGAAGATGAATGGGGATGAATATGCCCAAATAGTTTACATGCACATGAGAAAAAGAGAACAATGAAAACTACTGAAATATGTTAATTAGGGAAGGGAACTGATGGGGAGATTAATAGGGATACACTGCATGCAATGAAACCTCCCTAGTATATGTTACTTTTAAAAACTTCTATTAATTTCTCCTCCCCTCGGTTTCTGAGACATCATCATCACAAAATGAAGAATATTCAAGTGCACACCTTAGCTAGATGTTCCCTGAGGATGAACAATACTGTCACAAAAGCGTAAAGCAACCCGGCAGGCCGGCAGCTTATGTGGTCTTCTCTGTGTTTCTCTTTTCTTCTTTTCTCTTCCTTTCACAGGATCCCACTATGTAGCCCTGGTTAGCCTTGAACTCTTGATCCTCCCAAATCTGGGATTATTATAGGTGAGGACCACCATGCCTGGCTCTGATCTGTGCTTTTCTTTTTTTTTGGGGGGGGGGGTCTGGTTGTGGGGCCTGAACTCTGGGCCTGGGCGCTGTCTCTCAGCTCTTCAGCTCAAAGCTAGTGCTCTACCATTTGAGCCACAGCACCACTTCCGGCTTTTTTCTTTTTGCTTATGTGGTGCTGAGGAATCGAACCCAGGGCCTCAGGCATGCAAGGCAAGCGCTCTACCACTGAGCCACCTTCCCAGCCCCTGATCTGTGCCTTTCTAATAGGTTCGACACTGAAAAGAACATGAGGGAATAAATGCTTAACTCAGCTAAGATTCTGCTTTTCACCAGCCAGAGATTTAGTTCAGCAAATAACAAGACCCCTCATCTAAAAACAAAAATGGAAGGAAACACTACTATGCATCCATCTACGCTATACTTGCTTTAGAAACATGAGCTATAAAGTAGTAATACAGTGACAATCTCATGGAACAGGATTCCTTTGGACAGAGAGGCATACAGGAGACTGGTGGCATTTCCAGCACTCTGGATCAATAATAGATCAGAGCAGTGGAACCTGTAGGATGTGGACTCCTAGAAGCAAGCGTGGGCCAGCCAGGAGGAGGCTGCAACTGCTCAGGACCTGACATCTTTGGCCTAAGAAACAAAGAACAGATAGAGGCCACCCAACCCAACAGGGGAAACCAGTTCCATGAGGGGAAAACATGCTCTGCCCAGTAAAGCAATCCAGAATTCCTATTTAGACAACAGGGAATGAAGGTGAATGCCTACAAACATATTCCTCCTATGTCTACCTCCATGGAAGCTTTTTTAAACAGAGTAATAGAAATCAGCGGAACCTAAGCTGAGAGTCAAACAGCAGCAATTTGGGCTCAGTGTGGCAAATCCAAGGATGCAGTGGCTGTGGCTATTTAGGAAGTGGCTGCCTTCTGGACTGATCCCCAGAGGAAAGCCAGGGCCTGACCGCAAAACAGACAAGAGGTCAGGAGTATGGTCTGAGGTGGTGGTGGCAGCAATGCAGAAAGACACATGAAAGGGGGAAACACTAGGGAGAGAAAGGGGTGACAACATCTCGTTATTGACCCAACAGTGAGTCAGTAACCCACTGATGGCACACCCCTTTCATCCTAACTACTTAGGAGGCTGAGATCTGAGGATAAGGTTCAAATTCAGCCCAGGCAGGAAAGTTTGTGAGTCTCTTCTGTCCAATTAACCACCAAAAAGCTAGAAATGGAACTGTAGCTCAAGTAGTAGAGCACCAGCCTTGAGCAAAAAAGCTAAGGACAGTGCCCAGGCCCTGATTTCAAGCTCTAGCCCAGGAAAAATTGTGTTACAGGAATGGCAAACTGACTACCACACCTGCCTAACTAAGTCCTTAAGACCAGCAATGACCAGAGCTGGTTTTTGGAAACCTTCAATGATTCACTTCACCAATGGTGGATATGACCTTCAGGTCTTCAGGACAAGGAGAATTTGGCCTGAAGTAGAATAAAGAACATTGTCAACTCTTCTGCCTCCTCACAAGAAGGCTTTTGGCCTGGAGGAAGCTAAGTTTTGTTCAAAAACTAGTGGGACCTGCTATGAATGAGTAACAGGCAGTAGCACAGAAAGTCCTTGTGAGTTCTACTGGAACTATGATGTTATCTATACCCTATCACAGGCAGCCGCAAGCCTCACTGGAAACCAAGGAGCAGACAAATGCACCAGACCATGGCAACCAATGTAGGCAATTCTGGGGTTACACAGGGGCCTGAATTGAAAGTACAATGGAGGAGAGAACATCTATCAACTTACACATCATACCTAACAATGCCACAGCTGGCCGGTCTTGGAGAGAAAAGCAGTTTAGATCAAACATGCTAACTCTGACAGTTGTCTCAGATGGTTGTAAGGATCCATGCAAAGAATGATTAAAGATGATAAACAGAAGAAAATCCCACATGAATTCAAATCATATAGTTCGTACACTGGGTAACCTAGGTTTGAATCCTGGCTTGACCATTACCCTAGTTAGTCAGGTTAGACTGAAGGGGAAGTGAGTTGATGTCTTCTTTGTGACTTAGTTTTCCATTTGTAAATTGTACTGCTGTGAGAATTATGCATAAACATCTAAAGAGCTTGCAAACCATAGTACCTGGCTTATAGCAAGAGATAGGTAAGAAGCAACTATGATCTATAAACTCCAAGCTTGTCACCATCTCTTAAAGCTTTTGTTCTACAATTTTTGTTAAGTCCAAGCTTATCAGACAGAAAATGGAATATTTTGTTGTTATTTGGGGTGTTGTTGTTGTTGTTTGTACCAGTACCGGGGCTTGAACTCAGGGCCTGGGCACTGTTCCTTAGCTTTTCTTCTACTCAAGGCTGGTGTTCTATTACTTGAACTACACAGCTCCTCTTCCAGCTTTTTGATGGTTAAATATAAGATTTTCACAGACATTCTTGCCTGATGTGGCTTTGAACCTCAATTCTCAGAACTCAGCCTCCTGAGTTATAGGCATGAACCACTCGCTAGCAAATGTCTATTTTGATAAGCAGTCTAGCCCTATCATTCACTGCCTGCCTTGAGGAATACTTTCAGTTCCCCATGCAAAAGTAAGAGTAGACTTAACTACCCAGTGTTAGACCCATCCGGAAATTTGAAGTAATCAAGTCAAGTCAAAAGCACAGCAGTTATTCATAAGCTGTAAGACACTGAACAACTGAACAGATCTTAGTGGCAAGTTCCACAAAACGGTAGGTACATGGTGAAAAAAAAACAAGTACTTAAATCTTGTCTTACTGAAACAATTCTTTTTTTTGTCGGTAGTGGGGCTCGAACTCTGGGCTTGGGTGCTATCCCTCAGCTCTTCAGCTCAAGGCAAGGGTTCTACCGCTTGAGCCACAGCGCCACTTCCTGTTTTCTAGTGGCTTATTGGAGATAAGAGTCTCACAGACTTTCCTGCCCAGACTGGCTTTGAACTGCTATCCTCAAATCTCAGCCTCCTGAGTAGTTAGGATTACAGGCGTGAGCCACCCATGCCCAGCTTGCTGAAACAATTCTAAAAGAATTTTAAAAAAATTTAAAAAAAGCATGTTATGACTATTGTGAACTGAATAGAACAGGAGGTTACAGGAAAAACCAGTGTCACCAAGACGCCTCTGAGTTGATTGCCAGCCGCCATCAACAGGTTCCTAGGAGGGACTCATAAATGTACCAAGACACTCATGTGATCTAGCCCTGCCTAGGCATGAAATACATCTATTCAGTAACCACTGGAATTATAAGAAAGAATTCAGGAGGGAGGGGCAGCTGAAAACAGGTCTGACCTGCAGCAAAAGGACCTGTTTCCAGCCCCAGCCAGACTTCACAGGAAAGCAGTTTGAGAAGTCTGCAGCTGATGCCTGCAGGCCTTTTTGCCTTCCCTGGCCCAGATTTCAACAGAAGCTCTTCAGGGTAACCTGACTTGTCCTTCCCAATAACTTCATACATCTACTTCCTCCCCTTTTTCCCAGAGAAAATGCTCATTTTCTACCATCCATTTCTTAACATGATATATTTTAAAGATGGGAAATACTATAGCAAATGGAACATTTGCCTCTTTTATCATTCTACCCATGAAATGCCACCCTTATATTACATAAAAGTAAGAGCAGGAGAGTCTAGGAGACGCTTATCTCCAAAAAGAAAAAGGACAAAATGGAGGTGTGGCTCAAGTCATAGAGTACCAGGCTTCAGTGAAAAAGTAAGGAACAGAATCTAGGCCTTTAGTTCAAGCCCCAGTACCAGGATAGATAGATAGATAGATAGATAGATAGATAGATAGATAGATAGATAGATAGATAGATAGATAGATAGATAGATAGATAGATAGATAGATAGATAGATAGATAACAGATAGATATGGAAGGATGTTAACTTTTCTTGCTTCATCGTAAACTACAAGCACTTTAAAGGCAAGGATTTCTATACATTTTCAGTATAATGTAGGTATGCAAAAGCAAAATCACTTCAAGACACTATGTTGAAAACGAACTTTACAACTTCAGGGGGGGGAGAGGGGGTTAGAGAGGTGGGGAGGGAAGGGATAGCAGGAGAAAAACAAAGGAGGGGGTAACAATGCTCAATAGGAAATAGACTCATTACCTTATTCATATAACCGTAAGCCCTCTGTACAGTATCTTTCCAAAACGGCAAATAAAAAGCAAATATCATATAAAATATACACATCACTTTAAAGACAAGAAAAATTTCCTTTTCTTTTTTTTATTGTTTTTGCGGGGGAGTTCCGGTCGTGGGGCCTAAACTCTGGGCCTGGGCGCTGTCCCTCAGCACTTCAGCTCAAAGCTAGCACTCTACCACTTGAACCACAGCGCCACTTCCAGCTTTTTTCTTTTTGCTTATGTGGTGCTGAGGGCCTCATGCATGAGAGGCAAGCGCTCTACCACTGAGCCAACTTTCCAGCCCCTCCTTTTCTTTTCGTTTTTTAACGCCATTCCTTTAACAGCACTAAGGTGCTTCGATCCTTTATTTATTTATATTAAATAGTTGTACAAAGGGGTTTCAATTGGAGAAGTGAGGTTATGAGTACAATGCATCTTGATCAGTGTCGCCCATACCATCTTTCTCCCTTATCTTCCCCCAACCCATTCCATCCCTGCTCTCTACCATTGTTTTTAAATCCCAAATGCATTAGGCTACTTTCAGAACACAACTAAAGGACTTAGCTATTAATGGCACTGGGTCTTAGGAAACAACACTTCAGTGTGGCCCAGCAACATGAACAGCCCTTGGAATTCAAGAATACTGGAAGGCCTGCCAGGCACCAGTGGCTTACACTTACAACGTTCAGTAGGCAAAGAACTAGGATCTTGGTTAGAATTCATCCCAAAGAGTAAAGTCTATGAGACCCTTATCTACCAAAAAGCTGGAAACAAAGCCATGGTTCAAGCAGTAGAACACCAGCCTTGAGCAGAAAAACCTAAGGAACTGCACCCAAGCCCCAAGTTCAAACTGGCAAAAAAAAAAAAAAAATTTAAGTATACGTACATATAAAAGAAGGCTTTTAAAAGCTGCCCCAGAATTCATGTCTCTCCTTTCCTTTGTTTTTCCCCCAATTGCAAATTGAAGCTTTCCCTGAAGTTTCCCATTTGGCTAGCAAAGGAATCTCATTAGTAGGCAAGGTTAAACTTATATCACAGAAACAAAACAGAGCAATGTCAAAACACCTAAACAGAACCTGCCATGGCCTACTGTCTATTCTCCATTCAATCTCCAGAAAGAACGCTTTACAAACTATTTCCTATCCTTTGGAGTTCATTCAACTCCCCTAAAACATGTGATGCCTCCCAAGTTGTTTACATAACCCCTTTTTCCTCTCCCCTATGAACTGTATTTAAGCGCCTCCATCACATGGCCCTTCTCAGTTTTATTTTCAGGATGGCTCCTTTGTTTATGCACTAAATAAATCACACACCCTTTCTCTTTCAGTAAACCTATAGAGGGCAGAGGAGACACTTTCCCTGTTGACTTAGAACCAGTACACTGTAGCTTGGCATTACGCAGAAACAAGGTAGGTGCAGTGAGATACTGTAATCCCAGTTACTTGGGAGACAGAATTTAGGAGGACCTAGGTTCAAAGCCAGCTTCAGCAAAAAGTTAAGGAGATTCTATCTCAAAAAAAAAAACAAGCCAAGGATGATGTGCATGTCCATCACTTCATTTATGCAGGAGCGATAGATAGGATTGAAGTAAAGACGCTTCCTGAAAAATAACCAAAGCAGAAAGAACAGGAAAAGTGGTTCGGGTGGTAGGATACTTTCCTACCAATACAAAATCCTAAATTCAAATTCTAGCACAGAAAGAAGGAAGGAAGGAGGGAGGGAAAGAAAAAGAGAGAAAGAGGGGGAGGGAGGGAGCAAGGCAAAGGAGAGAAGAAAGTACATCAATTATTCATTATGAAGACACTTGTACCATATCTAATGGGCCAACTCATAATGTTGAAATCTGATTTTTTAAAAAAGAAAAGAAAGAAAAGAATCAAGCCAGGCTCCAATGGCTCATGACTAGCTACTCAAAACTTGAACTCTGAAAGATTTTGGTTCAAAGTCAGCCCAGGTAGGAAAATCCCTAAGACTCTTACCCCTAACCACCAAAAAGCAGGAAATAGAACTGTGGCTCAAATGGTAGAGTACCACCAGCCTTGAGCAGAAAAAAGCTAAGGGATAACACCCAGGCCCTGAGTTCAAGCCCCAATAACCACATGAAAGAAAAACAAGGAGGGAAGGATAGAAGAAGGGAGGAAAGGAGTGAAGGACCCAATAGTTTAAAATAACATACCTTGCTTTACTAACTATATATCTCTGAGAGATAATGGGGGATAGTTTCGCTTAAAGAGACAGGCAATCATTAACAATATTCATGAACATTATAAAAAGATAATGTTACCTGACTACAGCCATTAGTACACTCCAACTGTATAGCAGTTTTGACAACAAAATACAAACTGAATCAGAGCAAGATCTATTGCTACTAATGAGAAAGAGACCACAAGCACAGGCTAATCCTTCATTAATAACTGGTGGTAACCAGCTGTCAACTTTGTACTTGATGATGCCACAAAACTATTATTGCCTGATAAACAAACACAGCAGCTGTACACATTCTCTTGTGATTATCTTCATCTCACAGGATGAAAAATGTAGAGCAAATATTAACATGCTTAATGATGTGCTCATTATGATAAGACAGCAAAAACTAAACCTCCTACAGGTCAGGTGTTGCTGAGCTCAGGAACATTGCCTTTTCTGATGATATTAAGCTCTCTTTCACTTGGAAAAATACAACTCAGCCAAAAAGTATTCAGTCCCGGCTTCTAATAAGACCACTTTAGGAATGAGTGGAGATGTATAAACCAGCTTTTCTCAAAGTGGTCCATGACATTCTATGCGTCTTCAAGAATCTTCCTGGACATCCATCAAAACAAAACTACTTTTATTTATTAACTTTTTCATTATATTTAAATAGTTGTACAAAGGATTTCCAATTAAACACATTAATCGTGTGTGGCACGCGCAATTAAACTCAGGGCCTGGGTGCTGTCCCTTAGCTTTTTTGTTCAAGGCTAGCACTGGATCACTTGAGTCATGGCTCCATTACCAGCTTTTCTGATGGTTGATCGGTAATAAGTAACCTACAGACTTTTCTTCTTGGTTGGCTTCAAACCACAATCTTAGATCTCAGCCTCCTAAATTGCTAGGATAATATGTATACATGAACCACTAATGTCAATTTATGTACTCAATTTATGAGTACAATGTATCCTGACCAAGGTCACTCTCCCTCAAAACTGTTTTTGTTTTGTTTTTTGTCGGTCGTAGGGCTTGAACTCGGCCTGTGGGGCTTGAACTCGGCCTGGGCGCTGTCCCCTCAGCTCTTCAGCTCAAGGTTAATGCTCTACCACTTGAGCCACAGCACCACTTCTGGTTTTCTGGTGGTTTGTTGGAGATGAAGAGTTTCACAAGCTTTCCTGCCAGGCTGGCTTTGAACCAAGATCTTAGATCTCAGCCTCCTGAGTAGCTAGGATTACAGGTGTAAGCCATTGGCACCAGGCTACAAAACTGTTCTTATAACGGTGCTGAGGGAAGCTTAGTGGTAGAGCACATGCTTGGTATAAACAAGATCCAATCCCCAACACCACCAAAAAAAAAAAAAAAAAAATATATATATATATATATATATATACACACATATATATACAGTATGTATAATATATTATATCATATCACATATATGCTATATATACTACGTATACTATATATAACATACTGTATTTATACTGTCTATGTTCTATATGTACTTATATATTCATATGTTATATATATACTAATGCTATAAGGTTGTTTGCAATGTTCACTCTTTGATGATAAAAAAAGAATGTATAAAATTGCTACGATCTTAATACAGATCAAAGACATGGAAAAAACTGTGTAGACATTAGGCTATAGTCAATATCACTACAAAGTCTAAGTGGAAAATGCTCATTTCATCTTGCCCCGTGCTGGTGGGTCACACCTGTAACCCCAGCTACTCAGGAGACTGAGATCAGAGGATTGTGGTTCAAGGCCAGCCAGAGCAGGAAAGTCCATGAGACTTTTATCTCCAATTAACTACAAAAATCTACAAGTGGAGCTGTGGCTCCACTAGTAGAGTGCTAGCCCTGAGCAAAAAGATCTCAGAGATCATGCCCAGGCCCTGAGTTCAAATCCCAGGACTGGCACCAAAAAGTAAAAGGAAGACCCTGACTAAAATACGTCTACCCAGGGGTTGATTTCTATTGTGTTAACCTTTTGAACAATAAACAGAAATGTGTACAAAATTAGGACCAGGAAACTGAAACATGCCTTGTTTGAGGAGGTGGAATTGAAGAGAAGCAGGAAGACAAATAGAGAGAGGAACAGTGGGCAAATACAGCCACAGTACTCACTGTATATATATGAAAATCAGACTAAGAACTTGAGAAGAAATGGTAAGGAAGATCGAGGAGAGAGGGATAAGGAGAGGTGACACCGGTCAAGATATACTGCACATATAAAATGACATACTGAATTAAAACTCCTTTGTACATCCATTAAAAGACAATTTTTACATTAAAATTAAGAAAAAAGTACCCTGATGAGCTAATGAAAATTAACAACTTCACACAAACTCAACCCTGGAGCACTTGCTTTTCTGACATTCTTCAGCCAAGTAGGAAGAAGCCCAGAATGATTTGTGCCTCACACTGATCTGTGAAGACCGCTCAAGGAAAAGACCACACCAACATTTTCTAACCATAAGTTTGTATAAGGCTCAATTGTCTCTATATATTTCAACCAAACAACAAAGCACAGTAAATTGAGTGAAGAAGCAGACATGAGAATCCCATTTATACTAAGCCAGACATTTAAGAGTTAGAAAAATGCAAAACAGGGCTGAGGACACAGATCAGTTCACAGACTTTCCTACCATGCACAAGACTTGGGTTTGGACTTTAGCACTACCATAAGAAAAAACAACAAAACAGTCCTTCTTTTCTCAATGAATTTTCTTGGAAAAGCTTTTTTTTTCATATATAATGGGACTATTAATGTTTCAACAAATAAACAGTAAAATTTCCTATTTAAATGTCTACTATGGTAATATCCATAGATATAACTCACATGAATGGAAAGGCTTCAAATTCCTTATTAATTTGTTTGCTAGTACTAGGACTTGAACTCAGGTCCTGAGCACTGTCCCTTAGCTTTTTTGTGCTCAGGACTGGCACTCTACCACTTAGCCACATTTCCGCTTCTGGTTTTTTGATGGCTAATGGAAGATAACAGTCTCATGGATTTTCTTAACAGGGTTGGCTTCCAACAGCAATCCTCAGCTCTCAGCCTCCTGAGTATCTAGGATTACACGTGTGAGCCACCAGCGCCCGGCCTTATTAACTTTTAAAAGTATAAAATAATCCTAAAGCCAAAAGTTTAAATATTGGGGCTCCAAGATAAAGAGTTGAGGTCAAGGCCGTTCTTGCGCAAATGAGCCTTATTCTTTGATTTGTCCTTCAAACAAAACAGTAAAACTGGCGGCCACAGCCAATCAAGGGCCCTAATTATTTCCACAGTAGAAGGAAGGTCAAGAGACACAAAGTAAGACAGCACTCCCTGCTTAGTTCACATATCTCTTGGTAATAGGAGCTGGGCACTGGTGGCTCATGCCTGTAACCTTAGCTACTCAGGAGGCTGAGATCTGAGGATCATGGTTCAAAGCAAGCCTGGGAAGGAGAGTCCATTAGACCCTTATCTCCAATTAACCACCAGAAAACTAGAAGTGGAGCTATGGCTCAGAGTGGTAGAGTGCTAACCTTGAACAAAAGAGCTCAGGAATAGCACCCAGGCCCTGAGTTCAAGCCCCATGACCAAACCAAAAGAAAAAGAAAAAGAAAAAGAAAAGCTAGAGGCAAATCGCTTCCAACACTCTTTTCTCTAAGATATCTGCAGAAATTGCCAAAAGCACTAGCTAAAGCAAAGAAACATCTCCTTGTAACAGCAGGCTAGTAAGCTCTTCAAGACCAGATTTAAAACAAAAGTGAAGTCAGATGGCAATCAATTCTCAAATTTTTTCCCATGTTTAATGAGATGTGTGTTCTGAAGCTCACAATCACCATTACAACACCTAAGGTGGATTTAAAGTAGTGTAGAGATTTCTCTTTTTTGGGTGGGAGGGCAGTACTGAGGTTGGAACTCAGGGCCTTGTACTTGCTAAGCCAGCACTCTACTACTTAACACATGCTCCCAGTCCTTTATTGGTTTAAATAAGATACTGTATAATTTTTCCCAGGTAAAAATAAAATAAAAAAAGGAGTGGCGCTGTAGCTCAAGTGCTAGAGCACTCGCCTTGAGCTGAAGAGCTGAGGGACAGCGCCCAGGCCCAGAGTTCAAGCCCCATGACCGACAAAAAAATAAAATAAAATAAAATAAAATAAAATAATTTTTCCCAGGTGACTTTGAACAGTAATCCTCCAGATCATGACCACTTGAGTTGCTAGGATGATAGGCATGAGCTACTACATCCAGTTAAGACTTTGTTTTTTGATCGCAGTGAAAGACAAGTCACTGTGATATTCATAGCAGATAAGTAACATCAACCAAAATCTACCTGTGATGCTGTGTTGGAGAAAAGACCTAGGAGAAATAGCAAAGCAGGAAAGTGACTACAATCAGCCAAGCCACAGATAATGATTTATTGTCTCCCGGGAAAGCAAGAACAGCATTATTTCTAATTTATTTATCTATTTATTTATTGTCTCCTGGGAAAGCAAGAACAGCATTATTTCTAATACTGCTATTAACAGATCTGATACATAACGACCTAGTTTCCCATGAAGCAGTAACAAAAGCTGGCTTTGTGTTACTGGTGTTACTTCACAAATTACACAGTCTTTTTCTTTTCTTCTTTCTGTTAAGGAGTATTCAAATATATACCAGCAGAGAGAATGGTATATAAGAAAGTGTGTCTCTGTGCACTCCAAATCTCCATTTCATAGCCAAGTTAACTCCCTAACTTCCTATCTCAGATTATTATGCAAATTATATATGCTCTTATTAGAATAAAATGGCTATATTAAAATAGAATTTTAAGGAAACAGCCCAAGAAGTAACTCATGTTTGCCCACTGCTGTTATTAGTTGAACTGTTTGTATGTGAACTTGGTAATATGCAGACTACTTCAGTGCATTTTCATTAATATTTTCTTTATTACTAAAGTATAATCACCCTGACTAAATGATTCTGTAATCCTTTGCATACTTTATATTAATAATTCCCATAAGGAAGAATAAATGTCAACTGCTTTGCATTTAAGTTGTTTTCTCCATTTTATGTTACTTTTTTTTCTTTCTTTTTTTTTTTTTGGTTGGTCATGGGGCCTGAACTCTGGGCCTGGGTGCTGTCCCTCAGCTCTTCAACTTAAGGCTAGTACTCTACCACTTGAGTCACAGTACCACTTGCAGCTTTTTCTGCTTATGTGATGTTGAGGAATTGAACCCATGGCCTGCCTCATGCATGCAAGGCAAGCACGCTACTCTAAGCCACCTTCCCAGCCTTTTGATTTTCTTTTTGGTGGTAGTACCGGGGTTTGAACCCAGGGCCCTGAGCTTGCTAGGCAGGCATTCTTACCACTGAGCCATACCTCCAGCCCCTATATGTGTTGTGTATCCAGACCCTATATGTGTTGTGTATCTAATAACATACACTAGTGAATGCTGGACATACATTAATGTATCAGAGATCGGGTTCCTAGGAATATACACAGAGCAATCAATAGAAGATATAATGCCCAGTAAGATCAAGAAAAGTAGTTCCTTTGGACAGATGGCTCATCAAGAAACATTAGCTAGAGGCTCAGATTAGCCCTCATGAAAATAGTCAAACCTACGTAATTTCTTGCAGGGCACTGGTGGCTCATGCCTGTGATCCTAGATACTTAGGAGGCTGAGATCTGGAGATTAAGGTTCAAAGTCAACCCAGGCAATGAAATCCATGAGACTCTTAACTCCAATTAAGCATTAAAAAAAAAAAAAAAAGGCCAGAAATAAAAGTGTGGTTCAAGTGGCAGAGTGCAAGCCTTGAGCAGAAAAAGCTCCGGGATAGTGCCCATGGTCTAAGTTCAAGCCCCAAGAACAGCGCGCGCGCCTCCCCCCTCCCCCCCCCCCCCACGAACAAAAAGAAAACCTATATCATTTCAATTGGGAATTCTTACAAAAGCAAAATATTTAAGGAAAATATTAAAGATATATATTAGCAATTAAGCCAGAGGTGATGATATACATCTGTAATCCCAGCAATCAAAAGGACAAAAGCAGGAGTTTTCAGTCTCAGGCCAGCCTGTGCTACAGGTGAAACACTGACTAAAAGATAGATAGATAGATAGATAGATAGATAGATAGATAGATAGATAGATAGATAGATAGATAGATAATTTCTCTGTTAAGAAGAAATTTATACTATGCAAAAGTGCAAAATATGTGCAAACTTAAGATGCATTTATTGAGAACATGCTAGATGCTAAGTTTTAAAAAATGAAAACAAGGGGCTGGGAAGGTGGCTCAGTGGTAGAGCGCTTGCCTTGCATGCATGAGGCCCTGGGTTCAGTTCCTCAGCACCACATAAGCAAAATGAAAAAAGCCGGAAGTGGCGCTGTGGCTCAAGTGGTAGAGCGCTAGCCTTGAGCTGAAGAGCTGAGGGACAGAGCCCAGGTCCAGAGTTCAGGCCCCACGACTAGACCAAAAAAAAAAAAAAGAAGAAAAAAGTGGGCCTGGGAAGGTGGCTCAGTGGTAGAGTGCTAGCTAGCTAGAGTGCTTGTCTTGCATGCATGAGGTCCTGGGTTCGGTTCGTCAGCAACACATAAGCAGAATAAAGCCAGAAGTGGTGCTGTGGCGCAAGAGGTAGAGCACTAGCCTTGAGCTGAAGAGCTGAGGGACAGCACCCAGGCCCAGAGTTCAGGCCCCACAACCGACTAAAAAAAAAAAAAAAGGAAGAAAGAAAACAGTGTCTTCATGTCTCTCATATTTTGAGAGAAGACACAAGCATAGATAATTACCAAAGAACTTTCTAAGTGCTTTCTTAAAGAACCTAGAAGTGCCTGGCCTTTCTAAATCTCTCTATATGTGAACAAGTTGTGGTAATAAAAGATGAAAACACAACCATGTGGAACAAACAGAACAGTAGAACTGATCAGCACAGCCCACCAAAACCTAAAAATAGATAGGTGGGGGTGGGTAGGCGGAGCCTGTTCCTGCAGAGAGATTCAGGTAGTCTTTCCCCCATAAGCTATTTAGTAAATGTTACTGAGGAAAATTAGCTTGCTATCAAATGTGGAATCACACTTCTATTAACTAGAAATGGAGAAGTACTTCATAAACAACATAGAAGAATTACAATTTTCTTTAGTACAGCATTTCAAAGAAATAAAAACTTGACAGGTTAAAAAGAAATAAGATTGTGTTGTTTAATGCTAGAGATTGAGTCCCAAAGATTCAGTGACTTTTATAACACCTGAAATCAACAAACGATTAACACCTAGAATTTTTTTAAAAAATTGTATTATTAGGGCAGAAAAACAGGAACGGGCTAGGAAAACCTAGTAAGAAAAGAGACAAACTAATAGGCATCCGACAGGATTCTCAGCCATTGGTAACCAGAGAAATGCAAAGAAAAATGACATCTCGTTCTGTGCTTGGATGTTTGCACCTGCTTCATGAGACTGGAAAAAATTATAAAACCAGCAAGAAAATGCAGAAACAATCTCTATCCAAAAGCAAACCAGCACAGTCACCCAGATTAGCTTGGGAAAATCATACACAGGCTCAAAAGAGGGCCTTAGGGAGATAAGAAGTCGGGGGAAGACACACAAAGTTACAGGGTGCCATGAACTCATCATTGCCTCAAGCCTGAGCTGGGCGCCGGTGGCTCATGCCTGTAATCCTAGCTACACAGGAGGCTGAGATCTGAGGATCGGAGTTCAAAGCCAGCCCGGGCAGGAAAAGTCTGTGAGACTCTTATCTCCAATAAACCACTAGAAAAATGAGTGGCGCTGTGGATAGAGCACTCGCCTTGAGCTGAAGAGTGCAGAGACAGCACCCAAGCCCAGAGTTCAAGCCCCACGATTGACCAAAAAAAAAAAAAAAAAGTCTGAGCCCCTGACTTGAGAAGAAAAGAAATGTTCTCCATTCCTTCAATGTTCTAATAACTATCTAGCCCCCATGTGTCCTACATGGGGTCCCAATATCCAAGGTCATGTCCTTGCAGGAAACAATAAGCAGTAAACGAAGAGTAAAATGGTGCTACAAAGGAATAAAGCAAATGACTGTGACAAACAGTAATGTGACAGGGTAGTGTGAGAATCACACAGAGATTGGGGGTCCAAACTCTAAGAGATTTGTCAGGCATTCAGCAAACTAAGGGAAGAGATCTCCAAGAAATGTGTTCAAGGTCACCCAACATGAAGTCACCAGAACATAACTACTCGAAAGATGACTTTCAAGTATTTCCTGTAATAACATTATCAAGAGCAACCTTCAAAAACCCAGTTACACAAAGTATGGGCCACAAGGATTACTTGGAGATTCCAACGTACTCTGATCAAAGAATTGAACCTTGGAGGAAGGGAGCAACACCTTCAATAGTCTCAAAAACAAAAGTGCTGCAGGTGTGGCTCCAGTGGTAGAGCACCTGTTTACCAAGGCCAAGTTCAAACCTCAGTACCACCAAAAAACAAAAACAAAAAGTTCTGGAACATTACCAGCATCTACAAACTTTTTCCTTGGATAGTTCAACAGTAATTGAACATTCATTCATATACTGCTTTTCCAGTACATTGTCAGGAAATACAAAAGTGTAGTGCTTCCAGTAGTGCTGTAGCTCAAGTGGTAGAGCACCAGCTTTAGGCCAAAGAATCTCAGAGACAGTGCCCAGGCCCCAAGTTCAAGCCCCAGGACTGGCGCGCACATGTTCACGTGCACGTGCCCGTGCATATACACACACACACACACACACACACAAAGTCAATATTCACTGGATGCTTGCAATTTGTCAGACACTGTTCTACAAGCTTCTACTCATGTACATTCTTTCAATACCAACTACAAAATAATACATTGCCACTTTAGATGCAAAGCACAGGTTATGAAACTTGTCTGAACTAAAACAAGAAAACAAAAAATCAACCCTGAGCTGAGATCTGAGGATTGTAGTTTGAAGACAGCAGGGGCTAAAAAGACCATGAAACTCTTATCTCCATTTAACCAGCAAAAAGCCAGAAGCAGAGCTTGGCTGAAGTGGTAGAATGCTAGCCTTGAGCAAAAAAACAAGGACAGCGCCCAGACCCCTGAATTTAAGCCCTGGGATGGATGAACCCTCTATCTCTGTCTCTGTCTCTCTCTATCTCTCTGTCTCTCTTTGTCTCTCTCTGTCTCTGTCTCTGTCTGTCTCTGTCTCATTCTCTCTCTCTCTCTCTCTCTCTCTCTCTCTCTCTCTCTCTCTCTCTCTCTCTCTCTCACACACACACACACACACACACACACACATATACACTAGTAAGCACCAAGGGAAACATTTAAACTGAGATCTTTCAAACATCACAGTCTATGTTAACAATTACACTATATTCCACCTAACTCACTGCTCAGTGGTTTTCAAACTATGGTCCCTGAACCATCAGGATCACCTCCATCTTTGAACTTAGTAGAACTGCAGTGAGCCCAAGCCTACTCAATGGACAGAAGACAACAGCAAAAGCCTTTAACAAGCCCTCCAGACAACTCCAGGCATGCTGAAGTTTGACAGGTCAAAATTTTTCATGAACTTCATGAAAAGTGAAATCATTACCAGCCAAATATTGTAAAATTCAGGTTTTATCCTATTTTAAGGAACTATAAATAAATCAAAATAATGCTAATTCATTTTTTTCCACAGCTCATAGCACAGCAATTTATCTTCCAAACCTGACAAGACATTTTCAATATACATATGCAAAACCACAATCCATCCTTACCGGAAAAAAAAAAAAGAACAATTGACCTTCAGGACTCACAACCAGGGATTCAACCAACTGTAGATGGATAATATTGGAAGGAAAAAAACAGATTCTGTACTAAACATTTACAGACTTTTCTTTTCTTGCAATTATGCCCTAAACAACAGCGTATCTCAACTATTTACATAGCATTTACATTGTACCAGGTATCTCTACATAATGCAGAGATTAGAGCGTACAAGGATGTGCTCTGGGTTACATGCAAATTCTGGGCCAGTTTATACATGAGACCAGAGCACCCATCCTTCAATTGTGATGTCTAAGGAAGTCGTAGAACCAGGTACTGAGCTACACTTAAAATATGCCATATCTTCACGATTACACTTCAGAAATTAAAATCAAGAACCACAGTAGAAGGAAAAGATAATCTGAATAAGGCAGTAGAAGTTTGATAAATAAATCTTGGGCCATAATTCCATAAAACTTTCTATTCAAGACTCAACTCCAAATTCTTACATCACTTTAACAAACTTTCAATTGCCAAAAAGAAACAAAGGTTAACAACCCTCAAAAATATTTGATTCTCAAGATTCAAATTGCTTTAAATACACAGATTAAAGGAGCTACCTTTAAAAGTGTGTTGTTGTTGTTGTTGTTGTTTGACAGTCCTGAGTCTTGAACTCAAGGTCTGGGCACTGTCCCTGAGCTTCTTTTGTTCAAGGCTAGAGCTCTACCACTTGAGCCACAATACCACTTCCAACTTTTTCTGAGGAATCAAACCCAGGGTTTCATGCATGCTAGGAAAGCACTCTACCACTAAGCTACATTCCCAGCCCCTAAAAGTGTTTTTAAATCCAAGTAAAAAGTTAATTGCCAAGGGGCCAATGCCTCCCTCCTGTAATCCTAGCTACTCAAGAGATCTAGATTTGAGAACCATGAATAGAAGCCAGGCTAAGAAGGAAAGTGTGAGACTTTTATCTCCAATTAACTAGCAAAAAGCTGGAATGGAGCTGTGGCTCAAGTGGCAGAACTCTAGCTTGAATACAAAATCTCAGGGACAGTGTCCAGGCCCTGAATTCAAACTCCAGGACTAGCATTAAAAACATTAAAAGTTAATCAACACCTAATCACCCATCAGGATATACTAAAACAGAAGGTATTAACAAATCCCTTCTACCTCTCTGCTACAACCCTTCATAATAAATATCCCATCTGCTTCTTCTCTTTTCAAAGCTACAACAGGCCCAAGTGCCACTTATTCCCAACCCAAATCGTCAATATGAACAGTATATATGCACTGGTTTCCTATTGCCACTGAGGCTTTAAAATTAAAAAAAAAAAAAAAAAACAGAATAGAGCCCACGCTGATGGCTCACGCCTGAAATCCTAGCTTCTCAGGATTTGAGATCTCTGCCTAGGCAGAAAAATCCCCAAAACCCTTACCTCCAATAATTAATCAGCAAACAGCTGGAAGTAGAAGCACGAGTGCCAGTCTTGTAAACAAAGCCAAGGAATAGCATGAGGGCTTGAAATCACACCCCAGGGACAGCACAAAAAAAAGAAAGAAAAGAAAAGAAAAGAAAGAAAGAAAGGAAGGAAGGAAGGAAGGAAGGAAGGAAGGAAGGAAGGAAGGAAGGAAGGAGAAATAATATAAAAAAGAATATTCAAGCACCTGTGCCTTGAGAAACTACCATAAGCCAAGTCATTCTCTGAAGCTATTCACTTGCACATTCAAATTACTAATGTTATAAATCTTAGTGTCTACTTATTTCCAAAATACACACTAAAGACTACCTAACCCAAGTCTGGACCACAAGAGAGCTATAAATATGTTCATTGGCCTGATTAAGACAGTTCAAAGGTTCAAGAGAACTCTGAGAATCCCATACCAGAGTAGCATGTAATCTGCCTGGCTACTTATAACCACCCACCTTTCAATGCCCATAGGCACCCAAGGACCAGAAGCACCAGAGACACCTTCCGTGCCAAGAGCCACCATCCCTCCCTCCAAATCACCGTCAAATCCCATGAGAAGCAGAGGGTTCCAAGAAACAAATTATGTTTCGCTCCTCCCCAGCCACAGCTGAGTAGAACTGAAATAAACACACACCAACCCCATACAGACTTTCTCCTCACATTCCCATCTTGCATTGTAAAAGTCCAACACTTTCTTCAACCTATCTCCCAAAGTCTTTATCCTACACAAACATTGCCATTTCCATACCTGCAAAGGGACTTATTGTTATCAGAACAGCTAAATTTTCTCACCTCTCTTTTCTAGGTAACCATCAGTAAAAAGCAATTCAATCAACAACAATCTAAAATAAGATCCCTTATTAGGCCAGGAAGGAGCAGACTCCCCTCTCTTTCTTAGGTAAAGCAAGCTGATTTGATAATATCACCCTAAAAGCATAGAAAGTTTAAGTGAGTGTTCAACAAAAGAAACTTTCACATGCCGGGATTTTTTTTTTTAGCCTAAGTATCTGCTTATAGGAGATAGCAAATTATCTTGTTACATATACCACTTTTAAAGAACCGGTAATCTTAAGTGAGCAAAGCACAATACGCTCAAATAGCTCAGTCCCAGATCATATAAGATTTAAATAAAGCACAAACCATTAAGAAACTAAGTTCAAACTTACATAAATAAGGATCAATAAAAGCTACACTCTGGTCTGGGTTCTTGACCACAAAGAGAACCAGAAAGTTTTATGTTGAAGGTTTGTTGTTTTGTTTTTTTTTAATTACTAGCAATTACTTTCCATTCCAGCCAGCCTGTCCTTCCAAATAATCTCATTTAATAAAACCCACTTAAGCCATTTACTGCTATGGCAGATGAAGCTGCAGTACATTTGACATGTAACTAGTAACAGTAATGATAACTGTTTGTGAAATGATGTGTTTGAAATCCCCAGCAAGTAGGGCTGGGAAGGTGGCTCAGTGGTAGAGTGCATGCCTTGCATGCCAGAGGCCCTGGGTTCAATTCCTCAGCACCACATAAGCAAAAAGAAAAAAGCCAGAAGTGGCACTGTGGCTCAAGTGGTAGAGCGCTAGCCTTGAGCTGAAGAGCTGAGGGACAGCGCCCAGGCCCAGAGTTCAGGCCCCATGACCGGACCCCCCCAAAAAAAAATATAATATATATATCATGAAATCCCCAGCAAGTAATATTGGGTGCACCATCTAGTGGAAGTCATGGCCTAATTAATTTTACAAAAAGAAATATAAAATGCAGAAATCTGGAGTAGCCTGGAGGATTGGGAAGAAGTCTTAGATAGAACACAAGCAAACACTCAACAGCCAAAATCTCTTATCAATTTTCCCACAGGGCAGAAAGGCTGGTGCTCAACAGAAGATTCCTTTCTCAGAACAAATTAACAGATGATACAGGTTTTGTTATGGAAAATTTTGCTTGAATTGCTAAAATTTCCAATTGACAACAAAGTAAAATTAAATAAAGGTAAAAAGAAAGAACAGGGCTAGACTAAAAAGTCTCATGTAAGGAATTCCTTGTATATTATGCAAGTAATGTCAAAATGTACCTGCAACATGCTAAGATGTAGTTACCACAAAACAAAGCATTACATCATGATAAAGAGCAATCCATGCAGAAATTGACTTCTTTTTTTTTGGGGGGGGAGGGAGGGTCCAGTCATGGGGCCTGAACTCTGGGCCTAGGCACTGTCCCTCAGCTCTTCAGCTCAAGGCTAGCGCTCTACCACTTGAGCCACAGCGCCACTTCCGGCTTTTTTTCTTTTTGCTTATGTGGTGCTGAGGGCCTCATGCATGCAAGGCAAGCGCTCTACCACTGAGCCACCTTCCCAGCCCCCAGAAATTCATTTCTATGTTCCCATACATAGTAGCCCTAACAAAAACCTAGCAATTCTCTACACTTCTCTAAACCTTGACATCATTCAAGAGGTAACCCTCAAAAACTCAGTATGTGCCTGCTCCATATCCACCACTAAAATCCCTTGTTCTATTCAAATTACAAAATGATTGCTACATGTTTAGGCCTTCTATAAACTTACAATGAAGATTTTCCGTCAAGTCTTAAGTCATAACCAAAATGCACCATATTTTGTTTTCCTTATGCATATTATTTCAACTCAATTCACAAAACACCACTGAGATCCATTGCTAGGCTAGAAATGCAAACATAAATGAAGTTCTCTGATTTGAAAAGTCCCCTTCCCTCAATTTATTTGTTTATTTTTGTGCCAGTACAGGGGCTTGAACTCAGAACCACTCACTCCCATTTTTGACTTCTCAAGCCTGGTGCTCTACCACTTGTGCCACAGCTCCAATTCTGTCCTGCTATTTGAAATAGTCTCACAGAAAACCACCAAGTTTTATTTTTTGTTTGCCTAAGCGTAAAATCAACTTTCTGGTGAAATTCAAACTACCTTAACAATTTAGAAGGAAAATGAGACTTAGGACACAATATTTCTTTACTTGAAAATAACCACCTCTAAGTCCTGTATTGTGATAAATGAGCATGCAGAAGCTGCCTTGATAGTGGGAATTTGCCTAGATCTTCGATTAAATCACTGGGCAAGCCTTGCACGGCCTCGTCAGGACAGCAGGGAGATTCAAGGCTAAAACTGGAAGAGTGCTGAGTTTTCACAATGAACAGACCTAAACAGAAATACTATAACCTAGAACCCGAGTGCACCTGGACATGGAGATTTCAAGTCATCACTGACTAATGGCCTTCATCATTTCCCTTGTGAATAAATGATACTTGAACAGGTCAAAGCAAAAGTACTTCGTGAGGGGTGGGGAAAGGGGGGGGCGAGGGGAAGAAGAGTTGTACTGGGGCTGAAACTCAGAGCCTGGGCTTTTTCAGTCACTCCAACAGGAGCCACAGTTCCACTTCTGGTTTGTTTCTGTGGGTTTCTGTTGCTGTTGCTGCGGCTGCTGCAGGTTTCTTAAAGATAAGACTCTTCCCGGAGGACTTTTCCAGCCCAGGCTAGCCCGAGACTTTAATCCTCAGATCTCAGCCTCTAGAGTACCCAGGATGAGGATTAGGGGAGTAAGCCACAGACTGCTGTCAAATGTCCTTCTTTTCAGCAATCAACTGTGTACTGAATCCTCTAAGGTTCTGCACAGAGTTAGCCGCCAAGGGGAGCAGGTGCATCCCTAAAGCCAGACGTGGCTTTGAGAGAAGCTTTTTTTTTTTATGGGGGGGGGGGGGATCCGAAAGAGGGAGGGAGACGGATCACAGTTCCACCCCCCCCCACCCCTGGCCGAGGGACAGCTAAGAGGTCCCAGCCACAGTCCCTGAGACCAGCACAGACATCCCTCGGGCACGACCCCCCCCCCCCGCGCGCTCCCTCCCCACTCGGGCGCAGACACGAGTGAAGCACACGGTGGGTCTGCTGGTCGCCTCAGAAAAGGCCCCCCAACAGCTTCACGCTCAAGATCAGTAAACAGCGTCCACCTGCACCCGGGCACTGCCGGGCAGGCTCCGGGCTCCAAACCAGACGCGCGCGCGGCGCTGCAGCCCTGGAGGGGGGGGGGGGCGCCCCCCTCACCAAGGCGCCGGGAATTTTTTGTTCCAAAAAGCACCTTACCGGGACTGGGTGACGGTCCCTCTCCCCGGGGGCCCGGGACTCCACCGGCGAGCCTGCCCCGCGCGCCGTGCACACGGCCTCCCCGCGGGTCCGGGCCGGGTCCCCCCGGGTACCGCGCACCACCACCCCCCCCCCCGCGACCTCCTCCCCGCGCCCCCCCACTACCCCCCCCCCGCGCCCCGCGCCCCTCACTCCGAGCCCGGCCCCGCCCCCACCACCCCGCAAGGTGCCGCCGCCGCCGGGGCGGGAGGCTCCGCTGACCCCGGCCTCGGCCCGCGCGCCCGCGGCGGGAGCGGCGCAGGGAGCCAACCGCGCCACGCGCACCGATCCCGGACCTCGGGAAGGCGCTGCAGTCCCCGGCGCCTCGTTACCTGTTCCGAGCAGTCAGGGTCCGCCGCCAGCGCGGCGGGTCGGGGCCTCCCACCACTCGATCCCCGCGGCGAGGAGGCAGCGACGGCGACCGCCGCGAAGGACAATCAGGAGAGCGGCGGTCGGAAACGCCGCGGCGGGCGCAGAACGCACGAGCCCAGGGGGAGCCTGGCCCCCACCTCCGGCCCAGCGAGTAACCGACTCGGCCCCCTCCCTCGGAGGGGCGGGGACACGAGTGAGAGGGCGGGGCCACGCGCGGAGGGGCGGTGAGAGGGGCGGCACCGCTCACTGGGCGTGGCCTCTGAAGATGCTTTGTCGAAGGCGCCTGCTGATAGGCTATAAAAGGAATAGGCCACTCAGACTTGAAGTCGGCCTCTTTAAAAAACACTCTTATTGGTCAGCGAGAGAAAACAAAGCAGAGTTCTGATTGGTGAAGATGCTGTAGCTCCTCCTTCTACCCGCCCAGGTTGCTTGCCCTTGGTTTCTCACTCCCAGGTGGTTGCAGAACGGTGTTTGGAGAGCAAACAATGTCTCTGAGGCGAATCCCGGAACCTCTGCAGGTTAAGATCTTTCCCTTTTCCATGAAATCCATCGATTTTCGTGCGAAGTTAGTGAATAGCATCCAAGCGTTAACATCGCGTGGATTTACAGAGGTCTGGTAGTATGTTTAAAGTACGCTGAATAAGAGTCTGAAGAGCGGGAACCGGTGGCTCACGCCTGTAATCCTAACTACTCAGAAAGTTGAGATCTGATGATCATGGTTCGAAGCCAAGCCCGGGCAGAAAAGTCTGTGAGGCTCTTACCTCCAATTAACCACCAAAAAGCCAGAAGTGAATCTGGCTCAAGTGGTAGAGTGCCAGCTTTGAGTCGATAAAGCTAAAGGGACAGTGCCCAGTCCCTGAGTTCAAGCCCCAGTACCAGCACAAAAAAAAAAAAAATCAGAAGGATATTATCTTACTTGAAGAAAAGGCATAAAATATTTTAAAGTTTGCTGGGATTTATAGGTGACTCATTGCTTGTCTGCGTGCCATGTTGAGTATGTAGAGTATGTATTACTTTAATAATTAGAAAGGAAAGATTTATTTTTTTTTGGCGGGTCCTGGATCTTGAACTAAGGGCCTGGACTCTGTCCTCAAGGCTGGCACTCTACCACTTGAGCCATAGCACCACTTCTGGCTTCTTCTGTTTATGTGATACTGAGGAATCCAAACTCAAGACTTCGTGCATGCTAGGCAAGCACTCTACCACTAAGCCACATTCCCAGCCCCTACTCTAATCTTAGGAGGCTAATAGCCTGAGGATCATGGTTCCAAGCCAGCTTGGACAGAAAAATCATAGAGTCTTCATCTGCAAAGTAAATAGCAAAAAGCAAACTGGGCCACAGCTCTTCAAATAGTAGAAAACACCACCTCCTGAGCAAGCAAGTGGAGTGTGGGAAGGCAAATTGTGTGTGTGTGTATATATATATATATATATATATATATATATATATAGTATATATATATATACATATATATGTGTATATATATATAGTATATAGATATATACTATATAGCTATAGTATATATATATAGTATAGGTAGGTACATACATATGTGTATGTATGTGTATATGTGTATGTATGTATGTATGTACTGGTACCAACTCCTTTTGCTCTCATAAAGAACTCCACACACAACAAAGGAACCCACATTCTTCCTAACTACTGTTTATACAGCGCAGAATGCAGATAGCACTCTGTGTAAATAGAATTACTATAGGAAAACTCCCTGTCAGGAAGAATTTCGGATGATGTGATGTGACATAGACTTTGAACAATTAAAAGCTGAGAGAGGTAAAGGACTGAGATAAGGATCAGTAACCCTAAGTTGAAGTCACCTGAGCTGTCAGACAACTTCATTCAGGTCTGGTATCATCCTGACCAGTTTAAGAGGATAAAGCTGTAAGGAAATATCACAACAAAACCCCTTTGTACAATTATTATAGATTAAAAGAAAAAAGGGAATTAAAAATAAAAAGTAAAAGAGAGTATGGAACAAACCTCACCTAGGGACCACCCTAAAATAATTACCATTAACTGTCTTACTATCCTGTTTCTTCTTGCCATTCCCAATGATATTCTAAAACAGACTATTTGAAATTAAGCAACTTCAGCAGGTGTGGTAGTACATACTTGTAATCCTAGTACTAGGAAGACAGAAGCAGGAGGATCAGGGGTTGGAGGCCAGCCTGAGCTACATAACCAGACACACCCTGTCACCAAACAAACAAACAACAAACAAAAGAAAATAACCAGGGCATTGGTGGTTCACACTTACAATCCTAGCTTCTCAAGAGGCTGAGATTTGGGGCTGGGAAGGTGGCTCAGTGGTAGAGCACATGCCTTGCATGCCAGAGGCCCTGGGTTCGATTCCTCAGCACCACATAAGCAAAAAGAAAAAAGCCGGAAGTGGTGCTGTGGCTCAAGTGGTAGAGCTCTAGCCTTGAGCTGAAGAGCTGAGGGACAGTGCCCAGGCCCAGAGTTCAGGCCCCACGACCGGACCCCCCCCTCCAAAAAAAAAAGAGGCTGAGATTTGAGAATTGCAATTCAAAGCCAGCCCAGGCAAGAAAGTCCATGAGACTCTAATCTCCACTTAACTACCAGAAAACCAGAAGTGGCCCTATGGCTCAGGTGGTAGAGTACTAGCCTTCAGCTGAAGAGCTGAGGGGCAGCGCCCATGCCCAGAGTTTAAGACCCATGATCAACCAAAAAAATGAAAATGAAAAGAAAAGGAAAAAAAGAAACAAATTCACTTCCACCACCAACTTCATGAATTGCACAATAATAATAGCACAAATTACATAAGAGTAATAACATTATTCATAGAGATCCACAAAAAAAATGGAGATTAACCCCAAAAAAAGCCTAAAGAAGGAAAGAAATGTTAAGGTAAAGATAAAGTTGGAAAGATGTTAGGACAAAAAAGTTGACTCATACATTTTCCTAAGGAAAAATGTATAACCCTTCAGAGGACAGAGTAAGGTCATTATCTAACAGAGTTTCTATTCTAAACAATAGTCTAAAGGTAAGTGTTCTAGAGTTAAGTATTCTGAACAAATTGCTTCCGGTTCAGTTGCAGTCATTTTCTATATTTTTCTTTTATTTATCTTATTTTTATTTTGGGGCTATACTAGGGTTTGAACTCAGGGCCTCA
The DNA here is from genome assembly GCF_024711535.1 of Dipodomys merriami. Lineage (NCBI taxonomy): Eukaryota > Metazoa > Chordata > Mammalia > Rodentia > Heteromyidae > Dipodomys > Dipodomys merriami. Next base: position 5,432,100 of record NW_027206080.1, on the reverse strand, counting down.
CACTTGGTAGGTAGGCCCACTAAGCCACATCTCCAGCCCTTTACTGAGTTGATTATTTTGTGAAATAGGGTCTCCTTTCTTGCCTAAGCATGCACCCTGACTTTGATCTTGGTAGTTTAGGCTTTCATCATGGCTTATGTGACAGGCTTATATCACCACACCCAGTTCTCCCATTGAGGTAGAATCTCTCAGATTTTGTTTTGCCTTAGCTGGCCTGGAACCAGTCTCGTTCCCCAATATCTAGGATTATAAGTGTGAACCACTGGTGCCCTGCTAATTATTTTTTTATTTGTATAAGAAAAAAATAGGAATTTAGCATTCCCTAGTATGAACCAATTATGAAGACCTCCAAAAATCTCTCTATGGGCTGAGAATGTGGCCCTTGGGTTTGATTACTCAGTACCATATAAACAGAAAAAGTCAGAAGTGGCACTGTGGCTCAAGTGGTAGAGCACTAGCCTTGAACAAAAGAAGCTCAGGGACAGTAAGCCCCAGGACTGGCAAAAAAGAAAAAGAAAAGTGTGCTACTAACATTCTTACTTTAAGAGTAATTTAATTCTCCAAGATTATTCTTTTATTCACTTATTCATTTAAAAGGTAATAAATATTAATCATCTAATTCTAAGCACTTAACGTATAGCCTCGAACAAGTCAGACTTGAAGCTGTTTTTATGAGAAGACAGATAACACAAACAAATAGACAAATCTGCCAAGTAGAATAACAGTAAAGAAATGCAGGGAAAATGATCAAGAGAATGGGGGAAAGACTTTAGTTTAGGAAGAAAGACAGAAATACTTTAAAAAGAAATGTTCTTAAGATTTCAGTTGCCACCCAAATGAGGTAACCCAGACTTTGCAAAAATCTAGAGCACAGGAAACAGTAGGGACCACAGCCAGAGCCCTGAAGTACCAAGAAAAGCCACCTGTTCCTCCCATAGAGGAGTGTGGGTAGCCTGACCTCTACAGGAAGTGACACCAGTCAGATCAGAGGGAAGCTGAGCCCTGGTGGGCAATGCTAAGAAGTTTTGTGTTTTACTGCAAGGATTCCTGACAGGAGTAACATTAATAAGTTGCTAATTGTGGAGTAAAAGCACTCATTTCTGCTCTTTTATTCTGGCTACAAACCAGCTTTCCTGGCTCTTATGTAGCTACATGTCAGAATAAATCTTTTCCAGACACCCTGAATTCAATTCTCATCTACAACATGAAGTGGGGGCATGAACAGTAGGGACAGTATCAGCATGGCTACCAAGGACCATCCCTGTACATGAGCTCCTTCCCAGAGGAGCCTGAGCCGATTACCAGACAGGCATTCAGAGCAAGCAATGTTTTCCAAAAACAGTTGATGGGACTTTATTGACCATTCAGAGAAAGCCCTACATGGTGTTTACACTGAGAGAGAGAGACAGACAGAGACAGAGACAGAGAGAGAACCAGCCAGCTATGTGTGGCTCACACCTGTAATTCTAGCTCCTCAAGAGGCTGGAATCTGAGGATCAAGGTTCAAAACCAACCCTGGCAGGAAAATCCATGAGACTCTTATCTCAAGTTAACCACCAAACAACTAGAAGTGGAGCTGTGGCTTAAGTGGTAGAGCGCTAGTCTTGGGGATATAAAGCTCAGGAACAGTGCCCAGGACCTGAGTTTAACCTCCAACACTGGCACAGAAAAATATGAATGTTTTAGAGCCAAAAGCTAAAACACCCAATTGTTTGATGGTGATTGCCAGCTTTCTCTCAAGATCTCTACTTCGGTTGTCTTGCAGATGCCCAATACCCTCCTTGTCTCTTCCTTCCAGTTTCAAATTGCCATTCCCCTTAGTATTTCCCATTTCCATGCCAGCAGTATGCCTCTAAACATCAGTTAACCGAGTACATTTGCCATATTGGTGAACATCAGTGAGTAAGGCTATGGTTCTTGGCTCAGATGAGATCAGTACATAGAACAACCAGGGAAGCTGGGTACAGTTGTTTTATGCCTTGTAATCCTAGCTACTCCAGAAGCTGAGATCTGAGAACTGTGGTTCAAAGCCAGCCTGGGCAGAAAAGTCCATGAGACTCTTAGCTCTAATTAACCAACAAAAAAAAAAAAACCAAACAGCAGAAAACTGAAATGTGGCTCAAGTGGTAAGAATGGTAGTCTTGAGTTTAAAAAGCCAAGCAAGAGCAAGAGGCCCTGAGTTCAAGTCCGGTACCTGAAAACAGTAACAACAACCACCCAGGCACCCAGGACTGAAGCAAGTGGCCAACTTTAATCTTCCATAGTCCTTTCAACAGAGATTCAGTGGGAAGAGATTTGTTCCCACCCCTGGGCAACCCCATAACTGTTTGGGTGACTCTCTTTGGTAGTACTAAGGTTTGAACTCAGGGCCATGTACTTACAAAGCAGATATTTTAGTACATGAGCCGTATCTCCAGTCCTTTACGTTTGCTTTTTCTTTTCTTTTCTTTTCTTGTCAGTTGCGGGGCTTAAACTCTGGCCTGGGTGCTGACCCTGAGCTCTTCAGCTCTTCAGCTCTTCAAGGCTAGCATGGTACCACTTGAGCCACAGCGCCACTTCCGGTTTTCTGGTGGTTTATTGGAAATAAGAGTCTCATCACTTTCTTGCCCAGGCTGGCTTTGAACCGCAATCCTCAAATCTCAGCCTCCTGAGTAGCTAGGATTACAGGTGTGAGCCACTGGCGCTTGGCTCAAATGGTTTTTAAGCAATTAAAAACCTTCTGGTCAGGGCTGGGAAGGTGGCTCAGTGGTAGAGCGCTTGCCTTGCATGCTCGAGGCCCTGGGTTCGATTCCTTAGCACCACATAAGAAAAAAAAAAAAAACCTTCTGGTCAATATAAGCCCTCAGAACATACAGGATTTATGGGAGTGGAAGAGTTGTTTTGTTTGGTTGGTTTGATGTTATGGGGTTTTCTTTCTGCTTTTTGGTACATGGTCTCACTATGTACCCAGGCCACACTGAAACACACACACACACACACACACACACACACACACACACACACACACACACACACACACACACACACACACACACACACACACACACACACACACACACACACACACACAATAGATCTTTCTCAGCAAGGTCCCATGCAGGCAGGCAGGAAAAGGGCTCTCTCCATCTCCCTTCCTGTCTCCACAGATCCTCTTTCTAGTCCATAACCAGGAGTAGCCATGTCCTAGTTGAACTGCTGCGGCTTGCCAGATTTGCTTTCCAAGTTTGGCTAATGACTAACTTCAGCTTGCACTTTCCCTCTTGGTGTTTTCAAACATTCTTAGAGAACCATACTTGAAGCCAATGCTGGTGGCTCACACCTGTAACCCTAGCTACTCAGAGATGCTAAGATCTGAGGATTGTGGCTCTAAGCCAGACTGGGCAAAAAACTCTCTAAGACTCTTATCTCCAATTAACCAGCAAAGAGTGGGAAGTAGAGGTGTGGCTTGAGTGGCAGAGTACCCACTTTGAGTGAAAAAAATAATGGAGAACTCCAGTACGAGTAACAGCAGAGAGAGAGAGAAAAGGGCTTGAAACATCAACTGTTCCTCTCTTAGGGTCTAGGCCATGTACAGTGTTCACTACAGGTCACTTGGTATGACTGTCCTCTTTGGGGGAGGGGAGAGTGTTCCTTCGCCTCTCCAGGTGTGGCTGGACAGGATATAAACATCTCTAATCTAGCTCACACACCTACATACTTTAATCCCATCCTCGGGCATTCTCTCTCCTCTACCTTCAGCTACTGCTGCCCTAAACAAATGCCAGCAGACTCTCAGCTCTAGATAAGTCAGGTCAACGTCAGACACTCCAAGTAGTAGGAGTGTACAAATCAAGTTGCCCCCATGGTCCTGTGGAGGACTCCTTTAGTGAGTGTGAGGAGTTGTTATGAGATTTGGGGCACTGCTTCCTTCAATGACAGAACATTCCTTCACTGATGTTTTCCTGGTCTCACTCCTCCACCTTTTGTGATCCTATTTTGAGTGAAGAGTTTTTAAGAGTCATCAAGATCTTGGCTAGGATGCCAGTGGCTCACACGTAGAATCCCAGCTACTCAGAAAGCTAAAAGCTGAGGGTTTCGACTTGAAGCCAGCTCAGGGAAACAAGTCCATGAGACTCCTTATTTTTAAAATATTTTTTATTGTTATTATAAAGGAGTTACCGTTACACACATCAGGTAAAAGAGTACATTTCTTTTTTTCTTTTTGGTCCAGTCGTGGGGCCTGAACTCTGGGCCTGGGCGCTGTCCCTCAGCTCTTCAGCTCAAGGCTAGTGCTCTACCACATGAGCCACAGCACCACTTCTGGCTTTTTTCTTTTTGCTTATGTGGTGCTGAGGAATCGAACCCAGGGCCTCAGGCATGCAAGGCAAGCACTCTACCACTGAGCCACCTTCCCAGCCCCAAGAGTACATTTCTTTTAGGACAATGTCATCCCTTCCCTCACTCTCTCCCAGTTTTTCCCACCCATCCTTACATACAAGGACACAGAATAATAGCAACAGCAACAACAATAATACAGTGGTTGGTCTTTCTTATAGATTAAAGAGACAGTTCCCAAGATGCCAGGGCCTTGTGTAGCATGGACAGTGTTAGTCCCCAGTGAGATGTAGAAGATACCCCAGAAGCATTTGCTGAACTCATTAATTTGGAACTTAATTTGAAGAAGAGAATTTGAAACTGGATGTTGTGGTACATGCTGGTAATTCCAGCACATAGGCAGCCAAGGCATAAGAATAACGAGCTTGAGGCCAGCATATTTTCTTTTTGTTGTTTGTCAATACCAAAAGTTTAGTCTCTGCACTAGGTAACCACACTCACTACATAAGAACAGACTCAAAGAACACCTCAACTTTGTAACACCTGTGGCTGGGAAGCATTGTACACTCAGAAAGAAGAGCCCTGGAGAAAGTAAGTGGGTGTTGAAGGGATCTGTGAGGAGTTGATAATTTATTTGTGTTTTGGGGTTTTTGTTTATTTGTTTTTTTGCCAGTCCTGGGTCTTGAACTCAGGGCCTGGACACTGTGCCTGAGCTTCTTTTGCTCAAAGCTAGTGCTCTACCACTTGACCTATAGCACCACTTCTGGCCTTTTCTGTGTATGTGGTACTGAGGAATGGCACCCAGGGCTTCATGGATGCTAGGCAAGCACTCTACCACTAAGCCATATTCCCAGCCCAGGAGTTGATATTTAATTAAGCACAGCCATCTTGGTACTTACCACATTGGCTTCCCAGGGGAGCATCTCAGGGAAAGTTACTCTTTCATTAGTTCTTTTACCCCAGAATTGACACCACACCATCATTAATTAATTTGTGCTGACCTAGAAAGCAGACACTTCCTCATTTCATCACTTGAAAACTGAGTCACTGCTTGTTCCACTTAGAGGAATCAAATAAGAAGGCATAAGAAGGCAGAGTGGGACTGGGGCGTGGGGGATGCAGAGGGGGGGACAGGAGGAAAAGGAAGATGCAGCCCACAACAGGACAATCATAAGACCACACAGCGCAGGAGTCCCCTAAGAACATGTTTCTGGGGCTCAGGTTGCATTTCCACTTCTGGCAAAGGAATCACTTTAGAAGGTGCGATTTGTGCTAAATTGCTTCAATTTCCTCAGCTAATAGCTTTCTCCTATCACCTCTATTTAAAAAAAAAAAAAAAATTCCTAGCTAGCTGCTTGTGATTCATGCCTGTAATTCTAGCTACTTAGTAGGCTGAGATTTGAAGGTCCAAGGTTTGAGGTCAGTTCAGGAAGAAAATTCTGTGAGCCAGGCTGGAGGCCTGGCTCAAATGGTAGAGTTCCAGTGAATGTGAATGTGAATGGCAAAAGCCAAGCAAGAATGTAAGGCCTGGAGTTCAAACCTTGGTATTAGGGAAAAAAATCCTCTCTGGTTATGTGAATTGGAAGAAAAAAAAATAAGTAAGTGACATATATGAATTTGTGTTCTAAGACTTTTTTTTAAATGACATTGCTCAACCCAAAAAATGTGTAGACACATATTTATGAGGAACAAATTTAAGTATACAATATGAGGTAGAAAGCGGGCGCTGGTGGCTCATGCCTGTAATCCTAGCTACTCAGGAGGCTGAGATCTGAGGATGGCAGTTCAAAGCCAGCCCCGGGCAGGAAAGTCCGTAAAATTCTTATCTCCAATAAACCACCAGAAAAACGGAAGTGGTGCTGTAGCTCAAGTGGTAGAGTGCTAGCCTTGAGCTGAAGAGCTGAGGGACAGCGTTCAGGCCCAGAGTTCAAGCCCCACGACCAACAAAAACAAAAAACAAACAAAATATGAGGTAGACACAAGACGCAGAGGTGGGCAATACAGACAAAAAATTAATATATATCCTACAAAATGAAGAAAAATGAGGGAAGGGGTGGGGAGAGAGGAATGGGTGAGAATGTTGAGAGGGTGACATGGATCAGGATGCATTGTGTTCATAAACTGCTTTGTTGAATGACAACCCCTTTGTACAACTACCTAAAGAAAATTATTTTTTAAAAAAGAACACGTATACACTATATATGTATATATATAGTTTTATAGGATAGCTACAAAATTAGGTAAAGAAATTAATGTCCCCACAAAAAGGGGGATATTTTATATTCCTAATTTAAGGTCTTCATTATGGTCTGTAAGCAACCAGATAATAACTTTAACTTCAGACTGTCTGTAAGTTTAGAATACCAAATAACTTAATTTCCTCACTGTTAAATTTATATTGTTTCATCAATATTATTATGTGTTGACACTTCATCTTGCTTCAGTTACTAGTGACTGTCATTCATTCCACAAATATTTATTGAGCACCTGCTCAGAGTCAAGTGTTGACAACTACTGGATTCATGGAAAGGAAAGGAAAGGAAAGAAAAGATTCACAGCCTCAAGGAATTCTGATTTGTACACTGTCATTTGGGGCATTCCTTAAGTTCAGGTTCATCTCTAGTGTAAATAATATAAGTAAGAGTGATAGAAACACATGAATTCTGGAATCTAGCAGGAAACAAAGGGATGTAGGTCAAGAGGTTCATGGAGCAGAAAAATGGAGCCACATTGCAGAAGTTCTAGCATTTGGGTATATTCATTCAAAGCAGAGAATCTAGCCACACTTGGATTCAGTCCTTTGTCCCTATGGTCTGAAGAATGGGTCACAGACACAGCAAGAGGAGTAAAGGGGGGCAGCTTGATCAGAATCCTTGTCTTGCTGTCCTTCTTCGTGTCTCTTGTCCCTTCATTCCTTCTCGCTTAGGTTCACCGCCCTCGTTAAAGTCCTGCGGGTCGGGACAACTGGTGCCCAACGTGGGGCTCGAGCCTCTGACTAAGGAAGGAACGCCGTCCTCCGGGAAAACTTGGCCAAGTACAGTCCGAGATCGCCTCGACAGACCCCGCCGAGAGACAGATCCAGGAGGAGAGTGGGGACGGCGCATGGTGAGTGACCCACCATGGGACAAGCAATGTTGTCATATGATCTATTTCTGTCAGACCTCAAGGAGGCCTTCAAGACATGGGGAACGCAGGTTAAGAAAAAGGATTTAGGGGCTGGGAAGGTGGCTCAGTGGTAGAGCGCTTGCCTTGCATGCTCGAGGCCCTGGGTTCGATTCCTCAGCACCACATAAGCAAAAAGAAAAAAAGCCAGAAGTGGCACTGTGGCTCAAGTGGTAGAACGCTAGCCTTGAGCTGAAGAGCTGAGGGACAGCGCCCAGGCCCAGAGTTCAGGCCCCACGACAGGACCAAAAAAAAAAAAAAAAAAAAAGAAAAAGGATTTAGAATTATTTTTCTCATTCATAGAGGACTTGAAGGAATCATAGATGCAAAAAGCTGGCAAAGAGTAGGAGATTGTTTAAAAGGTTATTATGAAACCTTTGGTTCAGAAAAGGTTCCTGCTACGGCCTTTTCCTATTGGAATTTGATTAATGACATTTTAAAATGTTCTCTGTTTGATAGTGGAATTTTAAAAATTGTAAAAACGGGAGAGGAGGTTCTCCAACAGGCCTCTCGGCCCCCCGCGGCTTGCCCATCGGTTGTATTAGATCTTGAAACTCCCTCTCAAAAGGTAGATGAACATTATTATCCTGTACACCATTCACCTCAGGATAATTTAAATCCCTGAGGACGAGGCCACCCTGGAAGAGGAGGCGGCCCAATATCATCAGCCTGATTGGCCCCCCTTACTCAGTCACCCCCTACCTCAGACTAAACCCTCTACCTCAAATATTCCGCATTACTCCTATGTGCCCCCTCCCTTTTGTGACCCGGCCTTTCAAGGGCCCACTGCCCCTCCAGATCCTGATGTTTTTTCTCCCCCCCCCCTTTACCTAACCTGGCACCTTTACGCGAGACTCTTCAACATAGGCGAGAACACCTTCAACTTTTAAAAGAACTGCGGTCCCTTGATTATGAACTCCACATACTGGCCTTGGCCGATACGCCAAAAACACCTGATAAAATTAAGGTTAGATCAGGCCATCAATCAGTTCTCGCCTTTCCAGTAACTCGGAGCCAGACAGATAGGGCCTCAGAGGGTGAGGAGGATGAATCAGAAGAGGAGGAAAAGGAAGATGAGGAACAGAATACTGGGGATGAAGAGTAACAACCCGCCCAGGGAAAAGGCCAACAAGAGTATAAGAGGCTTAGCCTTCGGTTTATTGAAAAGCTTAAAAATGCATGTGCCCAATATGGCCCGACTGCCCCTTATACGTTAGCCTTGTTAGAGAACCAAAGTGCGCACTGGCTCACCCCTAATGATTGGAAGTTTCTGGCCCGCGCCACCCTTAGTGGGGGTGATTTTGTTTTATGGAATGCGGACTTTAAGGAACAATGTAGAGAAACCGTGCAAAAAAATTTGGCTAAAACATCTTCAAAAACCTGGACCTATACTAAACTTTTGGGTAATGCGCCCTTTGATACCAATGCTAAACAGGCGCGCTTTCCTACCAGACTTTTGGCACAAATTCAAAATGCTGGCCTTCATGCTTGGAAGCATCTCCCTCAAAAGGGATTGGCTACTACTTCCCTGGCAAAGATTAGACAGGGGCCAGATGAACCCTACAGTGACTTTGTCTCCCGGCTTAACTTGGCTGCGGAAAGGCTTCTTGGGCCTAGTGAAAGTGAAAGTGAAAGTGCCTTTGTTAAACATCTTGCCTTTGAAAATGCTAATCCAGCATGTCAAGATGTCCTCCGGCCACATAAATACAAGGGTGACCTCTCTGAGTTCGTCAGGCTTTATGCTGGAGTAGGAACCGTCCATGCCATGGGACTCACCATAGGTGCTGCCTTTACCAAGGCATTTCAGGGTTCAGTCCCCAGCTCGCATACCTTCGGCAAACAAAGCCAAGGGGCAATGCCCTCCCAAGCTAAAGGTAGACCACTCCCTGCCACTCTTTGTCTTTTAGATCAAGAACAAGCAGCCCCAAGGTGGCTGCCAGAATGCTTGATAAAACAAGTGAATGGCTTATCACAACCCAGGAGAAACCTTCCCCCACCACCCCAGGATGATGCCTTTTCTCTTACAGATGCAGCTAAAACTCCAAACGTGGACCTTCCTGTTTGAATTTATTAAATAACAGATTAATCTCTTGGTTTCTAAGCCCATACAGGTTCATCACCATCCCATCGCCTTGATATGGCAGACCGTGGCATTGAGCTCTAGGATTTACCCCAGGCTTTTAATTAGTGTTTTGCCATGAGCTTGTTCCAGTGGGAAACAGCCCGCCTTCTTTTTCTTATTTAGAAAACCCTCCTTATTCATAACTCCTGACCATTCAACAGGCAAGACCTATTGCCATAAGGGATAGGTTCGCCCTTCCTCCTATAGGCCCCTCCGCTTGGGGGAGGATGCACCTATGGGAGGAAGAAAAAATGCTCAAATCAAGGGTGCAGGTAAGACTGCAGGGGGATGGATCCGCGAGATCCCAAAACCCAAGACCCCTGAGTGTCAAGCTCTGGTGCATGACGGTTGGCATGCATACTCACAAGCCGTCTCTTCAAAAAACATGCCAAGGCCTGTAAAACTCCCCTCCCCGAGTGAGGACGCTCGCTCGGGAATGGAGAAAAAACCCGGGCCCTTAGAGGAACAGAGCCTCTGTCAGCCACTTAAAAAGAGCAGCCAACAATTGATGGTCAATTTTCTAAATAAGAAAGGGGGAGATGTTGGGAGCCAAAAGTTAAGTCTCTCATACTTGATAGGCTTAACTATCTCACTGGAACAACCTGAGGCTGAGGTTACAGAATCCCACCTTTTCACCATGCCCTAAAGTAAACACCCTGCAGCTACTAATGACCACCTTTTTACCCCGCCCTAAATCTACTAACCACCACCTTTGCACCACGCCCTAAGTCCAAGCATATAAATACCCTTGTGTGAAAAATAAAAATTGGCAGCTTGATCAGAAAAAAAAAAAAAAAAGAGGAGTAAAGGGCAAACATTTATTGAAGAAAAAGATAAGCAAAAGTCAGGCACCTGTAATCCTAGCTACTCAGGGGGGCTAAGATCTGAGGGTCATTCAAAGCCAGACCAGGCCAGAAAGTCCATGAGATTCTTATCTCCAATAAACCACCAGAAACTGGAAGTGGTGCCGTGGCTCAAGTGGTAGAGGCTCACCTTGAGCTGAAGAGCTGAGGGACAGTGCCCAGGCCTAGAGTTCAAGCCCCATGACTGACCAAAAAAAAAAAAAAAAAAGATAAGTAGAGCTCTTGCTAGATAGGGGTCCTGAAGAAGGGCACCACCTGGGGTGGGTTGTGCAGGAGTTAATAAAGTGTTTCTCAGAAAGAACTACATGAGTCTCAAGATCATTGGACAGCCTTAGGGCCCTATCAGGCCCCAGACCCAATCAGAAGCCAAATGCAGCCCCCATGAGTTTTCTGTGCATCCTTTAGCCCCTATGACTGAGTGCCTGTTAAAATGCACACTTTGGGGAGCCAATCAGTCCACTGTTCATGTGCAAGTCTTCCAGAGATAATGGGGTGAGGATGTGATGCCCAGGGGCCTGTATGACTCCTCAAGGCCATGATGGAATGACTCCTAGGGACCTGCATTTGGGACTACTCAAGGCCAACTGAGGGATTCACACTTCTATGGGAGGGTGCCCTGGTCCTGACTGAATATCCAGGTTCATTCTCTGATATCAGGCATAAAGTTTGTAGACATTTCAATTAATTGCTGCCATTTCACAATCCACAGATTTGCAGGTAAACACTCATCTGACCAGTTTCAACTTCCCAGAAAAGGAAGGCATAGAGGGATGACTCACATCCCTTCCCAGTAGCATTGCCAGAGGCAGAGGTGTGGGTCCTGCAGAGCTGGTGGGTGCCTTACAGTTGGCTGCAGCTAAGAACTTTTCCTCTCTGCAGCCCTCTGGCCACTCCCTGCAGGTATTTCAGTTTGCTTCTCTTGAACTCCCTGCAGGTATTTGAGTTTGCTTCTCTTGAACTTTATCTTATTTTTTCCCAGTCCTGAGGCTTGAACTCTGGGACTGGCACTGTCCCTCAGCTCTTCAGCTCAAGGCTAGTGCTCAGTACCACTTCCGGTTTTCTGGTGGTTATTTGGAGATAAGAGTCTCCCGGACTTTCCTGCCCAGGCTGGCTTTGAACTACTATCCTCAGATCTCAGCCTGTAACTAGGATGACAGGAGTGAGCCACCAGTGCCTGGCTAACTGTATCTATTTTAAAGAGCTTATTGTCATTGCTGAGAGCCATAGGAACTCTTTCAAATTATTATAAAAGCATATGCATATTAACTTGTTAGTATATACAACTATAATATATACATATAAAATACAAATTTAATTTAAATGTTTTATTAAAATGTGTATAAAAGTAATAACATATATATATATATATATATATATATGATTGATATATACCCTTGTGTTTCTTTTTTGTTGTTGTTGGTTGTGGGGCTTGAATTCTGGGCCTGGGAGCTGTCCCTCAGCTCTTCAGATCAAGGCTAGCACTCTACCACTTGAGCCACAGTGCCACTTCTGGTTTTCTGAGTGGTTTATTGGAGGTAAGAGTCTCACAGACTTTTCTGCCAGGACTGGTTTGAACCATGATCCTCAGATTTTAGCCTCCTGAGTAGCTAGGATTACAGGCATGAGCCACTGGTGCCCAGCTACCCTTTTGTTTCTATGTAACAAGTTGGAAAGGTTTTTACTTGCTCATAAAGCATATAATTATATATAATATATGTAATACATTTATTGTATTATATACTTATATATTATGTAATGTATATATTAGATTATGTATGTTTACTATATTATTATATCTATTTATACTTACTTTATATATCTTTATTACATATAAGAAATATGTTGACAGGATTATAGGTGTGAGCCACTGGCACCCAGCGAGACTCTTATCTCTAATTAATTACTCAGAAACTGGAAGTGGTACTGTGGCTTAAACCAGTAGAGCATTAGCCTTGAGCAAAAGAACTCAAGGACAGTGCCCAGGCCCTGAATTCAAGCCCCTTGACCAACAATAAGAAAGAAGGAAAGAAAGAAAGAAAGAAAGAAAGAAAGAAAGAAAGAAAGAAAGAAAGAAAGAAAGAAAGAAAGAAAGAAAGAAAGAAAGAGTAGTATTAAGTTACTTGCAGGCAGATAGATAGACCTAGAAAAAGTTATGTGAAGTAAGTCAATCTCAGAGAGACTAACAGTGCATGCTTCTCTTGTATGTGTAAGTTAGATCAAAATACATGATAACAGGGGCTGGAAAGATGGCTTAGTGGTAGAGTGCTTGCCTTGCATGCATGAGGCCCTTGGTTCGATTCCTCAGTAAGACATAAGCAGAAAAGGCCGGAAGTGATGCTGTGGCTCAAGTGGTAGAGTGACAGCCTTGAGCTGAAGAGCTGAGAGACAGTACCCAGGCCCAGAATTCAGGACCCACATTGGACAAAAAACAAAACAAAACAAAATCCATGACAACATATGCAAGGACAGCATACTTAGGGGAAGAATCCAAAAGTGTAACTCCTTTGAACAGCCAATAAAGTATTTAACAAAATGATTATCAGAAACATGTTTGGGGGAATGCCAATGAGAGGGGGTCACAGGAATGGAAGGAGGATGGGTTAGCAAATACAGTCATTATATTCAAAGTACACTATGTACAAATTGAACTATGTAATGTAAGATTAGGAATGGAATAGGAAAAGGTGAGTGACAACAATGGAGGGGGTAACAGAGATCAAGATGCATTGTATTCATAGTCTGACTTATAAAACTGAAAATCCTTTGTATAACTACTTAATAAAAATAAAGAAATACAGGGGCCGGGGGAAGGATGGGAAGGGATAGGAAGAGGAAACAAAGGAGGAGGCTACAATGCTTGATAAGAAATGTACTCATTACCTTGCCCATGTAATTGTAACCCCTCTGTACAGTATTTTCACAATAAAAAATAAAATTAAAAAAAATAATAAAGAAATATTTTTTAATTGTCAAGTTTGGTGAAGGTGACTCACTGGTAGAGTGCTTGCCTTGCATGCATGAGGTCCTGGGTTCAGTTCCTCAGCACCACATAAGCAGAAAAAAGCCAGAAGTGGCACTGTGGCTCAAGTGGTAGAGCACTAGCCTTGAGCTGAAGAGTGAGGGACAGCACCCAGGCCCAGAGTTCAAGCCCCACAACTGACAAAATAAATAAATAAATAAATAGTCAAGTTTATCAAAAACGAAGAAAGTCTGAGACTATGGTAGCCAAGAGGTGCCTGAGGAGAAAGACCAACAAGTAATGTGAAGAAATGTTACTGGTAAGATCCTGGAAATGAAGAACAACATGTAAATCTAGGGAAATCTCAGTAATAAGTTTATGGACTTAGTGACAATGTCCCAATGTTGATTTATTAATTATAACAAATGTGCTGTACTGATAAAAGATGTTTAGAAAGGAAAGGAATGGCAGCTAGGTAAATTTCTGTAAATCTGAAACTGAGGTAAAAATAGTTGAATTTTGAAAGAATGTGTGAAAGTGAACACATATATATTTCATATATTGTATACTATTTATAATACATATATGAAAAAATTAAGCATGTCAAAGAACCAGTGGAAAATTTAGACACTTAAGACAAGAGTAGGCCAAGTCAGGTCTTCAATAATATCATCTTTCTATCATAAAGTCATGTGTTTACTTATTTATTTTTATTAATTAATTTATTTTGGTGTCAGCATGCTGGCTTGCCTCAGCGCATTGCACTCTTGCTTAGCTTTTCCTTTGTAAAGTTAGTATTCTACCACTTAAAGCATACATCCAGTTCTGGCTTTTTGCTCCTTTATTGGAGATAAGAGTCTCTTCTGACTTTTCTACTTACTAGTTTCAGGTTGTGATCTAGATCTCAGCCTCCCAAGTAGCTACGATAATAGGCCTGAGCACCAGTGCCACACTCTGGATTTTTCTAGCCAGGGAAGTTGGGGCCTTGGCATATACTAGGAATTGGTTCTCTTTCTCAAGATGCTTTGCTTCCATTTGTTGAAAAAGTGTTATACTGTTTTGATATAAATGACACACTTTACTGACTTGAAAAGAATCAGTCATAAATAAAAATACAAATGTGAACCGGGCACCAGTGTCTCATGCCTGTAATCTTAGCTACTCAGAAGGCTGAGATCTGAGGATCGCAGTTCAAAGCCAGCTGGGACAGGGAAGTCCATAATTAATCACCAGAAAACCAGAAGTGGTGTTGTGGCTCAAGCGGTAGAGCGCTAGTCTTGAGCTGAAAAGCTGAGGGACAGCACTCAGGCACAGAGTTCAAGCCCCATTACTGACAAAAAAAAAAAAAAAAAAGTCAGAGCCAGACACTGGTGGCAAATGTGTAATTCTCAGGAGCCAGGGATCTGAGGATCTCAGTTTGAAGCCAGCCTGGGTCAGGAAAACCCTACAAGTCTTATCTCCAATAAAGTACCCAAAAGCCAGAAATGGAGCTGTGGCTCAAGTGATATGTAGAATGCATGCATACAAATGTGCAATCTCTGCGATGTGACCTTGGAGCCTTTATACAGGGTACAAACTGCACAACCGTATGTGACTTCCCTGGTGCCTCTGCCTATTGTGAGATTGAGTATCTTGGCAACTCTGAGAGAGTTTTCAGGCCTCACTATGTATAATTGTGGACATTTCAACAATTACTGGTAATCACTATTTTGTTTACCTTGGATTGAAATAAAAGACCCAGACCCAGGAAGATCCTGTACCTGGGATTTGCCCAATCATACAATAGTGGGTAATGACATACATCACACGGGGGTGGTACAGTCATTAAATGTGAGCTGCATCAAAGCACTGAGTGCCACACCTGGCAGATAATGAGCCCTCAATCTGTTCTGCGTTCTTCTTTCCCTTTGTAATAACACCATGTGATTATGAGATCAGGACTCCTGTTGTCAGGCCTGAGGGGTATTCTTGGGGACAGAGGCTTAGATAAACAGTACCAAGTTTCAAGGCCATAATCCAAGCCACATGGAGAGACTGAGATCTGAACATCTCGGTTCTAAGCCAGCCAGGCCAGGCAAATTCAGGTGACTCTTATCTCCAACTAACCAGCAAAAAATCTGGAAGTGAAGATATGGCTCAAGTGGTAGAGTGCTAGCATTAAGCAAAAGAAACAAGCAAGAATGTAAGACACTAAATTCAAACTCCAATACTGATACATGCACACACAAAAAGAACGTTTAGATATACAGGTCTTTGTCTGGGTAAAAGGTGGAAAGGTTTTCATTTGTTTCAGAGACGCCAATGTAAATATCCAACACAAGAAGTATGTCAGGTTTTATTGATTAAAGAGATCATTTTTAATGTCGTAGCATGAAGTTTTTAAAAAGGTATTGTAAAGGTTTTTTTTTAACCTTGGAAAATAACTGCTTAATTACTCTTCCTAGATTGAGACCTTGTGTCCTAAGTCAACTACATTTGGAGCTATATGTCCTACAGTGAAATCAATTCAGGATATAAACCCAGAGGTAGTAAATATTGAACATGCCATTTATAAATAAATACATAGCAGCCGGGCGCCAGTGACTCACACCTGTAATCCTAGCTAGTCAGGAGGCTGAGATCTGAGGATCATGGTTCAAAGCCAGCCTGGGCAGGAAAGTCCGTGAGACTCTTATCTCCAATAAAAAACCACTAGATTACCCCACGGTATAACCCTGCTTTCACCGTATTTGATGTTGGTATAATTTGTGGAGGGGAAGGGAAAAAAACAAATCGTTTAAATAGGGATACAGGTGGACCCAGTGCAACAATGAGATGTACAAATCGTTATGTTGAAAAACGATCTTTACAACTTTGGTGGAGAGGGAGGGGTTGGGAAGGGATGGGAAGGGAAACAAAGGAGAAGGCAACAATGCTTGATAAGAAATGTACTCATTATCTTGCCCATGTAATTGTAACTCCACTATACGGTGCTTTCACAATTAAAAACAACAACAACAACAAAAAACACTAGAAAACCAGAAGTGGCACTGTTGCTCAAGCGGTTGAGCACTGGCCTTGAGCTGAAGAGCACAGGGACAGCGCCCAAGCCCAGAGTTCAAGCCCCACGACCGACCAAAAATAAATACATACGTACATATATGTACATAAAATAAATACATACGTGTATATATGTGTGTATATGTATACATTTTATGTGCATATATGTATTATACATATTTATATAAATATTTATATATATTTATATACATATATAAACACATATATGTGCATATATGTATTTATTCATAAATAGATGTCTGTGTGTGTATGTTCTTTGAGCTCAGTGCCAGTAGTTCATGCCTGTAATGCTAGCTACTTTGGAGGTTGAGATCTGAGGGTTGTGGTTTGAAGCCAGCTCAAAGAAGGAAAGTCTATGAGACTCTTTTCTTTTGTCGGTCATGGGGCCTGAACTCTGGGCCTGGGCTCTGGGCCTCAGCTTTTCAGCTCAAGGCTAGCACTCTACCACTTGAGCCACAGTGCCACTTCCAGCTTTTTCTGCTTATGTGGTACCGAGGAATCAAACCCAGGGCCTCATGCATGCAAGGCAAGCACTCTACCACTGAGCCACCTTCCCAGCCAGAGAAGGGAAGTCTATGAGACTCTTATCTCCAATTAACAACCAAAAACCTGGAAGTGAAGCAATGACTAGTAGTAGAGCCCTAGTCTTGAGCAAAAAGGCTCAGGGACAGTACCTAGGCCCTGATTTCAAACCCCAAGACAGGGATACGTGGAGGCGCTTTGTCTTTGCAGTTTTTTTTGGTGTCCTTGGTTGTATTAGGTAAGGAAATTGCTCTGTTTGAAGCATTATTAGAAGAGAATCCTGAGAGATCAATGGTAATTGAAACTAGTTCAAGGACAATATATAGGCTAAGAAGCTACCCCAAAACAGAGTGCTCCTTCTGGGGCTCATTGTGAATAAGACCTTTGAGATGGTAATAAAGTCTATATGTTTGGAGGAATATGAAGATGCTGGTTGGAGCAGAAGATTTCTGTAAGGAAGGGATGGACAACCATGAAATGACCTAAATTTCTAGGCTCAAGAATTTGGACCAGATCCTAGAACTAACAGGAATTGCTGGGAAAGTTTTTACCTTGAAAGGAAAATGTTGTCTTAGGAAAATTAATCTGGTAGGGGGAAATAAGATTCAAGTGCAATAATTGAAATTATTTATTAGTATTCATTAGTATTATTTTTGGTGCCAGTCCTGGGGCTTGAACTCAGGCTTTGAGATTCTTTTGCTCAGTTAGTGCTCTACCACTTGAGCCATTGCTCCACTTCTGGTTTTTTTGGTTGTTTACTGGAGATAAGAGTCTCATAGACTTTCCTGCCCTGGCTGGCTTCAAACTGCCATCCTTAGATCTCAGCCTCCTGAGTAGCTAGGATTATAGGCTTGAGCCACAAACTCAGCTTTAATTTTACTTTTTACAATAAAAATGAAACAAGATCTTGCTCAATAGACCTTCTCAAGGAAAGAAAACAAGTACTGAATAAATCTTTTACTAACAGTTTCTTACCAAGAGTTGGAGATACTCACATTGAATTCCCTTCATACCCACTTTGCTCTCCATGACTTTAGTTTCTCAGGGTGGATTCCAGAATAGTCTTGCAATCACCTGAGTTAAGTCACGTATTTTCACTAATTAAGAATAATTACTGCCAGGCATCAGTGGCTCATGCCAGAAACCCTAACTACTCAGGAGGTTGAGATCTGAGGATCCAAGTTTGAAGCCAGCCTAAGTAAGAACAAAAACAAAAACAAAAAAGTCTGTGAGACTCTTATTTACAATTAACTACCAAAAAGCCAAAAGTGGAACTGCGACTCAAGTGGTAGAAGGCCAGCCTTGAGTAAAACAAGCCAAGTAGGAGTGTGAGGTCCTGAGTTCAAGTCCCAATACCAGCACAAAACAAATAAAATAATAGGGCTGGGAATGTGGCTTAGTAGTGGAGTGCTTGCCTAGCATACATGAAGCCCTGGGTTCGATTCCTCAGTACCATATAAACAGGGGGGAAAAAAGCCAGACTTGGTGGTGTGGCTCAAGTGGTAGAGGGTTAGCCTTGAGCACAGACAGACTCAGGGACATAGCACAGGCCCTGAGTTCAAATTCTAGGACTGGCAAAACAATAAGTAAATAAATAACTATAATAAAATAAAATAAGAGTCCTAGAGATCTTTTTGTTTCTTGTGCTATGTGAGGATTCAGCAATCAAGTGCTATATATGAAGAGGAAACAAAGCCAAACACCAGATTTGTCAGCAGCTAGATCTTAGACTTCTCAGTCACCAGAAGTGTGATAAATAAATTTCTGTTGTTTATAAGCCATATATCTTACAGTTTTTTTGTAACAGCAGCCTGAAATGACTTAGACAATAGCAGACACCTTGTATAGCAAGAAAGACTGTAAGTCTTTATTTCTGTGCAACAAGATTCCTTTGGCAATCTAGTAGAACTTCTCCATCCCTTCTCAGAATAAGGACTATTAAATATAATACATGAGATAAGGAAAAAATAAAGTATATGAAGGTAGTGGTTAAAGCAACAAAAAGGAGTTAATATGATGATGAACTTGCTTCTTTAAAAAATAAGCAAATATATAATCTATAATTATATGATATAAAATACTTATATATTATCATATATGCACAATGGAGTACCATTCAGCCATAAAGAGCAAAATTACATCATTTGCAAGAAAACAGACAGAACTGGAGGTCATCATGTTAAGTACAATAAATCGGACTCCAAAAGACAACTATTATGTGCTTCCTCATGCAGAATTCATACATTGTTTTTTAAAACATGAAAGTAGAAGTGGGATTATTTGGAAAAGAGGGAGAAAGCAGAAGAGAGGGTAATAGGGTTAAATACATTCAAAGTATATTATGTACAGTTATGAAAATATCATAATGAAGCTTTTTGTACAATTAATATGCTAATAATTTGTGTGTGTGTGTGTGTGCGTGCGTGTGTGTGTGTGTGTGTGTGTGTGTGTGTGTGTGTGTGTGTGTGTGTACCATTGGTGGGGCTTTAAACTGGGTACTGTCCCAGAGCTTTTGTGCTCAATGAAGTGCTCTGCCACTTTTAATCCATAGCCCCACTTCTAGCTTTTTGGTTCTTAATTGGAGATGAGTAGCTAGGATGACAGGCATGAGTCACAGGAGCCTGGCTGCTTTGTTGCTTTTTTTTTTCCTGCCCTGAGGCTTGAACTCAGGGCCTGAGCACTGTCCCTGAACTTCTTTTGTCCAATGCTAGCATTCTATCATTTGAGCCACAGCAACATTTCTGGCTTTTTCTGTTTATGTGGTACTGAAGAATCGAACCCAAGGCTTCATGGATGCTAGGCAAGCACTCTACCGCGAAGCCACATTCCCAGGCCTGCTTTATTGCTTTTTAACACACTAAATAGTAATGAGTTAGCAACACCATAAATATAAAACCTGATAAACCTAGATATGATTTTTTTCCCCATTCAAGTTCACAAGTATCCAGAATTCTGCTCACTGGTTTGTAGAATCCAAGGCTAATCTACTTCTCACTTTACCCCTAGGAGGTAGGTATTATTATCACAGATGGAGCCAAGGCAATGGAGGTAAAAAGCAATGGAGCCGAAATCCATACTGGCTCTAATGCCTGCTCTTAACTACCATATGGCACAAGGCTGGAGATGAAGCTTGCCTCATGATTGGGACCCAATAGAATTAGATAATATTGTAATAGGAAGGAAAAAGCAACAGTAAATCTAGGGGAGCAAAGGAAGGGGTGACATTGTCCAAAAAGTAATGTACTTATTACTTGGCTTATGAAATGGTAACATCTTTGTACATCACCTTTATAAGAATAAACAAATTAATAGTAAAAGAAAGAAAACAAAATAAAGCAAATCTAAGGAAGAAGAAATGATTTTTTTCTAATATGAAGGACCCTCTTTTATAGAAATATCCAGCAACAAAGAGCCCATTCTTTTTTTTTTTTTTTGGGTCTGGTCATGGGGCCTGAACTCTGGGCCTGGGTGCAGTCCCTCAGCTCTTCAGCTCAAGGCTAGCACTCTACCACTTGAGCCACAGCTCCACTTCCGGCTTTTTCTTTTTGCTTATGTGGTGCTGAGGAATTGAACCCAGGGCCTCAGGCATGCAAGGCAAGCACTCTACCACTGAGCCACCTTCCCAGCCCGAAAGCCCATTCTTCTAAATGTTTTCTGTGAAATTCTCATTTTGGAACTGAGCACCGAACTATCAGTAGATGCGATAAGGTGAAGTCGTGTTCTTGAGTCTGTGAAAAATCTCTTGTTTTTATTTCTATAATTCTACATGAATTACTTGGATTTTTCTGCCCTTCTAGTAAGGACTGTCACCAAAAGACCCTGTGGATATACATAAGCATAGCAGCATGTAAAAAGGCCTCTGTTCCTCCTACAGAGCAAGGATGCTAGAATGATGAAAGATGCTGTTTCTCTATAATATTGCTTGTGAATGTGAGCCATTCAAGGTACTGGACCTGTTCAGTTCCTTCAAGACACTCTATAAATACAAATTGAATTGAAAGGTGCTGATAAGGCAAAGCAATTTACTTTGCACCAAATAGGGAGGGCAAAGCCTAAGCCTCCATGTAAAAAAAAAAAAAAAAAAAAAAAAGACAAAGGAATCCAGATTGAGCTTAGCATTGATGCTCATGCTTGTAATCCCAGCTACTCAACAGGCTGAGGACCATAGTTCAAAGCCAGGCTGGGCAGGAAATATCATGAGACTTTTACCTCCTATTAACGAACAAAAAGCTGGGAATAGAACTGAGGTTCAAGTGGTAGAGTGCTAGCCTTGAGTGAAAAGGCTAAGGGACAGCTCCCAGGCTCTGAGTTCAAGCCTCAGTACCAGTACAAAACAAAATAAACACGAAAACCAAAAAGATCCCAGATTCTTAGAAAAGACAGGCTTCTCCCCAGCAGTGCAAGGTGACAAGCCATCACCAGGGCCAGTCTGGTAGACACAGCCAGAGCCACATAATCAACCCTCTCTTTCCAAGTCAGCCTTGTAAATTCATTTAAAAATAATTGCCTGCCCACAGCCTAGTTTTCCTGTGACAAGTTATCCAGTTCCTCAACACTCTTCTGGCACACTGCTCCCAGTAGCAAAGCAGAAAAGTGGCAGGAAGTGTCTTGCCACATGATCTGGGTTAATGCTAACTGGCTCTTGAGCCCTGGGCTCCATCTCCTTGGCTGACATTCTGTTAGATTACTCAAGGGAGATGCTCCAGCATTCACTGCAACAGAAAGTTAAGTGCTAGTGGCTATTCAGCCATGAGGATCAACAGTATCAACTACCATCCAGAGGATATGGTGAGGTCAGAGATGCCAGGAGGTTCTGGGACATTCCTCCTCAGGTCACAAGCCTTTATTTGGGAAAAGGGTCCATGTGACCTGCTGTACTAAAAAATACCAGCGTGAACTGTCCCAAAGAAACCAGATGGCTCTAAGCTGTGAGCAAAAATAGTACAACCCAGACTGGGCAGAGCCTTAGGAACTCGCAGGTTTTGACTTATAAAAGCTATATTCTACCTTTCCTTGGCTTGTTTCAAATTGATTTACAGCTAGGAAAAAAATCTATTTGTCTTTCTTCTTATTTTGACCATTACAAAAAAAAAGTAGCAGAGCTGGGAGCCAGGGTTCATTCCTGTAATCCTAACTATTCAGGAGGCTGAGATCTTAGGACTGCTGCTCAAAGCCAGACTGAGCAAGACGCCTGTGAGGCTCTCATCGCCAATTAACCACCAAAAAGCCAGAAGCAGAGTTCTGCTTTAAGTGGTAGAGCACTAGCCAAGAGGTTAACTCAGGAACAGCACCCAGGCCTGAGTTCAAGCTCTAGGATTGGCACACACACACACACACACACACACACACACACACACACACACACACACACACACACACACACACACACACACACACACACACACACACACACACACACACACACACACACACACACACACACACACACACATTGGCCGAGCTGGGAGTCATGGTTGTAATCCTAGCTACCCAGAAGGCTGAGATCTGGGGGCTATGGTTCAAAACCAGCCTGGACAAGGAAGTCCATGAGATGTTTATCTCCAATTAAACACCAAAAGAGTTAGTCATGAGCAAAAAAAGCTCAGGGACAGTGCCCAGACCCTGAGTTCAAGCCCTAGGAGTGGCACAGAAAGAAAGAAAAAGAAGAAAACTGGAAGACCAGCATTGTCTAAGTTTGTTTTTAGGTTAGAGATATAATAGAGAGCTTGCCTAGAAAACACAGAAGTCCCTGAGTTCAAACCCAGGAAAGAAAAAAAATGCAATTTCTTCCACGTAAGAATTGATAGAAAAAATTAGGTAAAGGAAAAAAATAAAAAGTTGCAATTTGTTTATATGTAATGATTTTGAAGACCCAAATTTACAGATTATCTGAGTTCTGATTTCATTTAGTTTCATTTTGTACAGAAGTTGTTTAATCTAGTTCCTATTTTTTTTCCAGTGAAGTTTCTATTTTTACCACCAGAGGGTGAATCATGGCCAGACCATTTTGGGACATGGTTAGAGCAAGGATTTTTCAAGTCAAGAATGAAATAAAACTTTACTGCCCAAACCAGAGCTTTGAAGCTAAACACATTACCAACCATTGTGCTCTGATAGTGTTTTCGTGTGTGAGCATTGATTGTATTATACAGAACAGAAGTGACTGGAAGAGTTCCATGGGCAAAAAATAGCTTGGATAATAACTCCTTACAAGATTAGAGGAAAGAAACAGCATTTCACATGGGGTTCCCTCTGTCCCCTGACCTGGCAAACAAGGAACAGCTTTCTGTTGTTGAAATTGACGCAAGCTTCTATGTACGACCAATCAGCAAAGCAGTTTTTGTCCTCATGTACCAAGTTGTTCTTGTTCTGAGAATTATGAATGCTTTATTTGACCTCAACTTCTATTGCTTCATTAATATAATAAAGTCTTGATGCCTGAAATTTTAGGAAAAATATTAAGAAAATGGAACCTAATGCAAACCAATTTTACCTACCTGCAAAAGGTCCCAAGTTCAAATTCACGTCACAAAAAAAAGCATAGAATAACTTCTGTCATGACTATTTTGTTGTCTTAAATTTTTTAATTCCTTGAAATTGAACATTAATCAGAGTAGTCCCTCTCAGTAGGGCAGTTTTAAAGCAGGCAAGTAGGCAGGGCTGGAGATACAGCTCAGTGATAGAGGACTTACCTAGCATAGCCAAGGTCCAGAGTATCATCCTCAGGATCAAGCAAATAAATAAGGGCTGGGAATGTGGCTTAGTGGTAGAGTGTATGCATGAAGTCCTGGGTTCGATTTCTCAGTACCACATACATAGAAAAAGCTGGAAATGGTGCTATGGCTCAAGTGGTAGAGCGCTAGCCTTGAGCAAAGGAAGCTCAGGGACAGTGCCCAGGCCTTGCATTCAGGCCCCATGATTGGCAAAAAGAAAAAAGAGGGCTGGGAAGGTGGCTCAGTGGTAGAGCGCTTGCCTTGCATGCATGAGGCCCTGGGTTCGATTCCTTAGCACCACATAAGCAGAAAAAAAAAGCCAGAAGTGGCGCTATGGCTCAAGTGGTAGAGCACTAGCCTTGAACTGAAGATCTGAGGGACAGTGCCCAGGCCCAGAGTTCAGGCCCCACGACCAGACCCCCCCCCAAAAAAAAGAAAGAAGTAAAGATAAATATGTGTTGGACACCAGTGGCTCACACTTGTGATAGCAGCTACTCAGGAGGCTGAGATATGAGGATCATGGTTCAAAGCCAACTTAGGCCTGAAAATCAGTGAGAACCTTACCTCCAATTAACGGGCAAAAATCTGGAAGTAGAGCTGTGGCTCAAGCAGTAGAGTGCCATCCTTGAATGCAAAAGCTATGGAAGAAGTGCAAGGTCCTGAGTTCAAGCCCTAGTACTAGTACACAAAAGGTAAATCTGACAAATATGAGAATCTGATTATATAGATAGGATGATCAGATATGATTATCAGAATGTAGTCCCTAAAGAATAATCCCTCATAGAGTTTAAGTTTTTCATCCCAGTCCTGGGGCTTGACCTCAGGGCCTGAGCTTCCTTTGCTCAAGGCTAGTGTTCTACCACTGAGCCACAGCACCACTTGCAGCTTTATCTGTGTATGTGGTACTGAGGAATCGAACTCAGGGCTTCATGCATGCCAGACGAGCACTCTACCACTAAGCCACTAAGTCACTAGCTTTTTATATAGGTGTCAAGAGTTGCTTACATTTTAGCAAGCATAAAATTGCATCCATCTCAAGACTTTCTCTTAACCTGCAAACACTTTCTTTTCTTAATTAAAAGTGATTCCTATGTAGGGAAATGGCTCCTGTGAAGTTCAACCCCTCTGTGACCTCTGACCCCAAGGCCCCTTGCAGAAGCCACTTCAGCGTCTCTTTGTGCGTACTTGGCAAGATCACAATTGTCCTTGATTTCCAGGGAGCTGCCATGCAGTATGACATCCATATGCTCCCTGTCAGTCTTCAGGACAAAGTAGTCCAGGTGGTTAGAGGACACCCCAAAGGTCAACAAAATCAGCCAGGTAGTCCATGGGTACAGAAAGAATCGTGTCATTCAACACTGAGCAGGGGTAGCCACCCATGAGGACATTCATCCGGCAAAGTGATTATCACCAGGCTAAAACTGGACGCAGATCAGGAAAAAAATTCTTGAATGCAAAGCCATGTGTTAACAGTTGGAAGAAAGAAAGGCAAATAGAATGGAAAACTTATTGAGAGAATGCAGGAATGAATGTAACCAGTTGTGTAACAATAGTGATCTATCGATGTGTAGCCTAGCAGATAGATCTTTGAAGCTTTTTGAGAAATTTCCAGAACTTTTCTAGGAAACCTCATTGTCCTCCTGGTTTGTTACTAATGCATAGCTCTATAAATCTACTTTTTCTATTCTGATTCATAATTTTATGAATAAAAATTGGAAATGTTCCCTAATTGCAACAGCAAATTGGTTCTCATTCCAAATATATTTTCATCTTCTTTTTATACATATAGTTAGATAGAACTATATATATATATAGTTTTATCTATATATGTATATATATAGTTCTATCTATATATGTGTATAGATAGTTCTATCTATATATGTATATATATATAGTTCTATCTAGATCTATATCTAGATCTAGATAGAACTATATATATATATATCTTCCTATATTTATATCTATCTATATCTTTATTTCTATCTGTATTTATTATTCTATATATCTAGCTAGCTAGCTATCTGTCAGTCTGTCTGCCCTGAGGCTTGAACTTGAGGCCTGGACACAGTCCCTGAGCTCTTTTGCTCTAAGCTAGCACTCTACTTTGAGCCATAGCTCTACTTCCAGTTTTTGAGTGGCTAATTGGAGATAAGAGTCTCATAGAGACTTTTCTACCTGGGCTGGCTTTGCACTATGATCCTCAGATCTCAGCCTCCTAAGTAGCTAGGATTACAACACCCAGCTCCATCTTATTTTTTTTTCTCTCTAAGAAATCAAAGCATAAGCATTTTATGTGCTTTTATCTGCTGAAAAGATTTATGGCAGTATTAACAAATATATTGATCTAAGTTTTCTTCTAATATCTTGAGGTTATAGTCTCAGCATTTATACTCTCTATGCAGAGGAATTATATTTTGATATAAAGAATAAAGTATAATCTACTTTTTAAATGACTTTCCATTTGTCCAAATACCATATAGGACTGACTTGAAATATTTCTATTTTATACTAAATTTTTATACATACTGGCCTTCCTAATCTGTTCCATTACCATGTCTGTTTCTTTTTATTGCTCCACTGTTTTAACCATTATATTTTATGTTGCCACACACTTTTATTCATTTTAGTATATTGTAATATACTTCATATATTTTATACTACATACTAAAATGTTTTATAAAGGTACTGATTTTTTCAGTTCCTTTCCAAAGTGGTCTTGGATGCTCTTTCAATCTTTTAATGGTTAATAGACTAATATACCAAGTCTTCTTGCCTGATTCTTCTCTAAGTAATTGAGGTACATTTTGGTTTATTGATCAGTTTAGGTATATCGATATTTCTAAGCGTTTCTTTCTGTTATCAAAAATTTTTAAAATATTTTTAATACTGCCTTAATTCCCAAGGATTTCATGGCTTGGATTGGTTATAGTGAATAAGTAAATGTCATTTTTTTTTTTTTTTTGGCTAGTCCTGAGGCTTGAACTCTGGGCCTGGGTGCTCTATCACTTGAGCCACTTCCAGCTTTTTTGAGTATTCTATTGGAGCCAAGAGTCTCATGGAGTTTTCTGCCAGGCTGGCTTCAAACCATGATCCTCAGATTTCAGCCTTCTGAGTAGCTAGGATTACAGGTGTGAGCCACTAGCACCTGGCTGATGCGCTTTCTTATTTGGTATGTATGTACGTATGTATGTATGTATTTAGTTATTTATTTATTTTGGTCTGAGACCAGAACTCAGACTCAGTGCCTGATACTTTTACTTATTGGCTAGCACTCTACCAACTGAACCATGCCCTCAGCCCTTTTTTACTCAGTATTTTGATTTTATATTTTGTTTAGAACATTATTTTTGTACATTATGCTAAAAAGCAACTTATTCTTTTAATATTCCTAACAGCTTTTCAGTTGAGAAACTTACCTTAATAGGTAATGCAAGGCTGAGTCCCAGTTGTAATATCAATGAAATAATCAGAATGTGGACTCTGAAATGAGGTTGCAGCTGTAACTGAGGATATGATCATTTCTGTACATCTTACTAGCTTTGACAACTTTCCAGATTTTAACCTTGGCCAAAAGGAACAACGCAAACATGAAGATTTGACGTGGACTTGTGTCTCATTGGATAACATATCCCAATCATGAGCACTTTCTTCCTTTACTTGTATTATGTGATTTTTACTTTCGTACAATGATAAATGTGATGCTTGCCTGTTCTTGTTCTCTGAGGTGACATGAGATTGGTGAGGTGACATACTGTTAATGTCTTCCTAAAATGCACTACACAGCAGCTAATGCACACACCCACCAGTACTCCTCATGAAAGTCAATACTGGCAATGATATCACACAAACTTCCTTTTAGATGGAAATTTTGATTCTGCAGCAGTCTTCTAAAATGACGTAAAGACAATGGAGAGTGACAATAACCAGGCAGACATGACATGAAAGTTCCATCCAAGTGGCTTTTGCTGGAGGACATGCTCTTGTCTGCAACATGGTATGAAGAAGAGCCTATGTTTACAGGATTGGGGCCTTAGCGGATGAAATATGGGGATACTTGAGTCACTGGAGTAGAGAGAACCATGGTGGAATCTGAATGTAAATGCCTCTTAGATCTTCTACTGACCTAAACTGCACATGCATCAGACAGATTCCAGAGAGCCAGGTAGAAATCAACAGCTGAAAGGTTAGGAAAGTGTAGTATGAAGAAATTCCAGCTGTTATCCACCAAAATGCAAACAAAATCTGAGATGTTTAAATCTTAAAAGTTAGAGGGACGGGGCTGGGAAGGTGGCTCAGTGGAAGAGCGCTTGCCTTGCATGCCTGAGGCCCTGGGTTCGATTCCTCAGCACCACATAAGCAAAAAAGAAAAAAGCCGGAAGTGGCGCTGTGGCTCAAGTGGTAGAGTGCTAGCCTTGAGCTGAAGAGCTGAGGGACAGCACCCAGGCCCAGAGTTCAGGCCCCACAACTGGACCCCCCCCCCAAAAAAAGTTAGAGGGACTTGGTAAAAACCAAAGCAAAACAAAACCAAAAAACCAACAACAATGCCAGGTGCTGGTGTTGAGTTCTACAAACTCAGGAAGTGGAGATCAGAAGATTTCAGTTGCAAGACAGCCTGGGCAGGAAAGTTCATGATACTCTTATCTCCAATTAACCACCAAAAAGCTGGAAGTGGAGCTGTGGGTTACGTGGTAGAGTGTTAGCCTTGACCAAAAAATCTTAAAGACAGCACCCAGGCCTGAGTTCATGCCCCAGGACTGGCACGCACGCACGCACGCACGCACGCACGCACGCACACACACACACACACACACACACACACACACATCCCCCTGAGTGTCCTTTGAAACCATAGAAAGGCCTTGCCTTACAAACATTGTATCCCAGGACTTGAAAAACTAATGAAAAATCAAAATAGACCTTCTTTAAACATTTCTGAAATGAAGCTTCTACATGTTCAAGTAGATTGGCCATAATTTAACTGCTAGCTAGATAAAAACCCAACACTTTTCAAGGAATGGAAGAGATTCAAAAGTGTCTATAATGCATGATTCACAATATTCTGTAGAGCACTAAGAAATTACTATGGCCAGGCACTGGTGGCTCACGCTTGAAATCCTAATTACTTAGGAGTCTGAGATCTGAGGATCTCAATTTGAAACCAGCTTGGACAAGAAAATTCCATGGGACTTTTTTTTTTTTTGGGGGGGGGTCCAGTCATGGGGCCTGAACTCTGGGCCTGGGCGCTGTCCCTCAGCTCTTCAGCTCAAGGCTAGCACTCTACCACTTGAGCCATAGCACCACTTCCGGCTTTTTTTCTTTTTGCTTATGTGGTGCTGAGGAATCGAACCCAGGGCCTCATGCATGCAAGGCAAGCGATCTACCACTGAGCCACCTTCCCAGCCCCTCCATAGGACTTTTATCTCCAATTAACCACCAAAAAGCCAGAAGTGGGGCTATGGATCAAGTTGTAGAGTGCTAGCCTTGAGTGCAAAAGCTCAGGGACAGAACCCAGCCCAGAGTTCAAGCTGCAAGACTAGTACCAAAAAAAAAAAAAAAAGAATACTACAAATTTGAAGAAACAAGCAAATGAAACCAAAGCTAATAGTAACATCAGTCACTAAAAATGTTCTGAGTTGTCCAAAATGATAGAATGAGCAGCTATGAATTTTTTTTTTTTTTTGTCGGTCGTGGGGCTTGAACTCTGGACCTGGGCACTGTCCTTCAGCAGCTCTTCAGCTCAAGGCAGGCGCTCTACCACTTGAGCTACAGCGCCACTTCCGGTTTTCTGGTGGTTTATTGGAGATAGGAGTCTCATGGTCTCTCCTGCCCGGGTTGGCTTTGAACCACGATCCTCAGATCTCAGCCTCCTGAGTAGCTAGGATTACAGGCGTGAGCCACCAGTGCCCGGCTAGCAGCTATGGCAGCTGAAAGTCAAAGGAAAGTTACTCATAATAAGTGACCAAATGGGAAACTACATTTCATAGAAGGGTCAGATGGCTATTCTACAGCTGACAAGCACAATGTTTAAATTCTTTTTTTGAGAGACCATTTATATAACTTTTATTAAGTATATTATTCTAAAAATATCTATTGTATTGTTCATCTTACTTTATCTATTTATGTGACCTAGAGTTCTAACTGCTTTTCTGGCCACTGTTTACCTAGCTCAGAGTCTAATAAATGCTCAACAAAAAAACAGGGGAAGGGAAGCTCTTTAGAGTTTATTTAGGCCTTCTCCAACTTACCAGCTCAATGTTCATCACTGAATGAACCTTGCCTTCTGTTTACGTCTTCCTCCTTCTCCTCCTGTGCTAATATCATTGAGGGGAGAAGCCTCAAGCAGGTAAACCTGTAGTAGTTAAGTTCCTAGGGTGAAAGGGAGGGCTAAATCTCTAGAAACATTTTACTTCTTTGTGCTAACATTGGGGCCTGAACCTAGGGCTTCATGGTCTCAGTTGGCTTTTGATTTCAAGGCTGACACTCAACCTCGAGCCACACCTCCTTTCCTAGTTTTTGCTGATTAATGAGAAATAAGAGTCCCATCAACTTTCCTGCCCAGGCTGGCTTTGAATTGCAATATTCAGATCCAGTCTCCTGGGTAGCTAGGACTACAGGCATGAGCCACAGTACCTGACTTTCTAGAAAGTATTTGAAACAACTTTAAATATATATATACATATATATATGCATATATATACACACACATATATAAAACATAAATGAAAGGCAATAGGCTACATTCTCAATATCAACCCCAGTGCTTTGTTGAGTCACCCACATTTTATTTTAGCCAGTGAACCTGCAGTGGAAATTTAATGTAAGCCAAAGATGATATCCAAAAAAGTGATTTGAGGTTGTTGAGGCTTTTAAAATATCTTTAAATAGGTGATTAGGACACTTTTTATTCTCACATTTCATCCCTTGGCATCGCCAAGATCATGAAGCACTAATTTCCCATTTTAGACATTTATAAATCACATACTGTAGCCCAGAGTGTATAGAGGAATCCGATGGTACTGACTCACAGTAGGTTGACCAGGCATCTGCTTTGCTTATTCAGCTGTGGTGAGGGTATGGATTACTCCCTCAGTCCTTCCCTTTCCTACCACCATCCACCATAAGATGCTGAAAGTTTTTTATTCTTGCATAAATTAAGAGATCTACACATCTTTATTTCATTAGCATAATGTTGTAATCAAGTTAGATAATGTTTGAGATCCTGCCACCGTCAGTGCTCTAGAGACTGATAGGAATAAATTGCAAGTAACTTCTCGTAAGGACCATATTTCTATTTTCCTTTTACTTCCTTAGTTCTGTCTTGAGTATAGTTCATATTTGTGCTGTTTAAATGATTCGTGATAAATTTAAAAAAATAAATGATTTGTGATACAAATTAAAGCGAAAGGGATATCAAAAGTATGGGGGAGTTAAAATTTACTATTTTACTCTTGTCAGCTTATACATTTTATAATTGAAATAATAATTTCAAATATGAACAGTATAAGAACTGTGAGGAATTATTAAATATAGCTAGAAAGGGTATCATATTATTCAGTAAGTATACAGATATATGTAAAGTTGACATTTTTCTTTTTTATTGTTATTATAAAGGTAATGTACAGAGGGGTTACAGTTCCATAAGTCAAATAATGAATATAATCTTTTCTTAAAGTCGACATTTTGACTACTTAAACTGTGGCACATAATTTACAGTATGTCATCACATTTAACCATCCAACA
Organism: Dipodomys merriami; assembly: GCF_024711535.1. Classification (NCBI taxonomy): domain Eukaryota; kingdom Metazoa; phylum Chordata; class Mammalia; order Rodentia; family Heteromyidae; genus Dipodomys; species Dipodomys merriami. Next base: position 5,400,645 of record NW_027206080.1, on the reverse strand, counting down.
ACCTTACCAGGCAAATCTTTTCATTTGCACTGTACCAAGGAGGAAACTGAGGCACAAAGAAATTAATACTGTGTTAAATCTCCAGCAACTGAGAGTAGACAGTCATAACTTGAACCCATGTGTGTTTGGCAAATACGTAGAGTTTGTGCTTACAGCACAGTGAGAATTCTAACTAATTTAACCCAAGTGTTAGAATGTCAATGTTCTGGAATGTACTGTTCTAGTTCCTGAGTTCTGAAATTTTATAACTCTGGTTAGCACACATCATAAATTTTCAGCTGAAATAAATCTCTCAGAAGTAACAGGAAAAGATTGCATGCAATTCGGTGCTATTCCATTATGCAACATTATACATTTGTGAAACTAGAATAACACAGGAAATAATGTAACCAAACTCTGGTATAAATTTGGCAAGGAGAATAACTGTTATCTCATTTTTTAGAATGTCATTTTTTCCAAACAGTTTTGAAGAAACAGTTTCTAGTTGAGAAGACACACATGTAGACACTTTTTTTCCCAGAGAGGCAGAGAGGAATGTGTAGAATAAACCAGAATTAATTTTTAATCTGTCTAAAAACAAAGAAACACAGAGATTGCCTCCACAAATATCTAACTCAGATGCACACATAAAATCTGGACCGAGAGAATTTTTTCCATGTGCCATTGTAGGGCTGAGGAGAATGAGAATTGCTAAGGGGAATTCCTGGAGAGATGTGGGGAAATTAAACACACACAGATGTGTGTGTGTGTGTGTGTGTGTGTGTGTGTGTAACAGTACTAAGGCACAAATCAGGACCTGGGTGCTGTCCCGGAGCTTTTTATGCTCAAGACTGATGCTCAATCATGTAAGTCACAGCTCCACTTTCTTTTTCTTTCTTTTTCTTTTCTGATTAATTGAAGGTAAGAGTCTCATGGACTTTCCTACCCAGACTGGCTATCAACCATGAGCCTCAGATCTCAGTGTCCTAAGCAGGTAGGATTATAGGTGTGAGCCACCAGCACCTGGCTTAACACAGTTTTTAAAAAATGGAAGGAGCTGGGCACCAGTGGCTCACACCTGTGATCCTAGCCACTCAGGAGGCTGAACTCTGAGGATCATGGTTCAAAGCCAGCCGGGGCAGGAAAAGCTATGAAACTCCTATCTCCAATAAACCACCAGAAAACCAGAAGTGGTGCTGTGGCTTAAGTGGTGGAGCACTAGCCTTGAGCTGAAGAGCTGAGGGACAGTGCCCAGGCCCAGAGTTCAGGCCCCATGGCCAACCCCCTCCCCCCAAAAAATGGAAGAAGAATTAGAGCAAACATTTTAATTCAAGATATTAAACCTAAGATTTTTCTTGATTGACACAAAAGGCAAAAAAAAATCTACAGAGAGCATGCACCCCCACCATTACTACCACTGGTAAGCATTCCACTTTACCACACTGACTCCAGGATGAGGAGATGGCTCTGGCATCCTATGGAAGTCACTGTTTTGTTCTTTCTTCTTCTGTTGCCAAGCAACAGGTTCACCTCAGTGCTCTTTCCCAGCATCCTCAGTGCTATTCAGGTCTATGTACTTAACTTTTATTTGTTTTGATACAAATAATTTTGTGTGTTCATAGATAACCAAAATTACAGAGGTAGAGTTCTAACAGTAACATTTTTTTCTTTACATGTATCTATTTTACCCACTGCTTTTCTCCTTATGAATACAAATGTTTTGTTTGTGATTGGATTCTGATTCATGAAGAGAGATTGAGCATATGATTTCTTCCTCTCTCTCCTTTCTGTCTCTCTCGGTCTCTGTCTCTCTCTGGCTCTCTCTTCGTCTTTCTCTGTCCTTCTCTTCCTCTCTCCCAAAATCTCATTGAAATATATCTTAAATATATCTTAAAATTATATTGGCTCCTGAAGCCTCAGTGGTGGGAAAAACTCGCTAATATCTGGAAGTTACTGGATTGGGTTCTTGCTGATGCAAATAATGATAGTAAATGAGTTAAATTATTTTAGTTTCCTGTTGTTATATAACAAATTACACTAAGAAGCACTTGTGAGTGACTGTATCTAAGAGGCAAAAGGCAAAGGAAAGCCACAGTCTTTTATGGCCAGACTTCAGAAGTCACATGCCATAGTTTCTGCCATCTTGAATACATAGACACAGAGTTAACTTTGGATACAATGTGAGATGTTTGGGGTTTTTTGTTTGTTTGTTTGTTTGTTTTTGTTCCGGTAGTGGGGCCTGAACTCTGGGCCTGGGTGCTGTCCCTCAGCTCTTCAGCTCAAGGCTAGCGCTCTACCACTTGAGCCACAGTGCCACTTTCGGCTTTTTTTCTTTTTGCTTATCTGGTGCTGAGGAATCGAACCCAGGGTCTCAGGCATACAAGGTAAGTGCTCTACCACTGAGCCACCTTCCCAGCCCAACAATGTGAGATGTTTGTATCAATACTGCTAGGGATGGTCTTGGGGACTGAGTACCACAAAATAATAAATCTAAAACAACATAATAAAAGAGAAATAGTAGCCATTAGAAAATTAGAAACTGTGAAGACTTCTAGAATGATAAGAAGAAATTCCCTGAGTATAAAATCTATAGTTGTCCTCAAGTTAATGCTTAGAAGAAAATTTATTCCCTGAATCTATTATTAGAAAATCCAGTAGATAGGAAAATACATTAAATATAAAACAAAATGATTATATAGCTTAGTGAAAGAGTGCTTGACTACACATACAAGGCCCATTTGATCCCCAGCACTGAGAAAATAAAGTAAAATGAGCTTTTTAAAAAAATGGTCATTAATGCTAAACCCCAAAGCTCTTTTTTAAAGGATATGTAAAAGTAGCAAAACTTCTAAATATTTGACCAGAAATAAAAGGCAAATTATACAAATAAGAGCAGGGCTCTGGTAGCTCACATCTATCATCACAGCTATTCAGGAAGCTGAGATCTGAGAGTCATGGTTCAAAGAGATCCTGGGCAGGAAGGTCTATGAGACTCTGATCTCCAATTAACTACCAAAAGGCTGGAAATGGAGCTGTGGCTCAAAATGGTAGAGCACTAGCACAGAGCACAAAAGTTCAAGGTTATGGGGCTGGCAAGGTGGCTCAGTGGTAGAGTGCTTGCCTTGCATGCATGAGGCCCTGGGTTCAATTCCTCAGCACCCCATGAGCAAAAAGAAAAAAGCCGGAAGTGGTGCTGTGGCTCAAGTGGTAGAGTGCTAGCCTTGAGCTGAAGAGCTGAGGGACAGCACCCAAGCCCAGAGTTCAGGCCCCACAACCGGACCCCCCTCCCAAAAAAAAAGTTCAAGGTTAGCATCCAGGCCCTGATTCAAACTCTAAGACTAGCACCCCCCATAGACACACACACCCCAAAAAAATAAAAAGCAAAGGCAAGGATATTAAAATATGCATGCCATATTTTAATATGCATGCTACTAATGAATTTACAAGTTTAAATGAAGTCAATTACTCTTCAGAAAAATATAGATAACTTCAAACTCATTGGGAAAAAAAAAAGCACTAATAATTCTAGAAGCAATTGAGAAAGTGGTCCAAAAAACCATTGGGGGAAAACATTACATCCATACTGGTAAACCCTATTAATAATGTAAAAGTAGATTCATTCAGTCATTCAGTAAGAGTTCATTGAACTCATTCTATGTTTTATGTGCTGGTTTTAAGCATTGACAGGAAGAAATATCTGCCTATAGATATTTCTGGATGCAGTCCCTGAATCTTCCTCTTAACAACAGAGATACAGTATTAACACATCCTAATTCACTGTACAAATCAAACCATTCCTGACACCAAAACCACTAAAGGAATCAGATATGTTAGTGTAAACCGTAATTCCAGTATTCAGGAGGCTGAAAAAGGAGTATTTGGAGTTCAAGGTCACTTTGAATTACAAAACAAAAACAAAAACTAAACAAAAAAATTCAGACAGGATAACCTCGTACAAATTATAAAGGAAGAAAGAGACGGAAGGGCAGAAAAAAATAGAAATAGTGGATTAATCTTATGATCTTAAGTACAAGTCTTAAGTTATTAGAAAATTAAATTCAATAATGAATAATACATAAACATGGCATTTTATCCGGGAATAGGGAGATAGTGTCACATTTTTAATGAAAAACATGAATAATTAAAACAATTGTAAAACAACTATATTAACAAACTAAAAAATTATAGGAGCAACTAAAAATTGCCTGGGAAGATTTTTATCAAGTTCAACATCTTATTCAACTGAGAAAAGTTAAAAATTTAATAGCTCATAATAGATATTTGAAATTATTTTGCCTTCCCAGTGCTCACTTACTTTTCTGGTAGGTATTTGTAGGACCACTAAGTCGACTATTTGGGGGTAAGCTTCCAATGATTAATGGCTTCAGTGAAGTAAGGAGACTGGGTCTATACTTCCTCTAGATAATTTCCCCTTGATTTCCCCTCATTGTTTCCCTAGGTGGTTAGCTTTTCTATTAGATTGAAGTATTCACATCTGGTTTGCTTTGCTCATGTGTAACACTTTCATTGGGTTTGATTCCATACCCCTTGTGTGGTCTTGGCCTATACCAGCTTTGTGCTAGCTGCATTTTGGGCTGCTGGTCCCCCAGTGAGTCTACCAGTAGTCCTCTGGCTCCTCAATGAAGACTTGTAATTTGGCCTTTTAAGTGATAGCTTCTGTTTCTTACCACTGAGCTTCCTTACATCAGCATTCATCTTTTTGTAGTTCTATGTATTCTCAATTTGGCTAAGTAACTTATTTTGGCCAAGTAAATATTGCTACATGTGACAAAGCACAGGCTTAATAAACACTTTTATACTGGTGATTGATCTGTAGAAAAGCTCCTTGTTAAAGTCTAGCTTCTATGTTTTGAAAGAAACCCAAGGATCCTTGAGGAGAAACCTAAAAGAAATATGAAAGCTGGGCCCCGGTGGCTCATACCTGTAATCTTAGCTACTCAGGAAGCTGAGATCTGAGAATCTTGCTTCAAAGACAGCTCAGGCAGGAAAGCCCATGAGTACCTTATCTCTAATTAACTATCAAAAAGCTTGAAATGGAGCTGTGGCTCAAGTAATAGAGTACTAGCTTTGAGCTAAAACACACAGGGACAGCACCCAGGCCCTGAGTTCAAGCCAGGGACCTGCAGAAAAAAAAGTTGCTTCTGACAGGCTCATCTAAGGTCCTAATTGAAGTCCAGCTGTCAGCAACATGGGCAAAGCTATTGTGGGCCTTCTATCCATACATCCAACACTTCAACCAACACCATTACCAGTCATCCATTATAAATCATAAGTCATTTTTTGAAGTAACAGAATTTGATGGGACTTTGAGGTATACCAATAGAATGAACAAAGAAATGTCTACATAACTAATGTGTGAGCTGATTTTATTTTTATTTTATTTTAAATTATTTTTGTCTGTCATAGGGCCTGAACTCTGGGTCTGGGTGCTGTCCCTCAGTGGTAGAGCAAGTGCTCTACCACTGAGCCACCTTCCCAGCCCCCAGCCCCTTGATTTTAAAGAAAACAATTAAATCATTGCTAACATAAACATTATCAGTCTCATAGTTCAAGTTGTCAGTGGCATCCTGAAGAATGAGAAGAAGAGGTCGATGGCAGAAATAGTTTTGGTGGTAAAGAGTTGAAGTGGGGTGGACTGGGAAGGTGGCTCAGTGGTAGAGCACTTGCCTTGCATGCATGAGGCCCTGGGTTCGATTCCTCAGCACCACATAAGCAAAAAGAAAAAAGCCGGAAGTGGCGCTGTGGCTCAAGTGGTAGAGCGCTAGCCTTGAGCTGAAGAGCTGAGGGACAGCACCCAGGCCCAGAGTTCAGGCCCCACGACTGGACCCAAAAGAATAAAATAAAATAAGGTTCAAATCAAGAATGTCAAGTAATACTCCATAGAGTACCTAAGTCCTAGACAGCAAAGTAGGTGAAAAAAATAAGACATAATATTTGAAATGAAGACAGACTTCTTATTAGCATGCTGATATGATAAAATATGTCAACCAGCCAGTTCTTCCAAGGTCTTGGCCAAGATGAAGACTGGTTGATGCTTTTATTTTACATTAAATGGGTAAGGCAAGAATGCAACAATGTATCCAAATTTCACTTGTTGGTCAATGATGTCAGCAACTTCCTGGTTAAATTGAAAAATAGTTTTATAATACTATATTGTATATTATATAATAATATAATAATATATTATAATTATTATTTATGATACTATATTATAAATTGAGGTGATTTCCTCAATTTTGTGGTAAATTTATAATATAGTGGGGAGGGACGCATGTGTTTACATGCGTGTCAGTCCTGTGACTTAACTAAGTGCCTGGGCATTGTCTCTGAGCTTTTTTTTTTTTTTTTGGTCCGGTCGTGGGGCCTGAACTCTGGGCCTGGGCGCTGTCCCTCAGCTCTTCAGCTCAAGGCTAGAGCGTTACCACTTGAGCCACAGTGCCACTTCCAGCTTTTTTTTTTCTTTTTTCCTTATGTGGTGCTGAGGAATCGAACCCAGGGCCTCAGGCATGCAAGGCAAGTGCTCTACCACTGAGCCACTTCCCAGCCCCTGTCTCTGAGCTTTTTTTGCTCAAGTGTAGTGCTCTACCATTTGAGCCACAGCTCTACTTCTGCCATTTTGTAGTTAATTGGAGATAAGAGTCTCATAGACTTTCCTGCCTGGGCTAACTTCAAACAGTGATCCTCAGATCTCAACCACCTGAGAAGCTAGGATTACAGGCATGAGCCACCAGTGCCTGGTTATAATGTAGTCTTCATCAGTAATAGCATTTTCTGTTGCTTTGGTAAGTCTGGGCAAGTAATGAAAAAATAAAGACCTAATTTGTATTTACTGAACATATAGTGTAAATATACAAGTAGTAATGGCTCTTAGGCTAATAAAGTTGTGCCCCTGAGTGTGGAATTTGAAGAGATTCACAGTATCACAGTATCATAAAGATGTGTGTCTGTGTGTGTGTGTGTGTGTGTGTGTGTGCGTGTGTGTGTGTGTGTGTGTGCGTGCGTGTGTGTGTGTGTGTGTGTGTGTGTGTGTGTGTGTGTGTGTGTGTGTGTGTGTGTGTGCTGGTTTGGGGGCTTGAACTCAGGGTCTGGACACAATCTCTCAAGGTTAACACTCTACCATCTGAACCAAGCTCCATTTCTGGGTTTATGGTGCTTAATTGGAGGTAAGAGTCACCTGGCCTTCCCTGCCTAGGCTGGCTTTGAATTGTGATCCTTGGTTCTCAGCCTCTCCAGGAGCTAGGATAACAGTAATGAGCCACCAGCACCCAACTGTAAATTTGTATAATTTAATTTTAAATAATGGTTATTTAAATGGTTAACAACCACCTTATGAAATTTTAAAAACTTAATCAACATTATTAAGTTCTAGAACATTATATAGTTGTATATCTAGAAAACCAGAGAATCAAGTGAAAAATGAACAGAACCAAAAGAATGCTAAGTTGGCTAAATACAAAATCAACAGACCTTTTGTGTAGGAGTATAGTTTAGTGATAGAGAATTTGCTTGGCATGGGTTAGGCCCTGGTTTTGATCCAAACCACCACACACAAACACACCCAGCTCTACCACAAACAACAGAATTCAACCTAACCATGAAAGGTAAGTAAAAGTATCAACTAACAGTAGTAACAAATATAATAGTCTAGAGGGGGGGAGATGGGAAGGAATGGGAAGGGGAAACAAAGGAGGAGACAACAATGCTTGATAAGAAATGTACTCATTACCTTGTCCATGTAATTATAACCCCTCTGTATGGTATTTTCACAATAAAAAATATAATAGTCTAATCATGAACAAACATAATACATAATGCAGAAGTCACCTTTCCAGAAAGTGTACATTATTTTTTTTTAATTGTATTTTATTTTATTTGAGAACATACTGTACAGAGGGGCTACAATTACATGGGCAGGATAATGCATACATTTCTTACCAAGCATTGCAGCCTCCTCCTTTGTTTACCCTTCACTTCCCTTCCCCACCTCCCCCCTCCCCCCACCCAATTTTACCCCCCTCCATCCCCCCAATTATACCCCCCCCACACCAAAATTGTAAAGCTGGTTTTGACATGACGTTTTGTACTTCTCATTGTTGCAACAGGTCCACCTGAATCCTTAAACGACTTGTTTGTCCCCATCTCCTCCACATGTTATACTGACATCAAATATAGTGAAAGCGGGGGTTACACTGTGGGGGAGGGACATACAAAGCAACAAAGAAATAATCTTATAAATGCATTAGAAACACATGCATGAAAGAAACGAAAACATTAAAATACATATTTAAGGGTTCATTTTCCTAACATCACATTATCTGGCCTTTTCCGCTTGACTCATACCTATACTAGATATTGCAAATAAGGGAAACCATGGGACCTATGCTTCTTTGGGCCTGGCTTACTTCACTTAATATAATTTTTTCCAAACCTTTCCATTTCCTAATAAATGGGGAAATGTCATTCTTTCTGATGGAGGCATAGAATTCCATTGTGTATATATACCACATTTTCTTGATCCATTCAAGTGTACATTATTTTGATTTATGTTTTAAAATATATGATTAAATGAAGAAGTACTATATGTTCCTGAACAATAATATTGAACAGTGCAATAGTGAGAGTTCTCCCCCAAAGTATAGTCAACATGAATTCAATCAGAATCCCAACCTTAAAGCCAGGTATGGTGGTAGACATCTGGCATTCCATCCTCTCTGGAGGCAGAGATACAAATAAGGAGATCTAACACCATCCCAGACAAAAGATGAGACCTGAAATACAAACTGGAAAATAAATAAACAAAAAGCAAAAGGACTGGGGAACATGACATGTGGCCCAGGTGGTAGAGCAGGAGCAATGAAGGAGGTAAAGACAGGTCCCTAAAAACTCAGATTGTGTGACAAGGGAATCCACAATTCATGATTTTTTTCGAAATGAGGAATTGAAGATGTGACTCCAGTGGTAGAATGGCAGTCTTGAATGAAAAAGCCATGCCTGGGTGTGAGGTCCTGAGTTCACAAGGGCGTGCACACACACACACATCTTTAATTCAATAAATGGTCAGATAATCATTTTTAAAATTTGTGAAAGACTGAGAGAAACATTCACTCTAAAAGTAGCCATCATAAGGCAGCACAGGTAGCTAGCTCATACCTGTAATTTAGTTACTCAGGAGACTGAGATCTGAAAGTCATGGTTCAGCCTAGAAAGGTAAGTCAATGAGACTTTTATCTCCAATAACTACCATAAAGCCAATGAGACTGGCTCAAATGGTAGAGCACTAATCTTGAGCAAAAGAAACTCATGCCCTGAGTTCAATCCCCAGGACCTACCCCCCACACACCACCCACACCCAAAATAGCTATCAAAGCATGTATATTACCAATATATCAAGAAAATCTATAAATCAATAGGAAAAGATGATAAACCCAACTGCAAGGAAAATCCAGGCCACCCCTCTCCTGCAGAAATACCAGGTAGTTTCATATATAAGTCTAAATTTAGGGCTGGGAAGTTGGCTCAGTGGTAGAGTGCTTGCCTTGCATGCCTGAAGCCCTGGGTTCGATTCCTCAGCACCACATAAGCAAAAAGAAAAAAGCTGGAAGTGGCGCTGTGGCCCAGGTGGTAGAGTGCTAGCCTTGAGCTGAAGAGCTGAGGGACAGCGCCCAGGCCCAGAGTTCAGGGCCTATGACCAGACCCCCCAAAAAAAGTCTAAATTTATCAATGATTGCATTTAAATGATTTAAAGCAGTATATCTTATTATAACATATGATCAATACAAAAAATAAAAATGAAGTTTTTTTATATTGTTTTCCAGCTGTTTGAAATTTTCATTTATTTTGTTGTTGTTGTTTTTGTTGGTCGTGGAGCCTGAACTCAGGGCCTGGGCACTGTCCCCCAGCTCTTCAGCTCAAGGCTAGCCCTCTACCACTTGAGCCACAGCACCAATTCTGGCTTTTTCTGCTTATGTGGTGCTGAGGAATTGAACCCAGGGCCTCATGCATGCAAGGCAAGCACTGTACCACTGAGCCACCTTCCCGGCCAGTGAAATTTCCATTTATTTTAAAAGGCACTACCATATTATGTAACAGATACCACATTAAATTATCATATTGACAAATACTGAAGAAACAAAATATTTAAAATGAATCTTAGGCTAGAAGCCAGTGACTCATGCCTATAATCCTAGCTACTTAGGAGGCTGACATGGCTCGAAGCCAGCTGGGGCAGGAAAGTCCATGGAACTCTTATCTCCAATTAACCACCAAAAAGCCAGAAATGGAGCTGTGGCTCAAATGCAAGAGCACTAGCCTTGATTGAAAAAAACTAAGGGACAAGCCCTGAGTTTAAGTGCCCCACCCACCGATACACACACTAAATATATTATAAAATGTATCTTAGGCACAAAGAAGGTTATTGTAGAATTGTATGAAGAAGCAAAAATAAAAGAGGCAAGAAAGGAAAAGGGGGAAGTGAAAACAAATAGCTCAAGTAGTAAATTGAGTTACAAAGTTAGAATTGACTCATAAATAGAAACCATATGAGAACGTGAATGAATAATTTAAACTGCAGACACAGATATGGAATTCTCTGGAAAAAGAAAGAAACCAACTTGGGGTAAATTTTATGTAATACAATGAACAGAACCCAAACCATCTTTCATGCTTATTTGTAAGCATACATGCTTGTAAATGAATTGATAGCTATCTGAAAGGTGATAAACCAAACTATTAACAGTATGTCTATCTGCAAGGAGGTATGATAGAGAAGTTTTAGGTAGGGCGTGCAAGGTTATACATTGTAAAATGTATAAACTTTTGCAACAACCACATGTTCCATTTAAAACTGAGGAAATATTTCTTTTCAAATATGCAAGGCACAGGAATCCATAACTAAGGATTCCATCTCTAGCATCACATTCCATGGAATGACTCCTTCTTGGAAATACACATAGGAAAGGAAGGTACAGTGGCTCGTGCCTGTACTCCTACCTACTCAGGAGGCTGAGCTCTGAGGATTGAGGTTCAAAGCTAATCAGGGCAGAAAAACTTGTGAGATTCTTGTTTCCAGTTGACCTGCAAAAAGCCAGAAGTGGAGCTTTGACTCAAGTGCTAAGAGTGCTATCCTTGAGTGCACTCAGTCCTTGAGTTCAAACCCCAGTACCAGCACAAAAAAGAATACACACACACACACACACACACACACACACACACACACACACACACACACACACACACACACACACACACACACGGAGAAGACTGTTACAAATGTTACAATGATGATTATTTTATGGCCATTTTGATCTCAACAGCTCAATGGTGATGCTATTTCACTATATCCAAATGGTTTATGTGATTTCACAATCCTTTTCCAGATAATACATTTAAGAACTGAAGATGCATTACAGAGAAGGCTGACTTGAGAGCTTCTGCCTTCTTTAAGCGTCACTTTATGGAATAGGAGAATAAACGACTTTCATTCTTCCCATCAGAAGATCAGTGTGAATGTTTTCACTGTTCAATGAGCCTATTAGTTAATTAAAGTTAAGATTTTCCTCAGCTGGCAACTTCACACATCTATCACCTTATTCTCCAGAGTGCTGAGATTACAGGCTTGCACCACCACATTTGGCGAGTAAAAAAGTTTGACTAGAATCTCTTGAATATGCATTCAAGTTTTTCAACTGTAAATGTAAACACAGCTCAAAAGTCTCTACTGAGAAGTTGCTGTCAGATTTGAATTATACTCTAAGTGGTAAAGACTCAGAATAGCAACAATGTAACTTGTTTCATTAATAAGGTTTATGTTAATTATATGTTGGCATGATGATGTTTTAGAAATAGTGAGTAAAATAAAATACAAAAAGGAAAAATAATAAATAAATACGATTTTGTTAGTATTTTCATTTTTTCCCTTTTCCCTAGGATAAAGACATGTTATGTCCAAATAGTGGCCAGAACCCACAAGTTAAGGACAGTGTTGGAATCCCCAAAATATCATCCACCAACCTGGTACTAAAGCAGGGCTGTGTTTATCAGAACTCAAGGCAGGAAGATAGTATTTCCTCTGCAGGGTCCCACAGAGGTCAGCCAGAGGAGAGAATGTGTATGGGAAGTTGAGCTTAGATCAAGTGATTTAAGGTAGATCTTCCAAGGCAGGGAACTGCTGGGAACTGAGTCAATGTCATTACATATATTCTAGAACAAGTCCACGCAGTAAGCTGCGAGGCTTGTGATGAGTTTTGATATTTTTGTTTAGAATAAGCTGTTTTCCCGGTGCGCATACTGTTACCTCAGAGTGATGTGCAACAGTAGTCAAGTCGCTTACTGGTTATAATCGTTTCCTTGGCCAAAGAAATTCTTCCTAGAATTACCTACTAAGCCATGTTGAATGGGCATTTCCATGCCCAGTATTTGATCTTAGAGTCTCTCTATGTGCTGCTCCCTGTCTCTGTCTCTTTGTCTCTCTGTGTCTCTCTCTCCTTTCTTCTTCTTGTTTGTTCTCCACTCTCCTTCTATCTTAGGAGTTCTGTGTCTCTGTCTCTGTCTCTCTCTGTAGTTTGTCTGTGTCTGTTTCTTTCTCCCTCCTCTTCAATCATCCTTTCTCCCAACACTTCTGTCTCTATCTCTCTGTAGTTTCTATGTGCTTATAGTTCTATGTTTTGTATCTGTCTGACTCTCTCTCTCTCTCTCTCTATCCCCCAGTAGTTGGCAGAGGTGTCACAAAGGAATCTGGGTGTGTTTTTTTTTTTTTTTGTCGGTCGTGGGGCTTGAACTCTGGGCCTGGGCACTGTCCCTCAGCTCTTCAGCTCAAGGCGAGCACTCTACCACTTGAGCTACAGCACCACTTCCGGTTTTCTGGTGGTTTATTGGAGATAGGAGTCTCACAGTCTTTCCTGCCCTGGCTGGCTTTGAACCGTGATCCTCAAATCTCAGCCTCCTGAGTAGCTAGGATTACAGGCGTGAGCCACCAGTGCCCGGCTGGGTGTGTGTGTGTGTTTTTTTTTAAATCAGTCATGGGGCTTGAACTCAGATCCTGAGTGTTGTCCTTGAGCTCTTTGGCTCAAGAGTAGCATTCTACCACTTTGAGCCACAGCTCAGTTTTCTAGTGATTAATTGAAGATAAGAATCTCATGGAGGGTTGGGAAGTTGGCTCAGTGGTAGAGCACTTGCCTTGCATGCCTGAGGCCCTGGGTTCGATTCCTCAGCACCACATAAGCAAAAAGAAAAAAGCCGGAAGTGGCCCTGTGGCTCAAGTGGTAGAGCACTAGCCTTGAGCTGAAGAGCTGAAGGACAGTGCTCAGGCCCCGAGTTCAGGCCCCATGACCGGACCCAAAAAAAAAAAAAAGAATCTCATGGATTTTTCTGCCCAGGCTGGCTTCCAACAGTGATCCTTGGATTTCAGCCTCCTAAATAGCTAGGATTACAGACATGAACATCTCACGCCCAGCAGAACCTGGATTTTGAACAGTTCAAAAGATGTCCTGTTAACTGAGGGGAAAAGTGAAATCTATGTAATCAGACTAGTACAGGCATCAAAATTCAACTCCTCATACCTTAAGAAGGAAGAACAATCACATTAATAATTCCCAAGTTTGCCAGCCACCAGAGGCTCACATCTGTAATCCTAGCTATTCAGGAGGCTGAAATCTGAGGATCACAGTTTGAATACAGCCCAAGCAGAAAGGTCCATGAGACTTATCTCCAATTAACCACTTAAAAAGTGGAAGTAGAGCAGTGGTTCAAATGGTAGAGCACTAGCTTTGGGAAAACAAACAAATAAAAAAAAATCTCAGGGCCCTACGACCAGCACACGTGCATGTGTGCACACACACACACACACACACACACACACAAACTCCCCAAACTCTCTCTGGTCTTCTGGATTTGTCTCATTCCTCCTACTTGCATTTAACCTCTAGTCTGATTTATATATCCTGCCCTCCCTAGCCCACAATTCTAACCTTCCTGCCAACCACAAGGAAGATATATAAATTTATTTCTTTTTGTGCTAGTCCTGGGGCTTGAACTCAGGACCTGTGCACTGTTCCTGAGCTTTTGTGCTCAAGGGTAGTGCTCTATCACTTGAACCACAGCACCATTTCCAGCTTTTTTGCTAGTTAATTGGAGAAGAGTATCTCACAGACTTTCCTGCCCAAACTGGCTTTGAACCTTGATCCTCAGATCTCAACCTCCTGAGTAGCTAAAAGTTACAGGCAGGAACCATGGACATGTGGCTACAAGGAAGATATTTCAATTACTCCTCCTCAATTCCTTAACCATATTCCCAACAGCATAACTACTCTTTTCTCTAAAATTTACACAATCTTCTGTTGTTGTTTTTTGTAGCCAATTCCTATAGGACACCATGTATGACATAATACTATCTGCAAAGTTCCTCCTATTATCATCACTCCCTTGGCCAGAAGATTTGATATTTATTTATGAGCATGGGAACATGTGCAGTATAACAAATGGATGAAAAAGAAGTACTTGGCTATTGGTCTCTTAATATATTACAAAGTTAGGAACTGAATTTTGAGCAGGGTACCAGTGGCTCATGTCTGTAACTAAGAAGGTGCTTCCTGTGTTACTAAATCATACAAGTTACTCTCTCTTTCTTTCTCTGTCTCTCCCTCTCTCTGTTATCTCTGTCTCTCTGTCTCTGTCTTTCTCTCTCTCTGTTAACAAGAAACCTGAGAGGAGACAGATGATCGCTTATGAACTTCCTAGTGAGGCTTGTTATATGATTCAGCCACACTTTTCTTCTCATCTTTTCTCTTTTTTGCAGTACTAGGACTTGAACTCAGAGCCTTGTATGTAGTAGTCAGGCTCTCTACCACTTGAGCCATGCCTCTACCCCATCTTTAGTTTGTTGTTGTTGTTGAGAAGTCTGGATTCTAACTCAGGGCTCTATGCTTACCAGAAAGATCTCACACTTTTTGTCCAGAATGGGCTCAGACCATACTCCTCCCATTTCAGACTCCCAAGTAGCTTGGATTACAAACATGAGTCACAGTACCTTGCCTCTCATACCCTTGTTTGGCTCACCATGCCTACTTTCCTGGCTACCTGCCCATTCTTTCTCACATGCTGATGTCCTTGTTGTTAATCAGTGGTCAGTTAAAAGGCTGAGTCCCCAAAGAGCTGTGGAAATGGTCCTGGGTCTCTCACACGGTTGCCTGGACCATCATGTGGACACTGCGTCCTGGTATTTCCTCACTCCTCTCTCTGTGTATTACATCTGCTGGAATATGAACAGCATGCAAATATATGCTGAGTGGGCGCGAGAGGCTTTAGAACTTCACCGAATGTGCTGCATCTCAGGCCAGGACACACAGCATAGCATTGTAGTCAACCACGCATTAACTATGCTGCACCGACTGAGCATCAGGTCTAACCTGTATTAAGTGAGTCCAGTACATTTTACACGAGTCTCCAGGTGGGCAAAATTGCCTAACTTGGCAAGAGGTGAGTTTCAATGGTAGGGTATATATGCAGCAGGCTAATTCCTGGGTTCTATTCCCAGCACCTCTCAAAACATTATCTATCATAACATCTAGCTTATTAAATGGTTTAATTAGCATCTCATTGAATTCCCTGTATCCTACAAGGCTGGTAACACCATAAGCTGTTCAGGACTGGCTGTGCTCAGAGCTACAGCTGACCAGCACCACAAGAGAGTATATACCAAAGATCATTAGCCTGAGAAGAGATCAAAAAATCAAAATTCAAAGTGTGATGTTTAATGAGTGACCATCATGCCCACACCATGGTAAAGTCAAAAGCTCGTAAGCGGAACCATCGTAAGTTGGGGACTGTCTACAGTGGCTTCTAGAACACTTCTCTAGCTGGGCATTAAGTAAATTTGAACTAAGCATCTTTACTTCCAACTCGATCTCTACATATTTCCAACAGCTTCTGTCCTCAAACTCGTATAGCCTATTTTTTTAAAACCAAGCAGTTCCAAAATTTGAGCTTCTTTTCGTCGTCGTCGTCGTCGTCGTCGTCGTCGTCGTCGTCGTCGTCGTCCTCCTCCTCCTCCTCCTCCTCCTCCTCCTCCTCCTCCTCCTCCTCCTCCTCCTCCTCCTCCTCCTCCTCCTCCTCCTCTTCCTTCTTCTTGTTGTTTTTATTTTCAGTATTTTTTTATTTTAGGCAGCAGAAATTGGAAAGATTGTCGGTGAAGGTCTGCCTGGGCAAAATATGAGTGACACCCTATGTTGCTAATCCTAAACTGGGTATTGTGGGTCACATCTGTGATCCCAGCTACATGGAAGGCATTGGTATGAAGACTATATGTGTACAGTTGGAGGCCAGCCTGGACAAAAAGTGCAAGACACACCTAGCAAGTTCAGGGCCTGAGTTCGAACCCAAGGACTGCCAATGAAAAAGTGATGATACACCTTAGAAGCACTACACAACAAAAGCACAGCTCATGTGGAACAGGAGAAGCAAAGCAGAGACTGAACATTCACAGGAAGTTATAGAGCAGAAGTAGACATGGAAAGAAGGAAGATGAGAACCTGAGATTCCCTATATATTGGTGAGATGGGACCGAAGGAAGCACTGGATATTCTAGGGTAGGATGGGCTAGAGACTCTAAGTTACTTACTGAACTATTAATGCACAGAAGGATGATCTAATGTATGACAGTATTTTTTTTAATTTAATTTAATTTTATTTGTGAACATAGTGTACAGAGGGGTTACAATTACATGGACAGGATAATGCGTACATTTCTTACCAAGCATTGCAGCCTCCTCCTTTGGTTTACCCTTCACATCCCTTCCCAGCCTCCCCCCTTCCCCCCCAATCCCAATCCTTCTCCTTCCCCCCCATTCCCCCCCCAGCACCAACGTGTATGACAGTATTACAATGAAACCTGTTGGAATTGGTTTAAAAAAAAGGGTGCTGGTGGCTCACACCTATAATCCTAGTAACTCAAGAGTGTGAGATCTAAGAATTGTGGTTCTAAGCCAACCCAGGCAGGTAAGTCTGTGAGACTCATCTCCAATTAATCACCTAAAAGCAAGAAGTGGATCTGTGGCTCCAGTAACAGAATGCTAATCTTAAGGAAAAAAGGTGAGTGACAGTGACAAAGGCCCTGAGTTCAAGTCCCAGGATCTTCACACACACACACAAAGGATTTGTAGATCTAGCTCAGACATTTTTTAAAATTTGAGATCTGTATTTCCAACGGCTGCCTACAAATCTCTGTATCTATTGTATCTAATCTCCCTGTTGATGAGCATTTATCCTAGGAAGCCTTCATCTACTCAATATCAAAATGTTTGTCTGACTTTTAGGAATCTTTCTGTTCACAGATCTTCAGAGAGGAACCCCCAGCTCCCAACTGAGAAACTGACCCAGGGCCGTGAACCCTAAGCAAATGGCCCAGAATCCAAAGAGTAAGGGGGTGGGAAGTGGACACTCTGTCTCGGCAGATCTGTTTGAGGAGAGTGAATGGATCCCTACACAGCTGCTGTGGCTACCCAGACTCCCTCAGTTCCATCTCCCTGGTTTTCTACCCATTTCCATACCTCACCCTGAGCCTTTGCATTGGATCTGTGAACTCCCAGTGACTTCCCAATGGCGTCCTACTTTGTACCAGGCAGCCAGTTACCCAGGTGGCCTGAGTTTAAGCTCTGACCCATTTGTGCATTTGGTCCTGCCAAATTGGTCCCCTGGTTCCCTTGGCAGCTCTGCCCTGCCAGAGTTCTCACCTCAGATAAACTTCGTCCTTAAGAACCTCAGTTCTCTTGTGTGTATAGACCCAAAGTCATGAGTTGCTGTGGTTTGGACACAGTTATGGGTTGGTAGCATTGTCCCACTGTGGCAATGGGAGAAGTGGTGGGTGCTTTAAGAGGTGGAGCTCAGTGGGAAGTGGTTGGGTAACTATGGGCCCTGCCCTCAGTAGAGAGGAAGGTAGTTCTCACAGGACTATGGCTCATTCCCATGAGAGGGAGTTGAGAAAAAGAAAGAAAGAAAGAAAGAAAGAAGGAAAGAAAGAAAGAAAGAAAGGAAGAAAGAAAGGAAGAAAGAAAGGAAGAAAGAAAGGAAGAAAGAAAGGAAGGAAGAAAGGAAGGAAGAAAGGAAGGAAGAAAGGAAGGAAGGAAGGAAGAAAGGAAGAAAGAAAGAAAGAAAGAAAGAAAGAAAGAAAGAAAGAAAGAAAGAAAGAAAGAAAGAAAGAAAGAAAGGAACAATAGCCGGGCACCAGTGGTTCACTCCTATCATCCTAGCTATTCAAGAGATCTGAGGATCACGGTTCAAAGCCAGCGGGGACAGGAAAGTCTGTGAGACTCTTATCTCCAATTAATCACCAGAATACCGGAAGTGGCGCTGTGGCTCAAGTGGTAGAGCGCTTGCCTTGAGCTGAATTGCTCAAGGCCCAGAGATCAAGCCCCATGACAGATAAAAACAAACGGAGCAAACCTGACTCCCCTTATTCTCCTGCTTCTCATCCTTCCCTGGGATTGTTAGTTCTGGGGCTTGGATTCAGGGCCTGAGCACTGTCCCTAAGCTTTTTTTTTTTGCTGGTCTAGTACTACCACTTGAGCCACAGCTCCACTTCTGACTTTTTGGTGGTTCACTGGACCTAAGAGTCTCACAATCCTTGCTTGGGCTGGCTTCACACTGAAATCTTTACATCTCAGCTTCCTAAGAAGCTAGGTTTACAGTTTGAGTCACAAATGCCTGGCCCCTGTTATGGTTTCTTATTAGTAGAATGCCCTCGAGTGACCACATTGGAAATAATTTTGTAGGAAGTTAATTAATACCTAGTGCTCTTAGGGTAGATATTTAAAGAGACCATATTTTGTTGTTAATCATGAGCCTACAAGTTTTTGCACAGGAAAATACTCACAGGGACATGTATTTCTTGATGATGATGATAATGATGATGATAATGAAATAGTTATACAAAGGGGTTATAATGCCATAAGTGAAGTTATATTATTATAATGGTTTATATAATCTGGTTTATTATTGTTTAGACTTCTTTGTCCTTTTTTGCTGGACCTGTAGCTTGAGCTTGGCCTGGGTGCTGTCCTTGAGCTTTTGTGCTCACTCTACCACATGATCTGCAATTCCGCTTCCAACTTTTTTGGTAGTTCTTTGTGGAGATAAGAGTCACAGGGACTTTCCTGCCCAGGCTAGCTTTGAACTGTGATCCTCAGATCTCAGCCTGCTGAGTAGCTAGGATTATATAAGCCATCAGCACCCACCTAGACTTTATTTTTATTATTCTTAATTTTTCTCTTGCTTTAAAGTGGCACGGAATGGAAATAGCCCTAACTTCCTGAATCCTTGGTAACTGATAGTTTTCAAGGGAGAAAGGAATGATAGTCTCTAACTATTACTAAATGCTACTGAACCGTGGTGTGTTTCTAATAACCACTCTCTCCTGTCACGTGGAAGAGTGTATTCTCACAGATCTGTATAGCTGCTGGAATGATATTATACTCATTTTATAGATGAAGAAATAGAGTCAAGTGCCACTGTCTCACACCTATGATCTTTGCTTCTCAGGAGGCTGAGATCTAAGGATGTGGTCCAGCTTGAGCAGAAAAGTCTATGGAGACTCTCCTCTCCAAATAATTACCAAAAAGCCAGAAGTGAAGCTGTGGCTTAAGTGGTAAAGTGCCAGCCTTGAGTGGCAAAAGCCAAGTAAGAACTTTGACTTCTGAGCTACATCTTCATCTCACCTATAACAATTCTTATCACTGTTCTTTCCTTTTCTCCTAGCATCTTTTCATCTGCTCCCCTAAACTGTCCCAGCATTGGAGAGAGCAGTAATGGGAAGAGGTCCTCTGGAATTTTGTATCCATGAGTGGCTTGTTGCTTGCAGAGGTCACTCAAGGGCATTCTGCTAATGGGCCCCCTGTGACGCAAGCATAACTCTCCATTGGCAATGTCAAACTCTGTGACAGATGGCTGCAGACATGTGTCTCTGCTGGGGTCCCTGGAGGCTTCCTTTCTGGACTGTTACAACCTCTCTGTTTCCAACAGGGGAAGTTAACCTTTGCAGCGTCAGACCTCTTACAGACCTCTCACCAGGCCATCTTTCAGCCAAAACTAATTTTCCTCTAGATTAAAAGGGGGGGCGGCAGGGGGAGGAGAGGAAGACAAAACCGCACCCATCCTTTCCTGAACTGAAGTTCATGGGCTTCCCACAATCCAGCCAAGTTGCTTTGTTCAGAGGACGAAATCCTGATTTTGCTTCTCACAGGCGGCTGTTCAGACTCAGGTGAATTTCAGCCATTTAGGTTCAAAGTCCTCACTGTGGCTGTAAAGACAGATGCTAGTGTGTGCATGAGATAAAAGTTGGGCTCAATTTTCTCCCCAAATGGATCTGTCCATTCCTGATGGGGGAACTCGCAGTGACCCTTACGATGTTCACTGGGAGTACATTTCAACTGTGAATCTGTGAGTTTTTGTTTTGTTTTGTTTTTTCCCTTCTGACAGTACTGAGGCTTGAACTCAGGGCCTGGGTACCATCCCTGAGTAGGCTAGTGCGCTACCACTTGAGCCACAACTCCACTTCCAGCTTTTTTTTTTTTTCTTTCATAGTTCATGGGAGATAAGTGTCTCATGAGCTGTTTTACATGGTGATCCTCAGATCTCAACCTCCTGAGTAGCTAGGACTACAGGTGTGAGCCACTGGCACCTGGCTCTATTAGCTCTTGCTAGCACCACACTTAGGACCACGCTGTTAACATACAGGTACTAGGGGACAGTCAAAAGCCAAACTGAGCCTTAGCAATGAGTCAGTAAGGAAAGGTCAATGGACGTGCAAGAGGCCATGAGCAGTGTAGGGAGGAGGTATTTTACATTGACTGAACTGCCTGTTAGTGCAATGTTGTCTTTCTGAGTAGACTCAGCAACATTCTAGAGGACGGTGATTGCAAGTGATGGGGCCACAGCAACTCCTGAAGCAGCATGTCGGTCACTGTCACCTCCAGCTCCATGCAGGATCAGAGGATGAACACACACACACACACACACACACACACACACACACACACACACACACACACACACACACACAGAGTAAACATGAAACATATAAGCATCCTGTTGAGGAGGGCACGTTTAGCATAAGGGAAAAAACTTAATAAATTCAAGAACTGTCTATTGAGGACCTACTATGTGCTCAGGCACACAGTGGGCATTGAGGTGCGGTAACCAATGAAACAATTTGCTTAGTGAAGAAAATAAATAGTAAACAAGTAAATATGGCCACGCTAGGTAACTAGAAGAAACACATATTAGAATACACCATGATATTCTACTAACTAGAATGATCAGTGGAGGAAGGCACTTCTGAATAGCTGCTTTTCTAGGAGACACTTGAATACACTAAGGAAGGAAAGCATGTGTAGAAGGGAGGAAAGATCCAGGGCAAAGGCCCTGAGGTAGAAAATATATGCTTGAGAAATAGCCAGAAGGCAAGAAGGAGAGTGGAATTTGTAAAGGTGAATTCATCTTATCAGAGCCTTTTTTTTTTATGAAAAAGAATTAAAAGAGCAAAAAAGTCAATTGTCTAATCAACTATAGCTTCTATCCAAATGACAAGTGACAACAAACCTGAGTTCATTCCATCTGTCCCTGGCAAAAAAGTCTAGGATTGCTATTAATCCATCCAGCAACTTTGAGTGAACTAGAAAAAGGTGTCTTTTCCTCCCAGCAAATGTGTTCCAGGCCTCAGTGGACTAATTAGTAGAGGACGGTGCTTGGCTAGATTTCAGCTCTCAATCGCCCTCTCCCCCAGGTGCCCTTGGACCAGCCCCAGCCTGACCTGTAGCCCACAGTGGCCCAGAACCAGTGTCTTTCCTATGTCATGATCTGTCCTCTGTGACTGATCATGGAGTTTCCTTCCCACAGGACGCTGACTCACTCTGCAGCTCATTATGCTGATATTGTGGTCTAGGTTAGAACTGGGTAACTGAGGGGCTGGGAAGGTGGCTTAGTGGCAGAGTGCTTGACTGGCATGCGTGAAGCCACGGGTTTGATTCCCCAGGACCACATACACAGAAAAAGCTGGAAGTGATGCTGTGGCTCAAGTGGTAGAGTGCTAGCCTTGAGCAAAAGAAGCTTGGGGGCTGGGAAGGTGGCTCAGTGGTAGAGCACTTGCCTTGCATGCCTGAGGCCCTGAGTTCCATTCCTCAGCACCATGTAAGCAAAAAGAAAAAAGCCTGAAGTGGCGCTGTGGCTCAAGTGGTAGAGTACTAGCCTTGAGCTGAAGAGCTGAAGGACAGCGCCCAGGCCCAGAGTTCAGGCCCCATGACCGGACCCAAAAAGAAAAAAAAAAAAAAGAAGCTTGGGGACAGTGTCCAGACCCTGAGTTCAAGCCCCAAGACTTGCAAAAAAAAAAAAAAAAGTGGGTAACTGAGGGAAAGGGATAGTCAGCATGAGGTATGTATTAGTTTCCTGTTGCTGTTGTAACATGTTACTGTAAACTTAGCTAATTAAATGGCCCGGCTCTGGTTGCTCATGCTTGTACTCTTAGCTAATAGTCAGAAGGCTTAGATCTGAGGAGTGCAGTTCAGTGCCATTCCAGGTTGGAAAATCTGTGAGACTCCAATCCATCACCAAAAGGCTGAAGCAGAACTGTGTCTCAAGTGGTAAAGCATGAGCCTTGCGCACAAAAGCACAGGGATAGTGCCCAGGCCCTGAGTTCAAGCCCCACAACTGGCACAAAAATCCCTATTTTCACTGAATTTGATGTTGGTATAATTTGGGGAGGGTAAGGGAAAAAACAAATTGTTTAAATAGGGATACAGATTAACCCATTGCAACAATGAGATGTACAAGACACTATGTCAAAAAACAAACTTTACAATTTAGGCGGGGGGGGGGGGGTTGGTAGCTGAGGAGGTGGGAGGGAAGGGATGGGAAGGGGAAAAACAAAGGAAGAGGCAACAATGCTGGATAAGAAATGTACTCATTACTTTGCTCCTATAACTGTAACCCCTCTGTACAGTATTTTCACAATAAAAACTTAATTTAAAAAATAAATAATAAAAACAAAAGCCACCCAAGAAAAATGTATTATTTTGTAGTTTTAGAGGTCAAAGTGCACATAGAATTGCACACCTCCTGCAAGCTCCATGGGAAAATCCACGTACACCTACAGACTACCTGCATTCCTCCAGCTTCAAATTCTCCCTCAGACTCTCTGCCACTTTCTGAGAAAGACTCCTGTGTTTACACACATCTGCAAGGTCTCTTTAGGGTAACACAAAAGCCTTAGGGTTTAGGCATGACATTGTTCGGTCTAGCACAAGATGCCACAAGAAAGTGTGCTGGTATTTATTTATTTTTATTTATTTAGTTAGTTAGTTGCCAGTCCTGGGGCTTGAACTCAAGGCCTTGAGCTTCTTTTACTCAAGGCTAGCACTCTTCCACTTGACCCACAATGCCACTTCCACAGCTTTTTCTATTTATATGGCATTGATGAATTGAACCCAAGACTTCGTGCATGCTAGGCAAGCACTCTACCACTAAGCCACATTCCCAGCCCTGTGCTGATATTCAAAAACAAATAAACAGAAAATTCAATGTTAGGAAGTCAAGCAGATCTTGTCTTGGGCATCCACACTAGTGGCAGGGGAGAGTAAGAGGAGAAGGTGAATATGGTCAAAATACCATATGCACATGTGTAAAAATGGAAGCATGAAACTCTTTGAGATTGGTTTGGAAGGGGAAGACAAGGGCTGAAAGAGCAACAGAGGAGACCAATCTAGTCTAAGTACTGTGTGCATGTGTGGACAGGTCGGAATAAAAGCCCATGTACAACAAAAGGATGCTAATTTCTAAAAAGAAAGAAAAGATGTTCATTGAGAAGATGCCTTGTTCAATATTGTATCTGGCCTTTTTTTTTTTTTTAATGCTTTGTACAGGAGCTCTCATTTAGCTTTCTTCTTTCTTTCTTTCTTCATAGTTTTCTCTTGGTTTTCCCCCTTTTCTTTTTCCTGTATCATCATTCATCTTTCTTGTGCATAGCTAGGGCTTGAACTCAGAGCCTGGGCACGGTCCCTGAGCTTTGTTGCTATAGGTTAGCACTCCATCACTTGAACCACAGCTTCACTTCTAGCTTTTTTGATGGTTAATTGGAGATAAGAGTCTCATTATCCATTTGCAGGTGGCTCACGCCTGTAATCCTGGCTTCTCAGGATTTTGGTTTGAAGCCAGGCTGGGAGGCTCTTATCTCCAATTAACCACTCAAAAACCGAAGGTGGGGTATTTGGGTTGGTTCCTTATCTTAGCTACAGTGAATAATGCTGCAATAAACATGACTGTACTGGTAGCCTTAGCATCAGAAAGAATGACACCGCCCCATTTGTAAGAAAATGGAAAGACTTGGGGGGAAAATCATATTAAGTGAAGTACCCCAGATCCAAAGAAACATAGGTCCCATGCTTTCCTTTATTGGCAATAAATAGTATGCATCTAGGATGAGCAGACCATGTATGATGATGCTACGTGAAATAAACTCCAAGTTGTGGATACAAGAGGTTTTTCTTTGTTGTTGTTGTTTTTAAGGTACTATGTGATTTTTTTTGTTTCTTTTGTATGTTCTTCCCCCCTGTATATCCCCTGTATATCCCCTCCCTGTTGTCACTGTATTTGATTTTGGTACCCTGGTATTGTATATATGTTTATCTGAATTAGGGAAGGGAAGGGGAACAACAGAAGGGTGAGACAAAGGACAAGGGGAAAACCAATGCAAGAGCGATAGTCACAAGACAATATGTTGGAAATGATCTGCACAACTCGGGGGAAGGGGAGCTTGGGGGTGGGAGAAAAAGTGGGAGGGTCTGGGAAGGTGGCTCAGTGGTGGAGCGCTTGCCTTGCATGCTCAAGGCCCTGGGTTCGATTCCTCAGCACCACATAAGCAAAAAGAAAAAAGCCGGAAGTGGCACTGTGGCTCAAGTGGTAGAGCACTAGCCTTGAGCTGAAGAGCTGAGAGACAGCGCCCAGGCCCAGAGTTCAGGCCCCACGACCGGACCCAAAAAAAAAAAGAAATGAAAAGAAAAAGTGGGAGAAAAATGAGGGAAAGGGTAGCAAGTTTGACAAGAAATGTACTTATTACCTTACTTATGTAACTGTAACCCTCTGTACATCACCTTGATGATATAAATTAAATAAATAATTTTTTTAAAAAAACAAGGAAAGTGAGGCTGTGGCTCAAAGTGTTAGGGTTCTAGCCTTGAGCAAAAACTGCTCAAGGACAGCACCCAGGCCTTGAGTTCAGGCCTCAGGACCAACAAAAAAAGAAGAGTCTCAGGCTGGCTTCCAACTGCCATCTTTAAATCGATCTCAGCCTCCTGAATAGCTAGGATTACAGGTGTGAACCACCAGTGCTCAGTATATCTGGCCTTAGAATTTTTCTTTTCTTCCTTTTTCTTTTTGTGCTGGTACTGGGTATTGAACTCAGGCCTTTGAGCTCTCATTCAGCTTTCTGATTTATTTACTTATTTATTTATTCATTTATATTTTTCTTTTGTTTTTTCCTCCTTTTCATTTTTTTCTTTCATCTTCCTTTGTTTTTCTTGCACATAGCTGGTGCTCTATCACTTGAATCATATCTCTAGTCTAATATTTTGCTGGTTAATTATAGACAGAGTCTCATGGACTTTCTGCCTGGCCTGGCTTCACTCTGGTCTTGGTTTCCTGTAGTTAGGATTACGTATGTGAGCCACAGCTAAAATTTTCCTTTAGAGACCTGTTTCTCCCTCCCTGAGGGCTTTCTGATCCAGTTTTGATAAAGTACAAAAGCAGCCTGGAAGAGAGGGAGGGCAGGCAAGCTCCCTCAGCCTGGTCTGTGTGGAGGGAGGGCTGATAAAGACCCTGGGACCCCGGGAGACGAGGGAAGCTGCCCCACACCACTGCACAACAAGCACAGGCTCTTGATCCCCAGGATTTTGCTACAATCACACTGTCCCTATTAGAAAGGACACATGGCTGGGTTTGAGAAATCTCAAATTCCCACAGATGATCCAGATGATAAGTTAAACCACAGGGTGGTATGCAGGTGATATTTAAAAGCCTGTGTATAAAAATGATGAAGAATGTAACACAGCAACTAAAGGACATCCTTGAATGAGTCTGCTATTTGAGGTATTATCATTAACCCAATTTGACCCAGGAAAAGACTGAGACTGGGGCTAAAGGTCAAAGGCCATGTGACTAAAGTCATTTGTCTAGGAGGTAGCAGATATGGGATATGAATCTTGAGCCATTTCTATCTGCTCCATCTCTATGTGTCAAAGCTCAGAACTGGTATGAGTCTGGGCATAACGCTTGGGTCAGATTAGGGCAAATAACTAAAGTAAGGCTGAATTTAAATTTACAGAAGAAGGTTATTTAAACTTACAAAAGGCCACTGCGTTTACAAAAGGAAGGGTGATAGTATAGTGTTTGACAAGGTGAGTCATTTGAAAATTCAAGTGACCACAAGCCCTGGAACACACAAGCACTTTCCAACAACAGAGGACGTCAATTAGCAGATCTGCCCCGTCCCCACTGAAGAGATCCTTCACATTCCTCCCAGGGGACCACATGGAGGCAGGCAGGCACAGGAGAAAGATTATTATAAGGGTTATTAGAGGAACCGTATTTCCTAGGAGAGGAAGCACATGGCATCCATCCCTATTCAAGTAGCAGCAGAGTCTGGGGGCAGGAAGTGAGGTAGGTGGGAGCTCAGTGGATCTGGGCAGAGAGAGGGAGGGGCCAGTTGTATGGCAGGAACTCTGGGAGGAGCTCAGGTCAGGGTGGAGCTGGGGACCAAAGGTGGGCATAATGCTTACATCCACCTCTCCCATCTCACCCTGAAAGCTGTGGGGACACCAACAAAGGCAAGTGTGAGAGAACACAGTTATTTGTTAAATAATTAAAACCCAGCTCAACATTCTAAGAAAAGGAGACAGGAAACTAACAAAGTTTTTTAGATAGCAGAAGGGAGTAATGAGATTTGCAGAGGGACAGGTTAGAAACCAATGTATAATTTAAATGAATACATACACTCAAATGGGGTTTTCTCTTAAGAAAACTCTCCCACCAAAATAGACTCATCTTTGAGATTTTCAATCAAGAATAACACAAATTGGGTCTGGGAATGTGGCTTAGTGGTAGAGTGCTTACCTAGCATGCATGAAACCCTGGGTTCGATTCCTCAGTACCACATAAACAGAAAAGGCCAGAAATGGCACTGTGGCTCAAGTAGTAGAGTGCTAGCCTTGAGCAAAAGAAGCTCAAGGACAGCACCCAGGCCCTGGACTGGCAAAAAAAAAAAAAAAAAAAAAAAAGAATAACACAAATTGCCTGCTACCTGTAATTCATGTTCAGGAGAGGCTGAGATCTGAAGATGGAGGTTCTAAGCCAGCCAGATCAGAAAAGTCTTTGAGAGACTTATCTCCAATAACTTGGTGAATAAGCTAAAAATGGAGCTATGGCTCAAGTGGTAAAGCTCCAGCCTTGAGCTGATGGCTCACACTTGTAATCCTGACTACTCAGGAGGCTGAGATCTTAGGATCAAAGCCAGCCTGGGCAGGAAAGTCTATGAGACTCTTATCTCCAATAAACCACCACAAAACTGGAAGTGACGCTGTGGCCCAAGTGGTAGAGCGCTAGCCTTGAACGGAAGAGATCAGGGACAGCGCCCAGGACCAGAGTTCCAACCCCATGGCTGACAAAAAAAAAAAAAAAAGCAAAAACAGCTATTAAACAGGACCCAGGCCCTGAGTTCAAGCCCCAGTACCAGCAGAAGTACACACACACACACACACACACACACACACACACACACACACACACACACACACACAGACACACACACACACTAACAGAAATGAAAAGAATAATTAGGAGAAGTAAGGTAAGCCATAGAATAGGTTACACTGAGACCCTTCCAAACAATAGAATAGATTTTGAGATTGTGACCAGAATTTAAACTACACAATGTAATTCCCAAAATTAAGCGGCAGCTAAGGTGCAAAACTTGAATAGAGCAAACAGCAATGTGTTTCCCTGGCCTGGATCCTATTCATTCCGTGCATGAACATTCCAAAGAGAAGGTTGCTCCCTTCTCTGCAGCTTGAACTCCCACCCTGGGCTTCCTCCCTTCTTTCATCTACCCACTTCCCCGCCAGACCCCACCTCCCACCCCGCCCCATCGCACCCCAGCCCTTCCTGGATTACACCCTGTTCCATCTTCTCCCCTCGCTTCTGAACCAACTTCCCCTCAAGGGAAAGTCTTTTTAATGAACTACTTTCAAAATTACTGGCAATCATAAAACAAACAAAAGTGCCTGTTCTCTGATAACACAGTTTTGGTGGTAGAAGACTAGTCATGATCACTACCATCTAAAACATGATAACATAAAATGCTCATGTAAATATGAGTATATGGTTCATTGTACGCAGTACAATACATTGTATTATACATAGAATTATATAACATATAGTATACAATCAGATGCTAATAAGATGAAGAAAGCAAAGTAGACACTAAGGCTAGCTGGTAATAGATGTCTGGCTGATGAACTGTTGGCAACAAATACCAGTTAGGCCAGTAACCAGTGGCTCATGCTTGTGATCCTAGCTACTCACCAGGCTGAGATCTGAGAATTGTGGTTTAAAGTCAGCCTTGACAGGAAAGTCTGTGAGACTCTTATCTCCAATTAACCAGCAAAAAGTCAAAAGTGGAGCTGTGGTCCAGGGAACAAAGCACTAGCCTTGGGCAGAAAAGTTAAGGGAAAGCATAAGGCCCTGAGTTCAAGTCCTAGTACTGGCACATCGCACACACACACACACACACACACACACACACACACACACAGACACACGCACACACACACAAATTATCAGTTATATTTTCTTGTTTCTATCAGTGGATTTTTCCAAGTTTATGTCAATTCTTAGTCTGATTTTCTAGAATAAATATAAGCCATAGGGATAGTAATGCATTGAATCTTCGTAATAAATCTACAAAGACATAATGAATATCTTAATGTTATTGGCTCAAGTTCTGGGGGATTTTTTTCACAGTGCTGAGGTTTGAACTCATGACTTCATACAGCACTTTACTACAGAGCCATATCTGCAGCCCCTCTTTTCATTGCTTCTTTCTGATAGGGTATCTCTTCCTTACCTATGTTTGAGCTGTGATCCATCTATTTTAGGCTTCTTGTGGCAGCTGGATGGATAGCTGTGTGTTGAAAAAGGACGTTGTGGTCTTCTCACACCCTCTATCTTTTTAGCCTCCTAAGTAGCTAGGATCACAGGCTTGAGCCACTGAGGCCTGGCCTTTGGTCACATTTTTATACAGATGCAGAAACTGAGATAGAGGGGTTGGGAAGGTGGCTCAGTGGTAGAGTGTTTGCCTAGCATGCATGAGGCCCTGGGTTTAATTCTTCAGTGCTACAGAAACAGAAAAAGCCAGAAGTGGCCCTGGAGCTCAAGTGGTAGAGTGCTAGCCTTGAGCAAAAGAAACTCAGGGACAATGCCCAGGCCCTGAGTTCAAGTCCCAACACTGGCAGGAAAAAGAAAAGTAATTGAGATAGAAAGGGACTTCAGAAATTTCTCAAGGTCTCATAGCTAAGAAGTGACTGATCTGGGACTTGAACATACAGTTTCTACCTCTAGATGTCATTTACTTTACCAAAAAGCAACAAGCTGCAAAAGCCTGTCAACACCCATGCCCAAAGTCAGCTTCTATTCCATCATCCCCCTACTTTCCTCTCCTCTTTGTAATTTCCAGGTCTATTCAGTGTTCTCATATTTGTTCCAACTGTGTCATTCTTTCTCAGGCTTCAGCTTGAGTCCGTGCTCTACTATCAAACTTGGGGTCCTTTCCACCGATGATTATATACCCTCTTTTACCTTTGAAAATAAGGAACAGGAAATCTAGAAGATGGGGATTGCCACAAAGCAGTTCACTCACAATGGAGCCCCCAGAAATGACATTTGTGAAACTGCGACTCCAAGAAGCTCGCCGCTGTCACCAGCTCTGCCACACGGGGGAAAGCTGACCCCTGACAGACCCCAGAAGCAAAATGTTCCTGAACGCCTTCCTTCTAGTGCGGACCTGTGGAAGAAAGCAAAGGAGCATGGGCCAAGGCTTTTCCAGCACCTTTGCCAAATTCTCCAAGAGGTGTTTGCAGAGCTGGAAGACCATGTCTGAAAAGGAAAAGACAGCATTTGTGCTCAGCACCAGTGGCTTCCACTTGTAATCCTAGCTACTCAGGAAACTGAGATCTGAGGATCTCACTTCAAAACCAGTCCAGGCAGGAAAAATCCATGAGACTTTCATCTCCAATTAACCATAAAAAGCTCTGCCACTCTTAGTACCACATAAATAGAAAAAGCCAGGAGTGGCTCAAGTGGTAGAGTGCTACCCTTGAGCAAAAAGCTCTGGGATGGCTCCCAGGCTCCAAGTTCAAGCCCAAGTACTGGCATGTGCACGTGCGTGCGCGTGCACTCGCACACATGTGCACACACACACACACACAAATGCAGTGTAGTTTTTGAGGGGGGTACTACATATAATTAGATATAAAAGCTTTTTGATGTAGAATCTTCTTAAGTATTTTAATGGCTTCTTTAACTCATTGCATGGTTGCACAGTGAAGTTCTTAGGTATCACTGGTAAATTTTAATAAAAAAAAGTAATAGGCTGGGTGCCAGAAGCTTACACCTGTAATCTTAGCCACTTGGGAGGCTGAGACCTGAGGATTGTGATTCAAAGCCAGCACAGGCAGATGGGTCCATGAGAATCTTACCTCCAATTAATCACCAAAAAGCCAAAAGTAGAGCTATGGCTCCAGGAGTAGATTGTTAGCCTTGAGCAAGAAAAGCTCAGGGATAGCATCCAGACCCTAAGTGTAAGACCCAGGACTCTCTCTCTTTCTCTCTTTTTTCCCTACACACACACACACACACACACACACACACACACACACACACACACACACACACACACACAAAACCTAATAAAGTTTGTGGGGTGCTGGTGACTCATATTTCTAACCACCAAAAGGCCACAAGTAGACCTGTGGCTCAAGTTGTAAAGTGTTAGCCTTGAGCAAAAGAAGCTAAGGGACAGGGACCATGCCTTGCGTGGTTCAAAATTTTAATAAAGTGATACATATTAAAAATATAAGTATCAAGGACAGAAACAAGAACTGGAGATGTAACTCAATGAAAGACTGCTTAGCCTAGGATGAAAAAATCCTGGGCTTTATCCCCAGCACTGCAAAATAAATAAGTACGGGCTGGGAAGGTGGCTCAGTGGTAGAGGGCTTGCCTTGCATGCATGAGGCCCTGGGTTCGATTCCCCAGCACCATATAAGCAAAAAGAAAAAAAGCTGGAAGTGGCGCTGTGGCTCACGTGGTAGAGCGCTAGCCTTGAGCTGAAGAGCTGAGGGACAGCGCCCAGGCCCAGAGTTCAGGCCCCACGACCGGACCCAAAATAAATAAATAAATAAGTACATGAATGAATGAATGAATGAGATCAAGGAGTGTGACATTATCACAAAAATTAACGTGCGCCGGGCGCTGGTGGCTCACGCCTGTAATCCTAGCTACTCAGGAGGCTGAGATCTGAGGATCGCGGTTCAAAGCCAGCCCGGGCAAGAAAGACCGTGAGACTCCTATCTCCAATAAATCACCAGAAAACCGGAAGTGGCGCTGTAGCTCAAGTGGTAGAGCGCTCGCCTTGAGCTGAAGAGCTGAGGGACAGCGCCCAGGCCCAGAGTTCAAGACCCACAACCGACAAAAAAAAAAAAAAAAAAAAGTTAACGTGCTTTCTTCTTGCCCCTGCTTAGTTCCCACAGTCCTTTGTTCTGAGGTGCATGCAAACCTGGGAGAGATTAGATTCGCCACCAGAGGAATGGTAGGAATTTTTAAAGGCGAGTCATGGTCATGCTTTGACCTATGAAAGAGAGCTGTGCAGCAATCCCTTAGTCTTTCTTCCTGCTTCCTTTATTTTTGGTCTGCCACGAGGCATGAACTCAGGGCGTGGGTGCCATCCCTGAGCTCTTGTGTTCAAGTGCTCTACCACTTTTATCCACAGCTCCACAACCAGTTTTGGAGTGGCTATTTGGAGATAAGAGTCTCACAGAGGGTTTTCTACCTTGGCTGGCTTCAAACCACAATCCTCAGATTTCAGCCACCTGAGTAGTTAGGATGACAGGTGTGAGGTACTGGCGCTTCTATCTCTGCCCCAACCAGCCAGGCTGTAAGGGGTCTTCCTGCTCACAAAACTCTCTGCTGTTGGTATATGTGAAAATCCCAGCTGACCTGAGCCTTTACATCAGGTGAGGTAGGAGAAAAAGGGAGCCAAGGAAGCGTAAGGAGGAGGAGAGAAAGAGAGCCAGGTAGATCTGTGTGCGAATTCCTCTTTGCAAGATCTGTTCAGGAAGAAGGCTAAAGGAGAGGGGCCTCTGCCTGCCTCTCTGTGGTCACATTGCACCAGCTGTTTTGGGTGGGGGAGGGGTTCAGCTAGATTAAGGAAAATCAGGCTTGTATGACCAAACCTCGTCTGAATTTGTATTTTCTCTTCTGGTGATTTTTTAAACTTTTTCTAAGTCCATTTCCTCTTCCTCTTCCCCCTCCCCCTTTTCCTCATAATTTTCTGATGCTGGTTGTATGGCTTGAATCCAGGGCTTCAAGGTAATCTGGTTTAGTGTGTGTTCGTGTGTGTGTGTGTGTGTGTGTGTGTGTGTGTGTGTGTGTGTGTGTATGCCTGCCTGCATCAGTCCTGGGGCTTTTGTGTGTGTGTGTGTGTGTGTGTGTGTGTGTGTGTGTGTGTGTGTGTGTGTGTGTGTGTGTGTGTATGCCTGCCTGCATCAGTCCTGGGGCTTTTGTGTGTGTGTGTGTGTGTGTGTGTGTATGCCTGCCTGCATCAGTCCTGGGGCTTGAACTCAGGGCTTGGATAGTCTCTGGGCTTTTTGGCTAGTGCGTAGAGCACTAGAGCCACAGCACCACTTCTGGCTTTTTTTTTTTTTTAATAGTTTATTGGAGTTTCTTGCCCTTGCTGGTTTTGAACTGTAATCCTCAGATCTCAGCTTCCTGAGTAGCTAGGATTACAAGTGTGAGCCACCAGGCACTCAGTTCTTACCCGCTCTGGTATATAGAATTATTCTTAGACCAGTTTAATCTTTTAATCTTTTCGTTGTTATATATCACCTACCTAGTTAAGGGTTTTCTGAATTCCTGTTATTCATGGAATTCAAGTAGAACTCATTAATCTAGAATTAAATTTGTCCACTGTCTAGTCCTCTCCTTGCAGGAAGTGTTATAAGGTAAGAAAACAGAGAGGCCACATTTTGAGAGGTTGAATCTTGGAGTCTTTATTAAAAGGCTGGAGACTCCAGGGTGGACTCCTGTCTGAAAGATCAACACCAGCAAATACACGTAACACTGCTAAGAAACTGAGCTTTGAAGACCAGAAAGGAAAGAAGGCACAAAAACAATACCAACAAACCAACTCAGCTCCAATGGACAACTGAATTGGCATGCCAGAGAGCAGCCAGGGGACAGGACACAGGACAAAATCACAGAGACAGGGCATGGTTTAATACTGGCTGAGCTAGGCCCAGCAGCGGGCGGGTCACAGGAAAGTCCCAGCCCCAGGTACTGGACTGACAGGTTTAGTAACCTATCAGCCAAGTGCCCACCCCTGCCTCCAGGGATTCAGGCATGTCCATCACCAGGGGGTTGGGGGCTTCACCTTCCCACCCCCCCTCCAAGACAAGCTGCCAGACCCTACTATCCAGGCCCTACTTCAGAAGGAGAGGACGGTCCTGTCCGTTTCATTGCAACCCCTCAGCCCTGGTGTTTCTTGGTGCCAGGCTGCTCCCAGGAACAAAGGTTATCTTGAATCAGCCTGAGCCAGCTTTTGGTGTAGGCCGGTTCTACCAGCTGGCGGATCCCCACTGGCCTGGACCGAGCTCCTGAACTTCTGACTATTTCCTCCTCCCTCTTCAGTCAGAACAGGGAACTTGGGGTGGGGCTGGGGAGGGCTTACTTAGTGTGGATGGCTTGTTCTGCTCGGTGTCTCCCTCTGCTGGTCTTTCTGTGCCCTAACAGAACATGACTGGTGTTCTAAACAACTCTGGCTAGATTTAAGCTGGGTTGCTTCCACCCAGTCCTGTCAACTTTTCTAGCAGGGTTGTCAGCTGGGTTTTTGGACACAGGAGCCTACACATTGACGTGGACCTCCCTGAGCCGCCTGACCTGTAACCTAAGAACTCTGAGTCCTGAAGGTAGCATTACTTGAGCTACTTAGCTGTTTTTACTGGTCCCAAGCTCTATTGCTTCTCCCCCTCTCTCTCTATCTCTGTCTCTCAGTCTCTGTCTCTCTGTCTCTGTCTCTCTGTCTCTCTCTCAGTCTCTGTCTCTCTCTGTTTCTGTCTCTCTGTCTCTGTCTGTCTGTCTGTCTGTCTGTCTGTCTGTCTGTCTGTCTGTCTGTCTGTCTGTCTGTCTGTCTGTCTCTCTCTCTCTCTCTCTCTCTCTCTCTCTCTCTCTCTCTCTCTCTCTCTCCCAGAATGCCCCATTGCTCTGTCAGTGTGGAGGTGCTGAAATTTCATATTAGGGTCACATGTCAGTGGTTCATGCTTATAATTCTAGTGACTCAGGAGGCTGATATCTGATCCCAGTTTGAAGCCAGCCAAGAGACTCATATTTCCAATTAACTAGTAAAAAGCAGAAATAAAGGCATGAAGTTGTAGAACATCAGCCTTGAGAGTAAAAGCTAAGCAAGAACACAAGGCCCTGAGTTCAAGCTCAGCTACCAGTCCCCGCCCCCTCTCCACAAATTCATATTAAATACATGGAATCTTCATGTGGCTTACTATTTAATCCTCACCAGGTGAAGGCAGCTCATGCCTGTAATCCTAGCCACTTTGGAGGCTGAGATCTGAGGATTGTGGTTAAAAGGCAGCTGGAGCCAGAAAATCTGTCAGACTCTTTTATTGGGGGGGGGAGGGGTCTGAACTCTGGGTCTGGGCGCTGTCCCTCAGCTCTTCAGCTCAAGGCTAGCGCTCTACCACTTGAGCCATGGTGCCACTTCTGGCTTTTTTTTTTTAATGCTTATGTGGTGCTGAGGAATCAAACCCAGGGCCTCAGGCATGCAAGGCAAGCGCTCTACCACTGAGCCACCTTCCCAGCCCCTCTATGAGACTCTTATCTCCAATTAACCACCAAAAAGCTGTAAGTGAAACTATGGCTCAAGTAGTAAAGCACTGGCATTGAGCAAAAAAGCTCAAGGACCGTGTGCCCAAGCCATGAGTTCAAGTCCCAGGACTGGAAAAATAAAGTTCACCCTCATTCTCCCTGTCCCCAGCACATGTAACTGGGCTGTTTATCTTGTTTAGAACAGCCATAAAGTTTCTACCTATCTTTGTGAAACCTTTAAAATTGTGGTAAGACATACATAATATAGAAAACACTATTTTAATTATGCATGGTGTCACACAACCATTACCATAACATACCATAATATGGGCCCATGAAAACTGTACCCATGTGTTTCCCTCCTGCCTTCCAGTTACTTTGTTGCTTCTATCCTAGGACACTCAAATAAGTGTGGTCATGTAATGCTTGTTCTTTTGAGTCTACCTGTATTCGTCAAGGTGTTCCAGAGAAACACAACCACCATACACAGAGGAAGAGCTTTACTAGGAGGGATTGGCTTGTTCAATTGCAGAGTCTGAGAAGTCAACCACGTGGGAACTGGAGACCAAGGAAAGCACATGGGTATGTGTAATTCCACTCTGAGTCTCAAAGCCTGGAAACTCAGGGAGCTGATGGTGTAAATCAGTGTAGCTACAGGAATATTCACCTCAGCCTTAACTGCGCTGTCTTCACATGATCCTTTAATGACCTCATAAGCTCCAGGCAAAGACCAACTGCCTTTCTCAGCAAATGTGGGATTAACACACCACTGCTCTTCCCTAGAGCCCAATGGCTGAATTTAGAGTATAAAGTGTTAGACTGCCACCTACTGGTTCTCCACCAATACACACAGGCAAGAAATGGAGAATGGGGAAGTGGCCTCCTTTATTGGGTAATTTCCCTGAGGATACCAGAGTAAACTTGAAGAATGGAATGTAGAAATGTTTGCTGTGGGTGCCTGGCACTATAATTCAACCTCTAAATTCTAGAAGGATTCTCGAGCAAGCCAACAATATACTAGTACTGTGGAATGATAACACATGTCTTAAGACTTAAGAGACAGCTGGGTAGGTGGCTCAGTGGTAGAGCGCTTGCCTCGCATGCATGAGGCCCTGGGTTCGATTCCTCAGCACCACATAAGCAGAAAAACTGGAAGTGGCGCTGGCTCAAGTGGTAGAGCACTAGCATTGAGCTGAAGAGCTGAGGAACAGAGTTCAAACCCCATAGCCAGAAAAAAAAAAAGGTAAGAGAATTTCTCAAACAGCAAATCTAATTCTAGTTCAATAGTTGTTGACTCACCTGTTTTCCCAGAGGGCCCTGTAGAACCAGGGGAGCCCAACTCAAGCTGCAGAGAACTATTTCACTCACAGTTAACGCCGATCCATCTGCTCTCTTGTGTGAGGAAGGATTAGCTGCAGGGTATGAAGAGATTTTTCTGCTGGAATTCTGTGTGATTGTCCTAAAGAGTTTTTGTCATTCTGTAGAACTCAGAGACCAATGTGCCACCATGCTATCCCATAAGGTGACTGAAGGATTGACTCTCAGTGACCACTAGCCACAAGTGACTTTGAAATTAACCAGCCTGGCCACTTGTGTCTCAGACCTGTAATCCTAACCACTCTGGAGACTGAGATCTGAGAATCATTGTTCAAAGCCAGCCCGGGCAGACTATTTATCTCCAACAGACTCCCTGAAACCTGGAGGTAAAGCTGTGGGGCTCAAGTGGTAGAGCATTAGCCTTGAGCAAAAGAAGCTCAGGGGAAGTAGGCCCAAGTCCTGAGTTCAAGCCTCAGGAACAGCACCAAAAAAGGAAGAAAGGAAGGAAGGAAGGAAGGAAGGAGGGAGGGAAAGAGGGGGAGAAGGAAGGAAGGAAGGAAGGATGGAAGGAAGGAAGTGACCCATCTGAATTGGGCTATACTGTATGTGTAAACTATTGCAAGATTTCAAAGACCTACTATGAAAAAGAGAGTATCAAATATCTTGCTAATTATTTATATTCATTAAATATTGATGTGATAGTATTTGTGGTAAATGCAATGAAATAAAACACATTATTTAGGGCTGGGAAGGTGGCTCAGTGGTAGAGCGCTTGCCTTGCATGCCTGAGGCCCTGGGTTCGATTCCTCAGCACCACATAAGCAAAAAAAAAAAAAAAAAACACATTATTTAAACTAAAAATTTGAGCCAGACACATGTGGCTCATGCCTGTAATACTAGCTACTCAGAAAGATGAGATTTGAGAATCCCAGTTTGAAGCCAGCCCTGTCAGGAAAGTCCAGGAGACTCTTATCTCCAACTAATCAGCAAAATGTTGGAAGTGAAGCAGTGGCTCAAGTGTGAGAGCCAGCCTTGAGAAAAAAAAAACCAGCCCAACAAGAGCATGGGGCCTTGAATTTGAGTCCTAGTGCTGTCACACACACACAAATTAAACATCTGGCTGGGCACTGGGGCTCACGCCTGTAATCCTAGCTACTCAGAAGGCTGAGATCTGAGGATCACAGTTCGAAGCCAGCCCAGGCAGGAAAGTCCATGAGACTCTTTTCTCCAATAAACTACTCAGAAAAGGCCAGAAATGGCACTGTGGCTCAAGTGATAGAGCACTAACCTTGAGCAGAAGAAGCTCAGGGACAGTGTCTAGGTTTTGAGTTCAAGACCCAGGACCGACAAAAAATATATATCTGAGTGCTTACTCACTGTGTTCTTAGCATTACCTAGTAGGTACATTATGTTATGATATTTAGGTACACTGGATTTTATTTACTCATCATAAAAACATATTAGTAGATATAATATTATCATTCCTTTTTACAGACCAGGAAACAGACCAATGCCCTATAGTTAGGGAGTGACCATGGCTGGCCTTGAACTCAGAAATTTGGGACTCCAGAGGCAAGGCCTACCACAATGCTCAGGCTTTCTGCAGGGCCCTCCTTGGGCCTGCTCTCTGGATGTCCTTTCCTTTGTCCTGTTTCCGGTATAGTCATATGGCTTTGTCACCGTCCTTTTTCCTGCTCAGTAGGACTGTCTTGATATAAATTCTGTAGTTAGTTTAAAAAAAATTCACTCCTATCCCCATATTAAAGAACACATTTGGAGGAGGAATGGTATAGAGAAGTAGAATATTTTCTCCAATTACTCCTTCTAATTTGTCCATCTTGGCTTTCAGTGTCTAGAGTATAAAATTTCTCAGACATCATAAATCCTTGAGCAAGTGCTCTAAAAGGTTTCAGACAAAAACAGATTTTCCAGATTTGCCTGGAATGTTGTAGCTTTGTGCAAAGAAGGAACATTCTATTCATATGAAAGCACAGGGTCAAATTTCTGGGAGCCTCCAATCCTTTTACTTACTATATGTGCACAGGAAGTCAAAACACATGTACACAGCGCAGGTACATACAAGCACACGTGTGCACACAGGCACACAGAAGGGCATTTGGTATCTCTGTTACAAGCAATCTACCAGCCTTTATCTCTGAAGTCATTACTCCAGAGTGAATTCCTATGATCCCCGTGTCTAACCAATTCCTGCTTTGTGTCTAATTGTTTTCGTTTTCTACAGTTGTGAAGTTCCAAGAAACTTTTAGCAGAGTCTAGCAGAGCAAGCTCCAAACCAGTTGTGTGTTAAATAGACATTTTTTCTATTTCCAGCAGAGAAAGATGAGATTTTAGAAGACTTAGCCACCATCTACTATTCATTCATCTATGTACCATCCATTTACCTACCTATCATCCATCTACCCATCCATCTATCCATCCATCCATCCATCCCTCCCTCCACTTCTCCATCCAGACACCTACCATCCATCTATCCTTCCTCCTTCTTCCCTCCCTTTTTCTCTCTAACCACCCACCCAAATATCTATCAATTATCCACTCATCTACCATCCATCCTCCTACCTACTATCCATTCATCTATCCATCCATCTAACCTCTTATCCAGCTAAACAATTGCCATCTCTCTATGTATTCATGCATCTATTATCCATCTGCCCATGCATCTATCCATCTACTCACTGAGTCACCATCCATCTACCTATCTAACCCATCTGCCTACCATCCATCCACCTACCCATAGCAGTCATGGGAAGTAGAGAGTCAATAGTAAGAAAGGTAGAATACCCCCCACTTCCTTTTCAGCCATGCTTCTCCACCATTCATGGCCTCCTGCCTGAAAAAAAAAAAAAAGGAAAGGTAGAACAAACTTTACCTCAGAGAACTTGTCCCCTCATAGAAAAGGCAAACAATTGCTGGGTGCTGGTGGCTTAAGACTATAATCCTAGCTATTCAGGAGGCTGAGATCTGAGGATCACAGTTTGAACCCAGCCTGGACAGAAAAGTCTGTGGGACTTTTTTTTTTTTGCCAGTCATGGGGCTTGAACTCAGGGCCTGGGCACTGTCCCTGAGTTTTTTTTTGTTTTTGTTTTTTTGTTTTTTTTTGCTCAAGGCTAGCTCTACCACTGAGCCACATTCCCAGCCTCTGTGAGATTCTTATCTATATTAAACTACTAAAAAAAGATGGAAGTGGAGCTGTGGCTCAAGTGGTAGAGCACTAGCCTTGAGCAAAAGAAGCTTAGGGATGGGGCTGGGAAGGTGGCTCAGTGGTAGAGCTCTTGCTTTGCATGCATGAAACCCTGGGTTCCATTCCTCAGCACCAAATGAACAAAAAGAAAATGCCAGAAGTGGCGCTGTGGCTCAAGTGGTGGAGCACTAGCCTTGAGCTGCAGAGCTGAGGGACAGCGCCCAGCCCCCCGCCCCCCAAAAAAAGAAGCTTAGGGACAGTGCCCAAGTCAGAGTTCAAGCCTTATGACTGGCACAAAAAGAATGGAAGGAAGGAAGGAAGGAAGGAAGGAAGGAAGGAAGGAAGGAAGGAAGGAAGAAGGAAAGAAGAGAAAGAAGAGAAAGAAGAGAAAGAAGGAAAGAAAGGAAATAAAAAGCAAATGGCAACTTCATACGGTGATAAGTTCTATGTGGAGACTAATAGAATGCTGAACTGGAGGCTGACCAGCTTCACCTGGTCAAGGAAGTCTTCCATTGGACAGGGTCTGGTAGAGAAATGAAATGGTCAGTCTAGCCAGAAAGAATCTGAAGTGTAGTGACCTTGAAAATGTCAAAAGCCTGCAGTTTTTGGAAAGAGACGTTAAATCTTGATAGACTACAGGAAGTCTGGTGAGCATGCAGGATCTAGGGTGATAACCATAGCGTGCAAAATATCACCCAGGGATTTTCAGAAGAGTGAGGAGCTCCAATTTTATCCAAAGCTGAGTGGAAAGCAACTGAGCACTTTTAAGCAGGGAGACACACTCAAACTTATCTATTTTAAAGAGACCTATCTTGTTGCAAGGTAGAAAGTTTAGGGAGACAGAAGACAAAGGCCAAAAACTTTTCCTATCACTAAATACCCGTTAGCCTCTTTGTTTCTCTTTTCTTATTCTTAGTGCTAGACCTGGGGCTTGAACTCAGGACCTAGGCTCTCTCCTTGAGCCTCTCTGTGTTCAAGGCTAGCACTCTACCCTTGAGCCACAGCACCACTTCCTGCTTTTTCTGGTATGTGGTAGTGAGGAACTGAAGCCAGGCTTTATGCATGCTAGGCAAGCACTCTACCATTAAGCCACATTCCCAGCCCTTATGCAGTGTTTTGAAGATAAGAGTCTCTCAGACTTTCCTGCCTAGACTGGCTTAGAACCATGATCTTCAGATCTCAAATTCCCTAAGTAGGTGAGATTATAGGCATGAATCATTTTTACCTCTTGGTATTACTGTCCCCAGGTAAACACAACTGTGGGTTCTACCATCAGTTCCCCAAATGCCCCTTCTTTTCCAAGTTGAACTCTGGATTGTTTTCTTTCTTTCCATATTTTGAATGCTTACCTTCTGTGTGCATAGCCAAGAGTTTTATGTGTGTGCTTGCCAGTTCTGGGACTTGAACTCAGGGCCTGGGAGCTCTCCCTTAGCTTTTTCTGCTCCAGGCTGGTGCTCTACCACTTGAGCCACAGGTCTGCTTCCAGCTTCCTGATGGTTCATTGCAGATAAGAGTCTCGTGGACTTTCCAGCCAGGGCTGGCTTAGAATCACGATCCTCAGATCTCAGCCTCCTAAGTAGCTTGGCTTACAGGTGTGAGCCGCTGGCGCTGGGGCTTCCTCATTCTAAACCTCTGACTAGAATGTAATTAGCTTTGGTCCCAGGTGCATCCATTACACCAACGACGCTGTCTTAGGCCTCCACACTTGTGAGGAGACCAGCCACAAGCTCTTTTAGAACATGTCAGTGATTCTTTGCCTTGGAAACATGCCAGCATGTCAGCGAAAATGATCTCACAGTGATGAAATACTGTCTATTCTCCGCTACCAAAAGCTGGGGCAGGGTGCTCCTCAAAGACTCAGCTCTGCCCCCATGGGAACCCTCCCTTAGGCACACAAGCGGCTCCTACAGCTCCTGTCACTTATCCCCTTGGGGCTCTTTGTCTGAAATTCTCAAGCAGTGGGCTGGACCGGATTCACTAAGGCCCATGGTGACTTCCTGCCTTGAGTCCCCCTCCCGCTTCACAGCCCTCCTCTACTTGTCTGTCTAGACCTCCAAAAACCATTGGAGTCACAAATGACAGACATAAAAATAAAGAATTGTCTCAGCAAGGTGCCGCGGACCGGGTTCTGTCGGGACGACGGAGGATACCTAGGGGAGGAACCTGGAATAGGATGGGGAGATGGCAAACAGACAACTCACACACATTAGGAGTGGATGCTGAGTGCTGAGTGCTGAGTGCGATTTAATGCAGAGGATAACAAACTTTTATAACAGAAGTCTTCATAAGAAAAGGGCAAAAGGTTACACAATCTTGCTGCAAGGCTTCGTTCTTGGATGGTCACCAGCTGGTCGCCTGAAAGGCACTTGTTTCCGGCTTATCTCTAAGAAATATAATGGGTTTCCACGTTTGTCACCATCTCACCATTACCTTATTTCTATAGAGGCCTTAATTATCCCATAAGATTTTTCCTGTTCCTTCTTTAATAGTAAGGTTACGGAGGCCTAGATCTAGCAAGTCTCTTAGTAAATGAGAGTACCAGGAAGTTCTTTCTCCTAAGTAGTTATCTCAGCAATTGCCATACATTCCTTCTGTTCTAGCCGCGCCTACAGCTTCTTGTAAATTTCTTACAATTCCTTCTGTTGGAGTGACTTTGTGAAACCCCCAATACTTTTATATTTACTTATAACTTGTCTACTAGCCTCCATAAGAGGGGTTTCAGGGTAGCACTTAACTCTGGTGAGTTAGTCATATTTTTAAGACACTCATCAGATATTGGAGTCGTCAACACTCTTAAGAAAGAGCTTTGAATAAGGGAACGTTGACAATGAGTAAGTACAATGAACAGCAGAAACAGTAAAAGATTGATTGGCACTCTTATGAGGAGAAGAAAGACAGAAACACATCTTTTCCCAGGGGTTTTTCCAGCCTTTTCCCAGGAGTAGGCCTCTTAGAAGCCCTATTCTCCAAGGTAGACTTCGGTGAAGTCCCAAAACTTGGAGATAGGTTTCTGTAAAGCCCCATTCTCTGAGGTAGACTTCGGTGAAGTCCCAAAACTCAGAGATAGGTCTCGAAGCCCCTATCATGGTCTGATAGATGGTTTCCCATGCTAAGCAGACTCTACTGGGGTCAGCGTGGCAGCAAGGCAAAAATTACTTTGGGTTTGTTTGTGTTTGGTGGTCATGGGGCCTGAACTCTGGGCCTGGGTGCTGTCCCTCAGCTCTTCAGCTCAAGGCAAGCGCTCTACCACTTGAGCCACAGTGCCACTTCTGGTTTTCTGGTGGTTAATTGGAGATAAGAGTTTCAAGGACTTTCCTGCCTGCCCAGGCTGGTTTTGAATTTCAATCCTCAGGTCTCAGCCTCCT
Source organism: Dipodomys merriami (assembly GCF_024711535.1). Classification (NCBI taxonomy): domain Eukaryota; kingdom Metazoa; phylum Chordata; class Mammalia; order Rodentia; family Heteromyidae; genus Dipodomys; species Dipodomys merriami. Next base: position 5,357,583 of record NW_027206080.1, on the reverse strand, counting down.
GAGTAGTTAGGATTATAGGCGTGAGCCACCAGTGCCCAGACATAGTTCAGTTTTTATATAGAGTACATTGACTACAATGACTGCATTTGTTCACTCTTTCTCCCTGCCTTCCTGCCAGGATCCCAGCAGCTCTCACCCTCTCCTTCTGACTGACACAGTCATTAGTGGAGAAAGTTGACCGTTTTACCCCATCCCTTCCCTGCAGGGCCACACCTTCTGTCTTCCAAGTCTTTCTAACTGCTTCATTCCTTCCCCTGAGCATGTCATGTTTCTGACACAAAGCCCACAGAGAGAAACAAGAAGTCCCACCCACAGCTACAGGCTACACAGGCTCTTCATTTCCTCTCTTCATCTATTAATGAAGACAAACAACTGTAGGTCTGCATTCATTTCTAATGCACAGAGATGAAAATATGGTGAGTCATACTATTACTCAAGAATCATAGCCGGGCGCTGGTGGCTCACACCTGTAATCCTAGCTACTCAGGAGGCTGAGATCTGAGATCGCGGTTCAAAGCCAGCCTGGGCAGGAGAGACCGTGAGACTCCTATCTCCAATAAACCACCAGAAAACCGGAAGTGGCGCTGTAGCTCAAGTGGTAGAGCGCTCACCTTGAGCTGAAGAGCTGAGGGACAGCGCCCAGGCCCAGAGTTCAAGTCCCACGACCGACCAAAAAAAAAAGAATCATAACACTAGCCAGGCACGGATGGCTCACATCTGTAATCCTAGCTACTCAAGAGGTTGAGATCTAAGGATCAGGATTCAAAATCAACCTAGGCAGAAAAGTCTGAAAGACTCTTCTCTCCAATGAACCAGCAAAAGGCAGGAAGTAGAAGTATGGCTTAGTTAGTAGAGTTACAGTCTTGAGCAAGAAAGCTCAAGGGACAGCACCTTGGCCTTGAGATCAAGCCCTAATACTGGCTCACAAAAGAAATCTTTAAAAGGGCTGGGAAGGTGGCTCAGTGGTAGAGCGCTTGCCTTGCATGCCAGAGGCCCTGGGTTCGATTCCTCAGCACCACATAAGCAAAAAGAAAAAAGCCAGAAGTGGCGCTGTGGCTCAAGTGGTAAAGCGCTAGCCTTGAGCTGAAGAGCTGAGGGACAGCGCCCAGGCCCAGAGTTCAGGCCCCATGACTGGACCCCCCCCCCAAAAAAAAAAGCTGAGCTTTCTGAGACAACCACCAAAGATTAGGTTCTAGTCTAAGTACTTTCATTTAATTTCCATTGCACCCTTAACAGATAGAAAGCTTTGGTTTGGGTTCACTTGTGCAGTGTTGAAGAATTTAACCCTAGGCCTTACCTGCTAGACAAATACTCTATCACTGAGCCATGTCCCCAGCCCAATAGAGACAAATATCCTTTATCAAATAGGTGATCAAACCTAGACACAGAGAGCTATGCAACTTACTCAAGGCCACACAACTAGAAGGGAGAATAGTCGTAATATCAATGTTTATGTGAAAATAGAGCCAGGTTACTTGGGCTGGGTGGGGTGGGGAGACATGGGAAAGAATGATGGAAGGCATGATATTGATCCAGATGTTTTGTATTCATAAACTGACATGTAGAATCAGAACCTCTTTGTGCAACTAATTAAAGATAATTTAAAAGGTTATGCAGTTAGTAAGTGGCATGTTTGGAACCTTAACCAAAAGTGATTTGGCTAGAATGAAGGTGCTCTTGGCTGAGCGCAGTGGTACACGCCTATAATCCCAGCACCCAGGAGACAAGAATGAGACCAGCCTGGGCTACATAAAGAGATTCCCTATCTCAAAAACCAAAATCAAAAATATAGACCCTCTTAACTGTAATATTGTAGATCAAATGTATTGTAAAATTTTAACAAGGAATCCTTAATTTGGTGCTTATAGCTGGATTGTTTTGAAATCTCTTTATTATTTTAAAAAAATGTTGGTGAAGAGAACATGAAGTGCTAGACTCTAGTAGGAAGAAAATCATGGACTGTGTGGAGTGTTGGATGACAGTGGCTGTAATCCTAGCTACTCAGGAGGCTGAGATCTGAGGATCACGGTTCAAAGCCAGGCCAGGCAGGAAAGTCCATGAGATTCTTATCTCCAATAAACCACCAGAAAACTGAAAAGTGGCACTGCAGCACAAGTGGTAGAGTGATCACCTTGAGCTGAAGAATGAAGGGACAGTGCCCAGGCCCAGAGCTCAAGCCCCATGACCAACAACAACAACAAGAGAGACAGAGAAAGAGGAGAGAGAGAGAGAGAGAGAGAGAGAGAGAGAGAGAGAGAGAGAGATCTGAAAATACCATTGAATAAAGATCCTGGTAATAAAAAGGTAAGGTTTAAGTTCTAATCATTCATTTTGGTTTGACAAATTTGGATTTAGCAGTCATGAAGGAAGTCATTAAATTTCCTAGGATGTTCATCTCTAAGAAAAGACTATGATTGTGTACCTGTGGCTCATGCCTATTGTCCTAGCTGCTCAGGAAGCTAAGAGCTGAGGCTCACTACTCAAATCCAGCCTGGGCAGAGAAGAAGTCCATGAGATTTTCATCTCCAATTAAGCACCAAAAAGCTAGAAGTGAAACTGTGGTTGAGAGATCTAGGAGACAGCACCCAGGCCTTGAGTTCAAGCCCTAATACTGGCACACCCATCACATATGAAGAAGGAAGGAAGGAAGGAAGGAAGGGAGGGAGGGAGGGAGGGAGGGAGGAAGGGAGGGAGGGAGGGAGGGAGAAGAAGAGGAAGAGGAAGAAGAGGCAGAGGAGGAGGAAGAGGAGGAGGGAGAGGGAAAGGAAGAAGAAGAGGTGGCGGCGGCAGTGGCGGCAGCTATGTGCCATTTTCAGCCATGCGTAAGTTCTCAAACTTTACCCTAACAGCTGGACTTTGTCAGATATCAAAAATCCTGGGTCGCACATCAAACTTCTGCAGAGGAAGCCTGCAGAGCAGTGCGGCAGGGATCACAATGGCCATTCAGCGATGGCCACATCCCAGCTCCTCAAACTGGGAAAGGGGTTCGCTTGTACAGCAAAGGGACTTTGCACAGGAGATTAAGAACAAGGAGATGAAAGGCTCCAGCGTCTTGATCTGAGAGGGCCCAGGGCAATCACTGAGTTCTTATCAGTGCCAGAGGAAGAGACTTCACATTCAAAGTCAGAGAAAGAGACGGGAGGGTGGGATCAGGGCTTAGAGGAAGAGGCCTCCCAGACGAGAGGTACATGGCTGCCTTGGGAAGCTGGGGGAAAAAAAAATCAAAGTAGTAATTCTTCTGTAGGCCAGCCAGGAAAGCAGCCCTGCTGAGCCGATTTGGATTTCTGATCTCCAGAAAGAAGAGATAAGAAGAAAGCACTGACTTGAGTAACTATGTCTGTAGTCATGTGTTACAGCACTGATAGGAAACTAAGACATGAGTCAGTTCAAAAGCCTGCGTGGTAACGAGTCCTCTCCATGGTTCCACGGCGGCTGGCCTTGAGAACAGAGGAGGCAGCGCCTGGTTGCAGGCTTCTAGCAGAAGGGTGATGGTTAATGCTCATCTAGCTAGCTTCCTCTTTAACGGAAGTTGGTGCTTTCTCTCCCCACTTGTCAAATACCGGCTAAGAGCAGCTCCAATACATAGCTATATTTCAAGGGCTGGCCACACAGCAGCCACTCTATGTAATTCACATTATTTATAAATTGGAAAAAAGGTATACAATGACTGCCATTGACACTGATAAGGCTTCTTAGAAAAGATAGCATCTATTTACTATTAGAAATGAGGATGCTGAGCTGGGGATTTAGCTCAGTGGAAGAATACTTGCTTAGCATGCCCAAAGCCCTGGGTATGATCCCAGGACCCCCAAATAAACAAATAAATCAATAAAAACAACAAAGAAAATGTTAATGAAATGGGAATTGATGGACCATTTCTTTCTTTTTCTTTTTTTCCCCCTTTTCTTTTTTTTTCTTTTTTGTCAGTCCTGGGACTTGAACTCAGGGCATGGGTGCTGTTCCTGAGCTTTGTCTCTCAAGACTAGAACTTTACCACTTGAGTCAGTGCCTCATTTCCAGCTTTTTGATGGTTAAGTGGAGATAGGAATCTCCTCCAACTGGGTGCCAGTGGCTCACGCCTGTAATCCTAGCTACTAAGGAAACTGAGATTTGAGGATCCCCGATCAAAGCCAGCCCAGACTGGAAAGTCCATGAAACTCTTATCTCCAATTAACCACCAGAAAACTGGAAGTGGCTCTGTGGCTCAAGTGGTGGAGCACTAGTCTTGAGCCGAAGAGCTGAGGGGCAGCGCCCAGGCCCAGAGTTCAAGCCCCATGACCGGAGGAGGAGGAGGAGGAGGAGGAGGAGGAGGAGGAGGAGGAGGAGGAAGAGGAGGAGGAGGAAAAAAATTCTCCACGACTTTACTACCCAGGTTGGCTTTGAACTGAGATCCTCAGATCTCAGCCCCCTAAGTAGCTAGGATTAGACGTGTGAGCCACTGGTTCCCAGCAGAACATTTCTTAACATATCCTCAAGAAATTGTGCAGTCCTTCCTATCCATTTCTTCTTCCCTGTCTGTCTAGAAGTATAATGACAAACAACAGATACAATTCTGTATAGATCAATCTTCATCTAAGGGAATGCTAAGACTGGCTCCTTCAGCTTTTGTCCCTACAAATTCCCCAAGACAATTATAGTAACCAATTACTTCCACTTTCCAAAGTGAGGGTCAAGCTACCCAGTCAGAACTTGCAATGCAGATGCTTAAAACCAGTCTTGTTACCTTAACCCAGCTTTCACCTTGACAGTATTAAATGCTTATATTTGGAGAGACTGAACAGGAAACCATGGCTGGTATTCTGTGCATATCCCTCCTCCGTGCAAAACTCAGTAACTGTCCCCCTCAGAGGGTGGCTGACTGCTTCAACACTAAACCATCTCTAAGTCATTGTCAATCTGAAAACCCCGGACGGCAGGAAGAGGTGTGTTTGAAAGTGTCTGTGTGCCCTCTAGTGGTGGATCTTGGAAAAACCTTTCCTATTAGCCCAGTGTGGAATACTTGACAGACTGGCTGGTGAGGTGCAATAGGCTGGGAGGGGCGGGGAGGGTGTGCCAAGGCGGGATGTGTATGGGCAGGACATCTTAGCAGCAGGAGGCTAGAACTGTACCTCTCATAAGCATAAAGTTTTAAATTTTGTATTGTTATTATAAAGGTGATGAACAGAGGGGTTACAGTTTTATGTCAGGTAAAGGACATTTCTTTTTGGACAATGTCACCCCTTCCCTTACTCTCTCCCAGTTTTTCCCTCCATCTCCACTCATGAGTTGTGTAGTTCATTTTCAACATAGTATCTAGTGGGTACTGCTGCATATATCAGATTTTTTTTTTTTCAGAAAAAGTCATAGTGTGAGTCATAGTGTGTTTAAAAAAAAAATGGGCTGGGAAGGTGACTCAGTGGTAGAGCACTTGCCTTGCATGCCTGAGGCCCTGGGTTCAATTCCTCAGCACCACATAAGCAAAAAGAAAAAAGCTGGAAGTGGTGCTGTGGCTCAAGAGGTAGAGTGCTAGCCTTGAGCTGAAGAGCTGAGGGACAGCGCCCAGGCCCAGAGTTCAGGCCCCAGGACCAGACCCCCCCCACAAAAAAAAAATGTCTGAAAGGATATAAAGCCTATTCAACTAACCTGATGAAAGAAATAGAAATCATTTGTTGAAAAAAAGAAAGAGAAGGTGGCTCAGTGGTAGAGTGCTTGCCTAGCATGCATGAAGCTCTGGGTTGGATTCCTCAGCACCACATACACAGAAAAAGCCGGAAGTGGTACTGTGGCTCAATTGGTAGAGTACTAGCCTTGAGCAAAAGAAGCTCAAGGATAGTGCCCAGGCCCTGAGTGCAAGCCCCAGAACTGGCAAAAAAAAAAAAAAAAAAAAGGAATTGATTGTTAAAATCTAATGTGGTGGTACATACTTATAATCCCAGCATTTGGAATAAAACTCTGTTTTTTGATCCTAGACGCAAACTCTTGGTGTCCTATATGTCAAGTATGGCCCCTTGTCTCTATAAGCCAAGTAAGGAGACATGGGGAAAGGCAGAGAAGGGAGCTATATTTGGTGGTAGCCATGGGAAGACAGGCTTTCAGTACATCTTTGATGGGGGTATGGAAATTTGCCCTAGGTTTAAATGGACAAGGAGCTGGGGACTAGGGGCAGGAGAAGGGATACATAGTTTAAAACAATTCCAATCACTGGTGTTCCTGGATTGGCCATTATTTCAGATGTTGTCTCTGGAAGGGTTCTGGCGAAGTTAGATTTTATTAATGTACAATCTCTTAAGGAAAGCCGGAACAAGTGGCCTGCTGATCTCCATAGCTTTCAGTTGTTTCCTTTGGAGTAGTTTCACCTGTTTCATGTCTGTTTTGTTCGTTTTTCTTTTCCCTCAGTTATAGGGCTTGAACTCGGGGCCTTGGAACCGTCCCTGTGCTTTTTTCACTCAAGGCTAGCATTCTACCATGTTGAGTCACAGTGCCACTTCTGGTTTTCTGATGTTGACTTTGAACCTCAGCTCTCAGCCTGCTGAGAGGATTACAGGTGTGAGCCACCAGCTCCCAGCTAGTTTCACCTTTTTGCCACATGAAGATAAGAAGATAACATTGTTTCAAGGGAGTTTGTCTTTTATCACAAGATGCTTGTCAATAAATCTTGTCTTACTGGAAGGTGATTGCAAAGTGACTTTTGGAGAGAATGGCTCAGATCCAAAGCTGTGGATGCAGACCAGACAGCTGGGTGCCCAGCTTTTATTCTTTTAGTTAATTCATGGACAAAAGCTTTGAAGTTGCCTCTTACAGAAGGACTGAGGGAGGAGGATCATAAATTTAAGGCAGGAAGATCATGAGTTTATAGCTGCTTGGCCTACATAGTAAGAACCTTCTTTAAAACATAACAGAAGAAAACAAAAGGGCCAGTGTGGTGACATATGTCTGTAATCCCAGCTACTAGAGAGGCTAACATATGGGGATTACCATTTAAAGCTATCCTGGTTTAAAAAAATAAACTAAGTCAGGAAAAACAAAGGAGGGACCCCTCTGTACAGTATTTTCACAATAAAAAATGTATTAAAAATAAAAAAAACAAAGGAGGGGTAACAATGCTTGAGAGGAAATGTACTTATTACTTTACTCATGTAACTGTAACCCCTCTGTACAGCATCTTTACAATAAAAATATATATTAAAAAATAAACTAAGTCAGGTACCCGGTGGCTCAAACCTGTAATCCTAGCTACTCAGGAGGCTGAGATCTGAGGATCCCAATTCAAAGCAAGGCCAGGCAGGAAAGTCCGCATATGAGACATTTTTTTTTTTTTTTTTTTTTTGTCGGTTGTGGGGCCTGAACTCTGGGCCTGGGCACTGTCCTTCAGCTCTTCAGCTCAAGGCTAGCACTCTACCACTGGAGCCACAGTGTCACTTCCAGTTTTCTGGTAGTTTACTGGAGATAAGAGTTTCCTGGACTTTCCTTCCCAGGCTGGCTTTGAACTGCAATCCTCAGATCTCAGCCTCCGAAGTAGCTAGGATTACAGGCTTGAGCCACTGGCACCCAGCTGAGACACTTACCTCTAGTAAACTACTCACAAAAGGCCAGAAATAGTGCTGTGGCTTAAATGGTACAGTGCTAGCCTTGAGCAGAAGAAGCTCAGGGACAGTGCCTAGGCTCTGAGTTCAAGTCCAAGGACTGGCAAAAGTAAAACTAAAATAAAATAATAAATAAACTAAAAGCAAAAAGACTGGGGAAATAAGTCACATGGTAGTATACTTGCCAATGTGAGGCTTTGAGTTCAAATCCCAGCACTGTCAAAAGACACTCATTTGTTTGTCTCTTTTGCACATACAGTGGATTTTTTTTCTTTTTATTCATTTAATATTTTGGGTGCCTTAGGGCCTGGGCACTGTCTCTGAGCTTTTGTGCTCAAGTGATTTTTGTGCTCAGGGCTAGCACTCTATCACTTGAGCCACAGCTCCACTTCAGACTTTCCTGCCAAGGCTAGCTTTGAACCGTGGAACTGTGATTCTCATATCTCAGCCTCCTGAGTAGCTAAGATTACAAGCATGAGCCACTCCTGCCTGGCATATAATGGATTCTTAGGTATGTTCCCTTTCCTCAGTAAGAAACAACTTATAGTGCATGCTCCTTGCTGAATATATATAATACATCTCCGGGTACCAGTGGCTCATACCTATAGTCCTAGCTACTCAGGAGGCTGAGATTTGAGGATTGTGGTTTAGAGTCAGCCAAGGCAGGAAAGTCTGTGAGACACTTCTCTCCACTTAAACACCAAAAAAGCTAGAAGTAGAGCTATGGCTCAAGTGGTAGAGTGCTAGATATGAGCAACAAAGCTCAGGGACAATGCCCAGATCCTGAGTTCAAGCCATAAAATAGGCACAAAGAAGAAAAAAAATGACCCTGGAGAACCAGCTCATCCCTTCTCCCATGTGAGTAACACTGCAAATAGAGCCTTTTAGAACTAGAAAGAGGGCCTGTCCAGGGACTAAATGTCTTGGCACTTGAATTTAACTTCCTAGCTTCTAGAGTAGTGAGTATGCATATGATATTTTGTTATAGCAGCCTAAATGGACTAAGACTTACCATTCCTCCCCATAGAATCATAACAGCCTTTTTTCTAGAAGCAGAGACCATCCATTTCCCTCTTCTGTAATTAGTTTCAAAATCCTATGAATCACTTTACACATTCCTTTTTTTTGGGGGGGGGGTCCAGTCATGGGGCCTGAACTCTGGGCCTGGGCGCTGTCTCTCAGCTCTTCAGCTCAAGGCTAGTGCTCTACCACCTGAGCCACAGCGCCACTTCTGGCTTTTTTCTTTTTGCTTATGTGGTGCTGAGGAATCGAACCCAGGGCCTCATGCATGCAAGGCAAGCACTCTACCACTGAGCCACCTTCCCAGCCCTTACACATTCCTTTTACACATTTGTTTTCCAGTTTTAGGCTTAACCCACTCTCTAAACTATCATTCTGTCACAAAATTAGATAATTCTCTCCTATTCTAGTTATCTAGAACTTTATACTTATTTCGTCTTTCTTTTAATTTCAAAACTGGTCTATTTAATGTGACCTTTCCACAATATATATAAGCTTCAAGTCATCATGAATTATACCAAAAATAAATACTACTGATCTCTCAAAGTTTAGACTGGGTGCTGGTGGCTCATACCTGGAATCCTCAAGAAGCTGAGATCTGAGGACTGAGGTTCAAAACTAGCCTAGGCAAGAAAGTCTATGAGACTATTATCTCCAATAAACTTCGAAAAGGTAGAAGTGGAGTTGTGGTTCAAGTGGTAGAATGTGGTGGAGTGCTAGTCTTGAGCAAAACACACTCAAGGACAGTGTTCAGGCCTTGAGTTAAAGCTTCAGAACTGGTGTGTGTGTGTGTGTGTGTGTGTGTGTGTGTGTGTGTGTGTGTGTGTGTGTGTGTGTGTGTGTGTGTGTGTGTGTGTGTGTGAAGTCAAAACATAAATCAGATGGACATTAATCAAATGACGAAGAATCTGCTATGGCCAGGCACCAGTGGCTCATGCCTGTAATCCTCACTACTCAGGAGGCTGAGCTCTGAGAATCACGGTTTGAAGCCAGCCTGGGCAGGAAAATCTGTGAGGCTTTTATCTCCAATAAACTACTCAGAAAAAGCCAGAAGAGGTGCTGTGGCTCAAATAGTAGAGAGCTAGTTGAACACACAGAGGCTCAGAGACAGCACCTAAGCCCTGAGTTCAAGCCCCAAGATTGGGGGGGAAAAGTTCTGTAACAGTTTGAGGAAGCCCACTGGTTTTAAACTCCTGAAATCATTCTTCATTTTCTTAATATTTGTCCCATTGGGTAACTTTTGAAACGCTGCTGATTCTGATGGTTGGTTTTTGTTTTGTTTTGTTTTGTTTTGGTCAGTTGTGGGGCTCAAACTTGCAGGCTGGGTGCTATCCCTGAGCTCTTTTTGGCTCAAGGCTACCTCCCTACCACTTTGAACCACTTCTCAATTTCTGGTAGTTAATTGGCTGTAAGGGTCTCACGGACATTCCTGCCTGAGCTGACTTTGAACCACGATCCTCATAGTTCAGCCTCTTGGGTAACTAGGATTATAAGCAAGCATGAGCCGCCAGTGCCTGGCCTGAGATTCTTGCTACTTGTTTGGTAATAACCCAATAAATTATCTAAGACTCCTGGGAGTGTTATTTATCAATGATTGATGATAGGCCTTCTTTTTTTCTTTTCTTCTTTTGGCTGGTCCTGAACTCAGGGCCTGGGTTCTGTCCTTGAGCTTCTTGTGCTCAAGACTAGAACTCTGTTACTTGAGCCACAGTGCCACTTCCAGTTTTGTCTGAGTAGTTTATTGGAGATATGAGTCTCACAGACTTTCCTTCTCAGGCTGGTTTCAAACCGCAGTCCTCAGATGTCAGCCTCCTGAGTAGCTAGGATTATAGGTATGAGCCACCAGTACCCAGCTAGAACTTCTCTAAAGTATGCTTTCTGATTTATCTCCCTGGAGCTACCTTGTCCATAAATCAATCTCCCTATGTTTTCCTATAGGAAGACACAGGAGAAAATGTGTGCTGTATATTCACTCATTTTATTTTATTTATTATTCTACTTGGGTGTGAATATGCCATTTTATGTGATTCTTTCAGCTTATTACATTACTACAATATAGCATGAATTGCTTGAGAGATGGTTTAATATGTAATGTGATTGTCATCATGGTGATAATGAGGATGAAGAATGACAAACATTAGACTCTGCCAGTCGAGCTTTTTCTCTGGGATTCCAACTCACTTTTTCTTATAATCTTTGTAGCAATAGGACTCTTAAAGATATATATTTTTATTCCTTGAATAATGAGCTCATTTTGCAGAAACTAGATGATTTGGTAATGTCAACTAAGCCTAATCTTTAGAATTTTTAGGATTTTAGTCCTAGCCAAGTGCCTATGGCTCAAGCCTATAATCCTAGCTACTCAGGAGGTTGAGATCTGAGGATAATGGTTCAAAGCCAGCATGGGCAGGAAAGACCAAGAGACTGTAATTAACCATTAGAAAACCAAAAGTGGAGCTTTGGCCCAAAGTGGTAGAACTCTAGCCTTGAGCAAAAGAGCTCAGGGACAGCGTTCAGGCCCTAAGTTCAAGCCCCATGACCAACAAAAAAAGAAATTTAGTTTCCAAAACCTAGTGTCATTAATTATGTTAGTTATAATTTTTGTAATAGTATACATTTTGTTCCCTTCATTAAATTCAGCTATTCTTTGAATATATCCTCAATCTTTAGATGAACTGTACATCAAAAACAATATGGAAGGAAGTGGCACTGTAGCTCAAGTGGTAGAGCGCTAGCCTTGAGCTGAAGAGCTCAGGGACAGCACCCAGGCCCAGAGTTCAAGGCCCACAACTAACAACAACAACAAAAAAAACAATATGGAAGCCGGGTACTGGTGGCTCACACTGTAATCCTAGCTACTCACAAGGCTGAAATCTGAGGATCACAGTTCAAAGCCAGACAGGGCAAGAAAGTCCGTGAGACTCTTATCTCCAATAAACCACTAGAAAACTGGAAGTGGCAAGTGGTTCAAGTGGTAGAGCGCTCGCCTTGAACTGAAGAGCTCAGGAACAGCGCCCAGGCCCAGAGTTCAAGCCCCATGACCGACAAAAACAAAAAAACAAAAACAAAAACAATATGGACAATTTTTCCTCTCCATGCCCTTAAGAGAAAAGTAATGTCTTCTCAGATTCTAATACTATGCTCATCAGAATGCTCATCTGAATTTCTCAGATTCTGAAATGAATTCATGTAATCATTCACCATATGCATCAGTTTTCTGGCTCATTTTATATCTATGTGCTAGTGTATCAACCTCTCTCTGCTACACATGTCATGGCACAAAGTTTACACTAGGCTCTTGAGTTTGTATGGTACAAATAAGAATTACACAAATGTATGGAACCAATCTCTTTTGTGTGTGTGTGTGGGGGGGGGGGGTCCGGTTGTGGGGCCTGAACTCTGGGCCTGGGCACTGTCCCTCAGCTCTTCAGCTCAAGGCTAGTGCTCTACCACTTGAGCCACAGCGTCACTTCCGGCTTTTTTCTTTTTGCTTATGTGGTGCTGAAGAATCGAATCCAGGGCCTCAGGCGTGCAAGGCAAGTGCTCTACCACTGAGCCACCTTCCCAGCCCTGGAACCAATCTCTTATTTTATATGTTTTTTATTGTAAAAATACTGTACAGAGGGGTTACAGTTACATGAATAAGGTAATGAGTACATTTCCTATTGAGCATTGTTGCCTCCTCCTTTGTTTTTCCCCTACCATCCATTCCTTCCCCAACTACCCACCCCCTCCACCGAAGTTGGAAAGTTTGTTTTCAACATAGTGTCTTGTACATCTCATTGTTACAATGGGTCAACCTGTACCCTTATTTAAGCAGTTTGTTTTTTCCCTCTCCCTTCCCAAATTAGAAAAGTGTATATACAAGATGCAGGGCACTGACATCAAATATAGTGAAAACTGAGGTTATACCGGTGGGAGAGAAACATACAAAAGAAACAAAAAAAAATCACATAGTACATTATAAATATGTTACAAAAAAAAACAATAGCAAGAAAAAAAATTTGTGTCCTTATCTTGGGGTTCATTTCACTTAACATTGTCTTATATGGTCATATGCATATAGCTTTTGACCTTTTCTGCTTGTCCTCAACTTATACTAGTTATTGCAAATAAGGGAAACCATGGGACCTATATTTCTTTGGGCCTGGCTTACTTCACTTAATATAATTTTTTCCAAATCTTTCCATTTCCTAACAAATGAGGCGATGTCATTCTTTCTGATGGAGACATAGAATTCCATTTTCTTGAGCCATTCATCTACGGAGAAGCATCAGGGTTGGTTCTACATCTTAGCTCTTGTAAATAATGTTGCAATAAACATAGTTGTACTGGTAGCTTTAGTATGGCCTTGTTTTCGATCATTTGGGTAAACGCCCAAAAGTGGGATTTCTGGGTCATTGGAGAGGTCCATGTGGAGTCTTTTGAGGAACCTCCATACTGCTTTCCAAATTGGTTGAACAAGTTTACACTTCGACCAACAATGCAGTAGGGTTCCCTTTTGGCCACATCCCCTACAGCATCTGTTGTTACTAGATTTCTTGATTATAGCCATTCTAACTGGGGTGAGAGTTTTCTTAATAGAGACCCAGAAACACAACAAAACAAAGAAAGGTAGGACAAATGGGATTGCATGAAACTGCAGAGCTTCTGTCCTTTGCATGGCAAAGGACAGAACTAGCAAGATCAACAGAAAACCCACATATTGGGAGAAGATCTTCATTAGCCATGAAATGGACAAGGGTCTCATATCTAAAATATACTTAGAACTAAAAAAATTAAATCCCCTTGGGCTGTGAAGGTGGCACAGTGGTAGAGTGCTTGCCTTGCATGCATAAGGCCATGGGTTCGATTCCTTAGCACCACAAAAACAGAAAAAGTTGAAGTGGTGTTGTAGCTCAAAGTGGTAGAGTGCTAGCCTTGAGCTGAAGAGCTGAGGAACAGTGCCCAGGCCCAGGGTTCAGGCCCCACGACTGATCAAAAAAATAAAAATAAATAAATAAATAAATGAAATCCTCCAACAACAAATCCTCAAAGAAGCAACTGTCTGATAAATAAGTGGGCTAAAGACTTAAAGAGAGAGCTGGGAAGGTGGCTCAGTGGTAGAGTGCTTGCCTTGCATGCATGAGGCCCTGGGTTCGATTCCTCAGCACCACATAAGCAAAAAGAAAAAAAAGCCAGAAGTGGCGCTGTGGCTCAAGTGGTAGAGTGCTAGCCTTAAGCTGAATAGCTGTGGGACAGCGCCCAGGCCCAGATTTCAGGCCCCAAGACCAGACCCCCCCCCCCAAAAAAAAAGACTTAAAGAGAAACTTCTCTGAAGAGGAAATAAGAATGTCTAATAGACACATGAAGAAATGTTCAACTTCTCTAGCCATAAAAGAAATGCAAATCAAAACAACATTGAGATTACAATCTCTTTTTATTTGCCATCTTCCTCTTTTCCTCCTCCTGCTCCTTTTCCTTCCTCTTAATTTATATTGTCAGCAGGAGACTCTGGTGAGCTTCATTCCAATTCAATGCCCACCCAATCCAATAATCAATCATGATATAAAAATTATCCTGGGTAGACAGGATGGGAATCATTCCCTATGAAAATGGCTCAAGCCTGTAATCCTAGCTACTCAAGAGGCTGAGATCTGAGGATCAAGGTTCAAAGCCAGCCCCAGCAGGAAAGTCCGTGAAACTCTTATTTCCAATAAACCACCAGAAAACCGGAAGTGGCATTGTAGCCCAAGTGGTAGAGTGCTCGCCTTGAGCTGAAGAGCTAAGGGACAGCACTCAGGCCCAGAGTTCAAACCCCACAACCGACAAAGAAAGAAAGAAGAAAGAAAGAAAGAAAGAAAGAAGGAAAGAAGGAAAGAAGGAAAGAAGGAAAGAAGGAAAGAAAGAAAGAAAGAAAGAAAGAAAGAAAGAAAGAAAGAAAGAAAGAAAGAAAAGAAAATGGGTCAAATATTCCAGAACTTTGTGCTACAAGTGTAGAGTGACCTGCTCATACTCATTTACTCACAGTATATTTAACTGACTTAGATCAAAAAGAGTTTCCAATAGTTTGGTAATTCCCACAAAGGTCTAATGTCAAGGTTGCTGTTCTTATGGGGCTGAATGCAATAGGAATAACATATAACCAACATTTAATGTCCTTTTATGAACATCATCATTTTTGCCATTCACGGTCCCAAGTTGTAACTAAATATTAATATAATGATAAGTAAGGAATTATGTTTTTCTCTTTAAAAATTCTCAGAATTTAACTGGGAATGTGGTTTAGTGGTAGCGTGCTTGCCTGAATGCATGAAGCTCTGGGTTCAATTCCTCAGTAGCATATTAACAGAAAAAGCCGGAAGTGCTGCTGTGGCTCAAGTGGTAGAGTGCTATGCTAGCCTTGAGCAAAAAAAGCTCAAGGACAGTGCCCAGGCCCTGAGTTCAAGCCCCGGAACTGGAACACACACACAAAAATAATCTCAGAATCTTAGATTAATATAATTATATTTCTTTACTCTTGAGAAGGGAAAAAATTGTAAAGTTTGTTAGGAAATCTGCATGATTCTTGGCATCAAATTCCTTTCACAAAGCAAGACTAGGATGAGTCAAGGCTAATTGAATCAGGAACATGTGAACTAAATTCTCCTTTAAATACACATGGGGATAAAAATGAAGGGCAAAGGGACTTGCCAAATTCATTACCAAGACAAAATGCTTTCAAGACAATTTGAGACAGTCAACAGACCCCAAACACAGATGTGTTCTCTGATGTTTAAAAATGCAACTTTCCATTCCAAGTCTTGATTGGACAACTCAATTTTCATTGAATGCCTAAGCAGATTAGTTACCTTACAGAGCTCACCAAGGCACAAATAAAGGCTTCCTATTTGGAATCACAGACTCATAATGACATGATTAGCATAATTCTTTTCTTGATTTTCCATATCTACCCGAGTAAGATTTGTTTTCATTTTGTGCAGATCCCAGGGCTTGAACTCAGGGCCTAGGAACCGTATTTGAGCTGTTTTTGCTCAAGGCTAGAGTTCTACACCTTGAGTCACAACTCTACTTCCTGCTTTTAGGTGGTTAATTGGAGATAAGAGTCTTGTGGGCTTTGCTGCCCCAGCTGGCGTGAAACAGAGATTCTTAGATTTCACCCTCCTAAGTAGCTGAGATTACAGGTGTGAGCCTTCTATACGCAATGATTTTTTGTTTGTTGGTTGGATTGGTCATGGGGCTTGAACTCTGGGCCTGGGCGCTGTCCCTGATCTCTTCAGCTCAAGGCTAGCGCTCTACCACTTGAGCCACGGCGCCTCTTCCAGCTTTTTCTGTTTATATGGTGCTGAAGAATTGAACCCAGGGCCTCATTCATGGGAGGCAGGCACTCAACCACTGAGCCACCTTCCCAGCCCCAATTTTTTTTTTATTTATACAAAAATGGATATTCTTTTCAATCCTGTTTCTAACCAACTTAGTAAGAGCTAATTTGCTGAGGATGACCTATTTGTTTTTGGCTTTATCTACAGTAGTGGATAGTGAGAGACTATATCACCTTAAAAGATTTACTTAGGGGGCTGGGAAGGTGGCTCAGTGGTAGATCGCTTGCCTTGCATGCCTGAGGCCCTGGGTTTGATTCCTCAGCACCACATAAGCAAAAAGAAAAAAAAGACGGAAGTGGCGCTGTGGCTCAAGTGGTAGAGCGCTAGCCTTGAGCTGAAGAGCTGAGGGACAGCGCCCAGGCCCAGAGTTCAAGCCCCATGACCGGACCCCAAAAAAAAAAAAAAAAAGATTTACTTAGGGAAAATAGAAAAAAGTCAATACTAGGTTTATAGAAAATGAACTTGTTTTGTTCTTTATTGCTTAGGAAGAGTGACTTTTTCAATTTTTGTACATTAGAGTTTTACTTGTTTATTTTTTGTGCCAGTGTTGAGGTTTGAATTTATGGCCAGGGCCCTGTCCCTGAGCTTCTTTTGCTCAAGTCTAGCACTCTACTACTAGAGCCACAGTGCCACTTCTGGCCTTTTTTTTTTTTTTTTTTGGTAGTTTATTAAAAATAAGAGTCTCATAGACTTTTCTGCCAGGGCTGACTTCAAACTCAGAACCTTAGATCTTTTGTGTAGCTAGGATTATAGACATGAGCTACCTGTACCTGGCCTTTTTAGCCTTCTATCTGGGCAATTCTATAAGTGTTGAATTTTTTCCATTATTTCCACATTTTTCTTTTTAATAGAATGAATTCTAGCATGAGACCTCTCTAGCCACTCTGCACCATGATTTGATAGGTGGCCCACCCAGGCAGAAGTAAGCATCAAAGCCACTAATTGGCAAAGAGTTGCTTCCTGATAGCAACTATAGTCAAGGCCTACCCAGTGCGGATGTCTCTATAATACACCCCGTGCAGATGTCTCTATAATACAATCTCATGACCTCTATAAAGACAACAAAACCCTGGATTGTTATAATAAATCAGTATATTGCATTATGTAATAATAATTTGTATAATTTTTACTGTACAGGAAACAAGCAGAAGTTCACCTATCTATATAGCAAGCAGTGAGGCTGTGAGACAGATTTCCAGTTCTGCCACACTAGGGAGTTGCTAGGGAGCCTTAGTCAATATGACCAAGCAGCTTTTCCTCCCATTACCATGGATTAAATGTGAGCATCTTCTGGGTGACACTGTGAATCATCTCAATGGCAGGAACCACACACAGATCTTTCCCAATTAGCTATGTAAAGTTCAACCATGTGTCCCCAAAGAGAAATATGAACATCTCAAACATCTCTTACATATTTTGTGTGTGTGTGTGTGTGTGTGTGTGTGTGTGTGTGTGTGTGTGTGTGTGTGTGTGTGTGTGTGTGTGTGTGTGTGTGCCGGTACTAGAACTGGAATGCAGGGCCTGACACTCTACCACTTGAGCCTCACCGCCACTTTCTGCTTTTTAATTGGAGATAAGGGTCACATGGACTTTTCTGCTTGGACTGGCATCAAACTCTGATGCACAGATCTCAGTCTCCTGAATAGCTAGGCTTACAGGGTGAATTGTAATGAACAAAAATGTCTTGAATTGAGCTTTCTTTTCCCTACCAGTCTTAGCTCTGAGGCTAATAGAAGTTAAATATCTGAACCTGAAGTGTTTTCATTTGTGTAAATGTGAACAGACGATCTGATTCCTGGGGAGCTGATTGATTCCTTTCAGTTGCTTGCTTTCAACACCTTGCTGGTGATGAGAATGGATTAAAAAAATGATGAGAGTGGAGGAAAAATAAAAGAATTCTCAGAAGAGAGCTGGTTTTTCATTGGTTTCAATTGGCAAGTTTAGAATTAAGGCAAGCATTGTCATCTGACTTCTTTGGATATAAAGATAGGTAAAACACTAAATTATTGATCAGAAAGTAGTACAGAGCAACATGGCATGGACTTTCTTGATGGATATTTTAATCAGGACATGAGGTAGCTAATGAGCTATTCTTCCAGTAAGAGTATCTAAAATATGGGTCTCCTCCAGCTCCAGGATCTTCCTTCCCTAAACAAATGGCAGACACAGTGCTATAAACCAGTTAGTCTTCCTGCCTCAAGAGCAAGACTGACTACATTTCCTAATCGTCTTGCATCTGGGTGGAACCACATGACTATTAGTAGCCAAGGAGATAGGAAAAAAAGTACTGTACCTGGCCTCTAATTAACTACTTTGGCTTCAGTGTCTACTTTCTTGTAATCAACCTGCAGGAAGCAGAAACCCCACTTGGAGCCTTTTGTTGCTGTATATGCAAGTACTGGGACCTGAATTGCTCAGGGCTGGGGAGCTGTCCTTTAGCTTTTTGGCTCAAGGATCATGTCCTCCACTTCCAGCTTTTGGGCGGTTAATTGCGGATAAGAGTCTCATGACTTGGCTGCTTGTGCTGCTTTGAAGTTTGATCCTCAAATCCCAGCCTCCTCACTAGCTACGATTTATAGGCGTGAGCCACCAGCATCCGGCTGGAGCCATTTTTCCAATAACCTGCTCCTCTGTAGAGGAGCCCTACCTCACACTCCCAATGGACAGTGATGTGGGGGAGAAAGTTTGTTGTGTTTAGTCACTGAGATCTCTACCTATTTCTATGAATACAGACAATATCAGATAAATTCTACTAACCATTTACTTTTGAAAAGATTATGCAAGGAATTTCTATTATAGAAATCTGATTTAAAAAAAAGAAATCTGATTTTGGTTTTTTTAGCACTGGAGCTTGAATCAGGTTATTCTGAGACTTGTTAGGCTTTCTTGCTCACAGGTGGTGTTCTACCACTTGAGTCACATCTCCACCTTGGCTTTTGGCTGGTTATTTTGGCTGAAGTCTCTCAGAATTTTCTGCATTAGGTTAACTTTAAATCATGGATTCTCACCCAGTACTGGTGGCTCATACCTGTAGTCCTAGCTACTCAGGAGGCTGTGATGTGAGGATCGTGGAAACCAGCCAGGCAGAACTCATCTGTGAGACTCTTATCTCTAATTACTCACCCCAAAAAAGCCAGAAGTGGAGCTGTGGCTCCAATGGTAGAGCACTACCCTTGAATAAAAGAAACTTAGGGCGGGCACCAGTGGTTCACACCTGTAATCCTAGCTACTCAGGAGACTGAGATCTGAGGATCACAGTTCAAAGCCAGCCCAGGAAGGAAAGTCTATGCAACTCTTGCCTCCAATAAGCTACCAGAAAACCAGAAGTGGTGCTGGGGCTCACTAGCACTAGCCTTGAGCTGAAGAGCTCAGGGACAGTGCCCAGGCCCAGAGTTCAAGCCCCATGACTGACAAAAAAAGAAAGAAAGAAAGAAAGAAAGAAAGAAAGAAAGAAAGAAAGAAAGAAAGAAAGAAAGAAAGAAAGAAAGAAAGGAAGGAAGGAAGGAAGGAAGGAAGGAAGGAAGGAAGGAAGGAAGGAAGGAAGGAAGGAAGGAAGGAAGAAAGAAAGAAAGAAAAATAAAAGAAATAAAGGAAGAAAGAAACTTAGGGACAAGCACCCAGATTCTTGAATAGCTAGGATTACAGAAGTGAGCCACCAATGCCTGGCTTAAATATGTTCTTCCTAAAAGTAGTCAAAGCTGGGTACCAATGGCTCACAACTATAATCCCAATGATCAGGAAGCTGAGATTTGATCATGGTTCAAAGCCAGCTTGGCCAGTAAAGTCTATGAGACTCTTACCTCCAATTAACTACTAAAAAGCTGGAGATGGAATTGATGCCCAAGTGGTAGAGTACCAGACTAGATCAAAAAACACTCAGGGAACAGGGCACTGGTGGCTTACACCAGCTACTTTAACACCTACCTACTCTAGAGACTGAGATATGAAGATCACAGTTCAAAGCCATCCCAGGAAGGAAATTCCATGAGACTCATATCTCCAGTTACCTACCAAAAAAGCCAGAAGTGGAGATGTGACTCAAATGATAGAATGCTAGCCTTGAGCACAATAGCTCAGGGACAGCACTCAGGCCATTAGTTCAGGCCCCAGCAAACACCCACACCTACCCCCCCACACACACACACATAAGTCACAGTCACAGTCACACTCACCTGCAATTAATACCTTTTTGTTGTTGCTGTTGCTGTTGTTGGTTGTAGGACTTGGAGCCTGGGCGCTGTCCCTGAACTTGTTTGCTCAAGTCTAGCACTCTACCACTTTCAGCCACAGTTCCACTTCTGGTTTTCTGGTAGTTATTTGGAGACAATTGTCTCATGGACTTTCCTGCCTGGCCTGGCTTTGAATCGTGATCTTTAAATCTCAGCCTCCTGAGGAACTAGGATTACAGGCATGAGCCACCAGCCACCTGGCAATTCAGACCTTTTAAACTTTAACCAGTTTGTATCACTATTACAAATGACTTGGGTGAGGCTTTGTGCTTATGAAACCAGCCCCTCATCACTCACATTTTTCTGCTCTGAACAGTTCTCTGGCTTCTGGGGAACGGCCAGTTCTCTAGAAAGCTCATCTTGCCCAGTAAATGTTTTAATTTTTTTTCCAAAATGAAAAATGAAGTAAATAACTTCTTTTTTGGATGTGAATGGATATTCTTAAAGAATCAAAAAATATAAAAACTTATAGCTTGAAGCCAGTTAAGCCAGAAAAGTCTATGAAACCCTTGTCTCCAACTAACCAGCGAAAAGCTGAAGTGGAGATATGGATCAAGAGGTAGAATGTCCACTTTGAGCAAAAAGCCAAGTGGGAATGTGAGGCCCTGAATCTAAGCCCCAAAACTTCAACACACACACACACACACACACACACACACACACACGAAAAATCTTTCATAACTCCACAGCCTAATAATTTAGTAAAGAACACCTCTCTCTGTCTCTGTCTCTCTTCCTTCTTCTTGCTCTTACATCCTCTATCCTCTTTATGTGTATTTAAATGAATATATGTTCTTTTTTTTCTGTCAGTTCTGGGGCTTGAACTCAGGGCCTGGGCCCTGTCCCTGAGCTTCTTTTGTTCAAGGCTAGCACTCTACCACTTTCAGCCACAGTGCCATTTCTGGCTTTTTCTGTTTATGTGGTACTGAGGAATCAAACCCAGGGCTTCATGCATGCTATGCAACACTCTACCATTAAGCCACATTTCCAGCCTATAAATGTATTTGTGTGTATGTAAATATATGTACATATATACACATACAGAGGCTGCTATATATTTGTGTGTATATTTTTAATAGTCTAGGATAATAAACTACTTTTCCACTATTTTTACCTTGAAAAACAAGCTGTCAATATATAGAAATCTTTCCTTAGAGTGAACAGCTCTATGTCATAATATTTCAACCCAACAATAAACATTTAGACTACTTTTCTCTAAATTACCCTAAGCATTCTTATATATTCATCTTTGCATAATTATAAGATTGCCTTCCAAGGCTAATTGTTGATAGAATAGCATATGCAAATATATGTATTTCTGTTTGTTTGTTTTAGGGTTGGTTGACTAATTTTTGCCAAGATCATTACTGAGCAAGTAAGTTAATTCAACAGTCATTTTGGGGGTAAAAGATACATAACATTTTTTTATTTTGTATTACTTTATATTTTATTTATTTACTTATTTATGTCAATTGTGGGGCTTGAACTCAGGGCCTGAGTCCCTGAGCTCTTGCTCAAGGCTCTACATCCTTGAGCCACAGCTCCACTTCTG
The DNA here is from genome assembly GCF_024711535.1 of Dipodomys merriami. NCBI lineage: Eukaryota > Metazoa > Chordata > Mammalia > Rodentia > Heteromyidae > Dipodomys > Dipodomys merriami. The sequence continues at coordinate 5,335,859 of NW_027206080.1, read as the reverse complement.
GTTTTCCGGTAGGTAATTAGAGATAAGAGACTCACAGACTTTCCTACCTGAGCTGGCTTTGAATCGCAATCCTCCTATCTCAGCCCCCTGAGTGGCTAGGTTTAAAGGCATGCCCAGCTTATATTTTATTTTTGAGACAGGGTTTCACTATGTAGCTTATTCTGACCTCATACTCCAGCTTCAACCTCCAGAGTACTGAGATTACATTTGTATGCCAGTACATCCAGCTTAAACAAACTCCTTTATGTAATAATTTGGAGCATCACTGATACTTTATAATTTCTATTTTTACCATATACTTGGTAACAATGGGCTTTATTAAAGATATTTATCATCACAAGTCTCACAGGGAAAATATGATTTGATTTTATTTGCATTTCTTTGTTTTTATTTACAAAGAGATTAAATGTATACTTACATTTTTGTTGGTAAATTCCCTATTTGTGTCCTTTGCCCACATTGCTCTTTTAAGAGAAAAATTGGCTGACTGGGCATCTCCATGGTGGGCATCTGCAGTTTGAACAGCATTCGGAGTCTGGGCGTGGCTTCCTACCTCATTCAATCCCCAGAGGGTGCTTCCCATCCTCCATCAACAAACATACAGATTTAGTAGGCCAGTCCCAGAAAGCTTGCTCCTGAGAAGCAGCTCCGGCTCGGCTCGTGATCACTAACTCCACCTCTTAATCCCAGGTGCCTTTGCCAGAGAAGAATTTGTTCCTCTCCCACTTTAAGGGGCATTTTGGAAATATCTAGAGGAACTTCTGGTTGTCCTAAGTAGTAAGTAAATGGGTGCTACTGGCTCTAGGACAGTCCCTTTCTCCCCCAAAATGATTCATGTAAAATGTTAGCAACAAGAACAACAAAAAATCATGATTGGGAAACCTTGCTCTAAATGAGGTCACTGGAGATGTTGCTAAAACCCAGAAACACCAAGCCTGAAACTCAGCTCAACGCACTCCACCCAGCGAGGCGGGACTGGCACACCCTGACACATGTTAAGACATCTGCAGCACACTCTAGGTCACCAAGTAGTCTCCCAGGCTGGGTAACCACCCACTTGCCCCACTGACTGGCTCCCATTTAGAGGGTCTTACCTTAGGCGCTACTGAGAAATGGTCAGCCAGTCATAATTTTTCTAATTTTGCTTAGTCTTTCTTCCTCTCAGTTTACTGCATGAGCAGTGACACTTGCTTTATCTAAGTTCTCCACCTTGACCCACAGTCCATCCTCCTCCACCATCTTGCTACACTGCTATCGTTTCTTTTTATGCCCAATGTCTTCAGAATCTTTGGCTACTGCCTTTAGGTTATCAAGAGACATAAGGCTTTGCATTGTTTCAACAAAATGATTAAGTGAAATTATATATTTTAGTAAAATCTAATTTATCAGTTATCTGAAAAAGTAATTTCCAAGACCTAGAGGCATTGGATGGGTAAAGTAGTATAGCATCAACCGAATGAGTCTGAGGATCTGATTCAAACCCCAGTACTGAGGAAGAAAAGAAGGAAGCAAGGACGGAAGGGAGGAAGGGAGGAAGGAAAAAAGAGGAAGGAAGGAAGGAAGGAAGGAAGGAAGGAAGGAAGGAAGGAAGGAAGGAAGGAAGGAAGGAAGGAAAGAAGGAAGGAAGGAAGGAAGGAAGGAAGGAAGAAAAAGAGGAAAGAAGAAAAAAGAATAGAGAAAGGGAAGAGAAAAGAAGGGGAGGGGAAGGGGAAAGGAGGGGAAGGGAAGGAGAAAGGACAAGGGAAGGAAAGTGAAATGAAAAAGAAAACTTTAGGCTTGGATACTAGTGGCTCATACTTATAATCCTAGTTACTCAGAAAGTTGGGTTTGAAGCCAGCCTTGATAGAGAAGTTTGTGAGATGTCTGTAGCCAAAACCAATAGCGAAAAGTCAGACAGTAGATGTGGCTGAAGTGATAGAGTGCCCGCCGAGCAAGCAGGACAAGCAAGTGTAAGACCCTGAGAACTGGCCAACAATAATAATAAATAAGTGAAAAATAGAAAGTCCCTTCAAGCCCAAGTTAACCTAGATATTTTTTATCCATGTTACTCTTTAAGAATTTTATATTTTTGCATTTTACATTTAGGTCTTTGATGCTTAATTGTGAAGAATAATTGTGTGTAGGTTCTTTTCCTTTTTCTTTTATTCTTTTGCATGTGGCTATCTTGTTCTTTTGCTTTCATGTTTTAGATGATCTTTTGGGTCATATATACTTTTTTTTTTTTTGTTGGTCATGGGGCCTGAACTCTGGGCCTAAGCACTGTCCCTCAGCTCTTCAGCTCAAGGCTAGCGCTCTACCACTTGAGCCAAAGCGCCATTTCCAGCTTTCTCTGCTTATGTGGTGCTGAGGAATCAAACCCAGGGCCTCATGCATGCAAGGCAAGCACTCTACCACTGAGCCACCTTCCCAGCCCCAGGGTCATATATACTTGTAACTTCAGCTATAAGGAATTCTGAGATAGGATGATTCTGATTCAAGGGCAGTGGATGGTGAGGGAATTAAGACAAGCCTGTCTTGAAGGTAAAACAGGCTGGGCTCTGGTGGCTCATGCCTGTAATTCTAGCTACTCAAGAGGCTGAGAGCTGAGGATTATGGTTTGATGCCAACCCTGGGCAGGAAAGTCTATGTGACTCTTGTTAACCACCAGAAAACTGGAAGTCGCTCTGTGACTCAAGTACAGTGCTAGCTTTGAGCAAACAAGCTTAAGACAGCACCCATGCTCAGGTTCAAGCCCCATGACTGACACAAACAACAACAATGACAAATATTCATGCTGCTAAAGCAAAATGTTTGGAGGCATAACTCATGTGGTAAAATACCTGCTTAGTACCTGCAAAGCCCTAACTTCAACCCTTAATACTGCCAATACTTTTTTTTTAAGATTATTTTTCTTGGGGCTGGGAAGGTGGCTCAGTGGTAGAGCGCTTGCCTTGCATGCCTGAGGCCCTGGGTTCGATTCCTCAGCACCACATAAGCAGAAAAAAAAGCCGGAAGTGGCGCTGTGGCTCAAGTGGTAGAGTGCTAGCCTTGAGCTGAAGAGCTGAGGGACAGCACCCAGGCCCCCACGACTGGACCCCCCCCCAAAAAAAAGATTATTTTTCTTCATTGTTTTGCCTTTGCTCCTTGGGCAAAAACAATATCCACGGTAAAGACAAAAAAAGGCAAATCACAGTCTAAGGGAAATATTTCCAAAAGACAGTTTACATAAAAGACCAGAGCTTAGTAATATACTAGGACTTAGTCTAGAAAGACAAAACATTTCCTCTTCTTCTGGTACTTGCCATAAATTCTGCATAACATCTTTTCTGGCCATGGATCCTTCCAGAGTCTCCCATTTTGAATGGCTCAAATGGCAGGACTGGAGGGTGTGCAGCTGGCACCCATTGCAGAGGACATTTTTGCTGCAGGATTCACTCAAAGCCGCCATGTACGTGTGTGTGTGTGTGTGTGTGTGTGTGTGTGTGTGTACTTATTTATTTATTTGCCATGGGTCTTGAACTCTGGGCCTTGGGTGCTGTCCCCTCTGCTCCTCAGCTCAAAGGGAGCGCTCTACCTCTTCAGCCACAGCTCCACTTCTGGTTTTCTGAGTGGTTTATTGGAGATAAGAGTCTCATAGACTTTCCTGCCCGGGTTGGCTTTGAACTGTGATCCTCAGATCTCAGTCTTCTGGGTAACTAGAGTTATAGCATGAGCCACCACTGCCCGGCTCCACCACCTCTTTAGATCACTAAAGACAATGATGGGAGCACTGTGCCTAGTTGTGAAATGTGAGGGACCCTCAGGGCTAGTATGTCCTACTTTGTGATAAGAAATGAAAGAGATTTGCCTTTTGATTTTTGGCAGTGGGGGATGGGGATGAACCGTGTCTCATTGTGTAGCCAAAGCTGGTCTCAAATCTACCATTCTATACCATCCTCCTGAGTTCAGGGATTGCAAGTATCTACCACCACATGCAGATACCAATTTGTCCTTTAATCTGCAAAGAATGGCCTGGTACAACTCAATCTCTAAAAATCCGAACTTTTTACCAAAATGGCAGGTCTCTGAGTCTCCATACATGGACAAATGTTGGATAGATAGTCAGGTAAGTTCCCATAGAAATGATCTTTAATAACACATAATTTGTAGGGAGTAGCCAAGTGGAAGGTTTTGTTTCACAAAATCCTGCTTCAGCTAAACAGGAAAGAAGGAAGGAGCTACAGAAACTCACTTTCCTTGCAGATACGATGGTGGAAGAAGGTCAGCAGGAACCTCTTCCTGAAGAATGTCTTGCAACCATCATTTTCAGGGTTCAGCCCTCCTCCAATGGCTGGTGGATGAGAAAAATAAACACTTTCTCTAAGACACAAACGAGTGGATGTGCACATTCAGAGCAGAAGGAATCCATCAAGAAGGGAAGGGCTGACCTTCTTGACAAATAGATGAATGTGCACATTTAAACTCTGTGTCCTCATATACGAACCCAGTCATCCTGGGAACTCCCTCTGCAGAGATTGGGCCGCATTCTCCTGCCGCTCTATAACTGCACATGTGCCACTGTCCTTTCGATATAGTTTATTATAATATGTATACTTATATAGGTATATGTATATATTATTTTTCTTTTTCAGTACTGAGGTTTGAACTTACTCTTGTTAGACAGGCTCTCTTGTCATGAGCCATGCCTCCAGCCCTTTTTGGCACTGATTCTTTTTTAGAAAGGGTCTCACTTCTTGCCCAGATATGTACCTGGCTTGAGATCTGCCTGTTTTAGGCTTCCTATCCTGGGTAAAATAGGAGGCACACATCATCCCACCCGAGTCTCAGTAAGAAGAGACTTCAAGAACTATTCTGCCTTGGGCTTGTCTTGAACTGTGATTCTACTCATCTTAGCCTCTCAAATAGCTAGAATTATGGGCATGAGCCACTGATACCTGTTTCACTTTGTTTTTTTTGGTGCCAGTCCTGGGGCTTGAACTCAAGGCCTAAGCACTATCCTTGAGGTTTGTTGCTCAAAGCCAATGCTCTACTATTTGAGCTATAGCTCTGCTTCTGGCTTGTTAGTAGTTAATGAGAGATAAAAGCCTCACAGACACAGAATCCGAGGAAAAAAGGTGAAAAAGTATAGCAGTAGTGTATGCTGGACACTGATGAAAGTGAACTGGGCAACTCACGGTGGAGATGGGAGGGAGAGAATGGAAGAGAGTGAGGGAACAGATGATACTATGCAAAAGGAAATGTATTTAGTACCTGACATATGTAAAGGTAACCTACTGTGTATCACCTCTAAAACAGCAATAAAGTAAATTAGGAAGGAAAAAATAAAAGTTTCACAGATTTTCCTGCCTGGGCTGGCTTTGAACCATGATGCTCAAATATTTGCCTTATGAGAAGCTAGGATTACAGGCCTGAGTCATAAGTACCTAGCTGTATTAATGTTTTTTCTTTTTGTATAAATAGAGAGAGAGAGGAGAGAGGGAGAGAGAGAGAGAGAGAGGGAGGGAGAGGGAGAGGGAGAGAGAAAGAGAGAGAGAGGGAGGGAGGGAGGGAGTTTATTGATTGATGATTATGGGGCTGGAACTCAGGACTCAGTCACAGTCCCAGAGTTTTTTTGCTCCAGGTTAGTATTCTATCATTTAGCCATCACACCACTTCCTGTTTTCTGGTGGTTGATTGGAGATAAGAGTCTTGGACTTTTCTACCTGGGCTGGCTTCAAACTGAGATCCTCAGATATCAGTCTCCTGTATAGTGCAGATGAACTACCAGTACTTGGCTAAAAACTTAATTTCTTTTGAATAAATATGCTCTATTTTCCTTGGGATATGCTTCTTTGTGTATCCAGGTTTCCGCGTGACATCCTGACATCCTCTAATTTTCACTGGTCTCTGAGGAGGAGCAGTACCCCCCCACCCCGTCCCACCCCCTACCCCCCAACCTTGCTTTAGGCATACAGGGCTGGCATCAGTTTGATGACTCACGAAGTTGGTGACGTGGCTTCTGGCAAAAACCCCTGGGTGTACTCATTCTTTGTCTTTATCCAGGCCCCTTGCTCTACGCCTCCAGATGCTTCTTCCCAGCATTTACTCTCCCACTTTCTCCCTAGACAGAGGAAACTGGACCTGCTTTCTTCCCATCACTGGCTGGTACAGGCCTCCAGGGGTTAGGTTCCAGCCCACCTACTAGACCTGGAGTCTGGTTAATCTGCTGTTTTGTGTGGGATACCCCTATTTTGTGTGGGGTGGCCCTACAGGCTTTTCCGCAACCAGAAATGCAGAACGTTGTCTCCCCACTGAGATCCCCTGAATCTCTCTGAGTCCTGATGTTCCTCCGTCCTCAAGGATTACTGTAGGGGAAGGACATGTTGAAACTGCAGGGTGGGAACGGTCTTCTGGCATCCGACTTACTTTCTAATTTTGTACTAGCCTACTATTATATCCTAGCTTTATTATTGAGTTGATCATTTTAATTTCTCTGTGCCAGGCCTAGGGCTTGAACTCAGGGCCTGGATACAGTCCGGTAGCTTTATCACTCAAGGCAGGAGCTCTACTGCCTGAACCACAGTTCCATTTCCAGCTTTTTGGTGATTAATTGGAGAAAAGAGTCTAACAGACTTTTCTGACTGGCCTGGCTTTGAATTGTTACCCTCAGATCTCCACCTCTTGAGTAGCTAGGCCTACAGATGTGAGCCACTGGCACCCAGCTGAGTTGACTTGTTAACAAAATCTATTTTTTCATTGGCTAGACTCTGAATCTCTCATTTTATAAAGCATGCATTTTCTCCCACAACCATACCTACCTCTTAAAAAAAAAAAAAAAAAAGCTTGGCTTTCAGACTCATCTATTAGCTATGGAGTTTTAAAATCATATTTGGAAACCCAGAGCTGAATAATAACTGCTTTGTGCTAGGCCATATCCACCCTTCCCCTAGGGATAGAACATAATAGAGAATTATTGCTGCTTTCTTGTTGTAGAAAGGATGGTAAAGAGGGAGAACAGAAAAGTAGGCTTCAGTAGCAAAACTTTGACCTGGAATGCTTGTTTTCCTTACAACAAGCACTCTAGGCTTTCTGATGGCGTCATCTCCTCATCACTCCCTGACCTGTTGAACAAGGATCATTATAATCCAAGAGTAAACCCTTGAGTTCTTCTTGTCTGATATATAAGTAAACTAAAAGCAATAGGATATTCCTGAGAAATTATTCAGCAAAGTTTTCAAAGACGAAGAAGTGGCTATGTCTATTAAATTCCTCTGCAGAAACTTTGAGAAGAAATTCAGGTCTTTGGAAATGCTGATAGATTGTTTTAAGGCTAATGAGTAAGAGGCTTTAATTACAGCTGTTCTTCTGATTATGATCTCTTTATTGTAGCATTAAAAACAGCAATGTTAACTCTATTGCTATTAATCTGAAAAATGTTCCCTGCCCTGACTCAGGAAACAGAGAAAACCAGAAACAGTCTGCTTTGGCCTGGAAGGGACAGTAAGATACCTTCACCATCTACCCTGTTTCTTCCCCGGTCTTTCTCATGAAAATATTTTGGAAATCTTATGTTCTTACTGTCAGTATAATATTCTACTTGTCCACTATTTTGATAACATTTATATGGATGCATTTGAGCCATGAAGTTCCTTGGACTTCAACCAAGACATATAGCTGAAAGTGTAAAAGAAAATCCCATGAAAATAGATATTTCCTACCATTAAGAAAAAGCACAGGGGGGCTGGGAAGCTGGCTCAGTGGTAGAGCACTTGCCTTACATGCATGAGGCCTGAGTTCAATTCCTCAGCACCACATAAGCAGAAACATAAAAGCTGGAAGTGGTGCTGTGGCTCAAGTGGTAGAGTGCTAGCCTTGAGCTGAAAAGCTGAGAGTCAGCGCCCAGGCCCAGAGTTCAGGCCGCACAACCGACAAAGAAAAAAAAAAAAAAAGAAAGAAAAGAAAAGAAAAAAAGAAAAAAGCACAGGGATAGAAATGGGAGTGCTTGCCTAGCATGCATGAAGCCCTGGGTTTGATTCCTCAGTACTACATACACAGAAAAGGCCAGAAGTGCTAGAGTGCTAGCCTTAAGAAAAAAAAAAAAAACTCAGAGACAGTGCTCAAGCCCTAAGTTCAAGCCCCAGGACTAGCCAAAAATAAAATAAAATAAAATAAAAAGAAAGAGAAGAAGACACACAGCTCTTGATAGACATCTGTGGATTTGGGGAGCTGTTGTGTCTCTTTCTGCAATGCATGTGCTGAGTGAACTAAAAGTCCATTTCTGAGTAGCTAGGATTACAGGCATGAGCCACTGGCACCCTGCTAGCAGCATCTGCTGTTGCTGCTGCTGCTGCTGCTTCTTCCTCTTCTTTCTCCTCCTGCTACTTCCTTTTTCCTCCTTCCTCCCTCCTCCTCCTCTTCCTCCTCCTCCTCTTCCTTTTTCTTCTCCCTCTCCTCCTTCTCCCCCTCCCCCTCCTCCTTCTCTTCCTCCTTCCTTTTCTCACTCTTCTTCCTCCTCCTCCTCCTCCTGGGGCTTAAACTCAGGGCCTGGGCTCTGTCCCTGAGCTTCTTTTGCTGAAGGCTAGCACTTTACCACTTGAACCACAGTGTCCCTTCCAGAATTTTCTGTTAATGTGGTACTGAAGAATCAAACCCACTGCTTCATGCCTGCTAGGCAAGCACTCTACCACTAAGCCACATTCCCAGTCCCAGTTAGCTGCTTTAAGTCTCCTTTGCTAAATGTGATCCTCCTCAAAACAAATTGGGACCTTTTCTCTTGAATATCTTCTATATCTAAATACGCTCATAGACTCCAGTTAGAAATGTATGGCCCAATTCGTAAGCTCAAATCTCTCTCCATTGTTCTAAAGTCTCATTATTCTTCTTTCCCCTGACGTCTCTATTTGATCATCTCACAGATTCCCCCAAAGCCCATTATAAAAAGGAGAACTTGTAGTTTTGTTTCCAATCCCACTTCTGATTCTCCTCCTAGTTTAGCAAATGAAATCTTATTCATCCAGAAACTAGATTTTGAAATCTAGAAGGTATTCTTGACTTTGAACTGTTGCTCATTTCTGGATTCTGGTTAAGTCCTTCAGAGGATTGTATCTCTAAATACATTTCAGCTCCATCTATCTACTTTCCATGTCTATATTTTTGGGAGCCCACCAAGAAGTAAGTGGGAGTTGGAGAGTGTTACAGACTTCTGTTACGTTTCTATACTTCCAGATTTCAAACTCCAAAAGAAAGATAATTTCTTCCCCCTAGCTTTAACATAAAATTCCAGAGAAGTGGCTAGGTTTTGTGGTCATTGTCAGAATGATATCAATCAAGGCTTGTAAGCCTGTAAAAAGTTGAGGCTAGTCCATTTTCTCCCTTGCTGATCTATGTGTACTCTTTTTTTCTTTTTCTTTTCTTTTCTTTCTTTCTTTCTTTTTTTTTTTTTTTTTTTTTTGGTTGTAGGGCTTGAACTCTGGGCCTGGGCGCTGTCCATCAGCTCTTCAGCTCAAGGTGAGCACTCTACCACTTGAGCCACAGAGCCACTTCTAGTTTTCTGGGTGGTTTATTGGAGATAAGAATCTCACAGACTTTCTACTTGAGCTGGCTTTGAATCTTGATCCTCAGATCTCAGCCTCCTGAGTAACTAGGATTACAGGTGTGAACCACCAGCGCCCACTCTATGTGTACTTTCTATATAGATCAGACACTGGAAGTAGCTGGCTCTTAAATAAACTATTATAATGCTGACAGGCTTTGAGGATTTCTTTTTTGGGGGGGTTTGGTCATGGGGCTTGAACTCTGGGCCTAAGCGCTGTCCCTCAGCTCTTCAGCTCAAGGCTAGCTCTCTACCACTTGAGCCACAGCGCCACTTCCGGCTTTTTTCTTTTTGCTTATGTGGTGCTGAGGAATCGAACCCAGGACCTCAGGCATGCAAGGCAAGCGCTCTACCACTGAACCACCTTCCCAGACCCTTGAGGATTTCTTAGAATAGTTGCTATATGGAACTTGTAAATTAAATAGAGCCTTCAAGTGTAATTCACATGTTGAAGTAATAGTTTTCTGGTTTTAAGCAGAAAATTCTTCTGCCTTGATTTTTTTTTTTTCACCAGCGCCTACAACTTTGAACTTTCCGGATTTACAGGTTGTCAGGATATGTATGCTGTCAGACATACTGTTCCTTGACTTTATAACGTAACTGCAATCAATAATGTACATGAGAAAATCCATCGCTTAAGAGCTAAACAGTTATGGAAAAGCCTATAATAAGTGAGTGGATCCAAAACATGTGGTACTTATATACCATGGAATTTGACATAGCCACTAGAAAAATTAATATTATGTCATTTGCGGGGAAATGGATGGACCTAGAACAAATCATGTAAAGTAAGGAAAGATAAGCTCAGAGAGATAAACAGTGCATGTTCTCTCCTATGTGGAAGCTAGGTCTAAAATACACCAGGACATAATGAATTATACAGCTGACTAGGTATTCACACACATCATGCTGTTCCTTGTAGGAGAGGAATAAAAAAGCTTAATGCCTATGTGCATCTCATCATATAAAATAATATTTATTGAAATGCACTCCAAAAAATGGAAATAAGAGTTATTTTCTTTTGCCCTGTTTTTTGTTTTCTTTTCTTTTTGTTCTGTTTGTTCGTTTATATGTCTTCAAAGTGTAAGAGGAGGCACAGAAATGGAGGGACAAAGGTTGAACAAATGCAGCAGTGTTACTCACTGGACGCTATGTGCAAAATGAATTATACAAGTTGTGAGTGGAAATGGGAGAGAATGAGGGCACGGGTGTCACTGTGAAAAAAGAAATGTGCTCTTAAGCCGACATCAGTGGCTCACGCCTGTAATCCTAGCTACTTAGGAGGCAGAGATCTGAGGATTGTGGTTCAAAGCCAGCACAGGAAGGAAACTCCAGGAGATTGTTTTTTTGTTGTTGTTTTGTTTTGATTTTTGTCAGTCGTGGGGCCTGAACTCTGGGCCTGGGTGCTGTCCCTCAGCTCTTCAGCTCAAGGAGAGCACTCTACCACTTGAGCCACAGCCCCACTTGCAGCTTTTTCTGTGTATGTGGTGCTGAGGAATCGAACCCAGGGCCTCATGCATGCAAGGCAAGCACTCTACCACTGAGCCACCTTTCCAGCCCTCCAGGAGATTCTTATCTCCAATAAACCACTCAGAAAACCAGAAGTGGTGCTGTGGCTCAAGTGGTAGAGTACTCACCTTGAGCTGAGGAGCTGAGGGATAGTGCCCAGGATCAGAGTTAAAGCTCCATGACTGACAAAAGAAAAAAAAAAAAGAAATGTATTCTTTACCTGAATTATATAACTATAACCCCTCTGTGGATCACTTTTATCATAACAATTTATAAAAAAGAAAGAACTGCAGGACACTGGTGGCTCATGCCTGTAAATCCTAGCTAATCTGAAGATCTGTGGCAGGAAAGTCCCTCTGACTCTTATCTCCAACTGACCATCAGAAACTGGAAGTGGAGTTGTGGCTCAAAGTAGTAGAGTGCTAGCCTTGAGCAAAAGGAGCTCAGGGATAGTGCCCAGGCCCTGAGTTCAAGCCCCAGGACTGACAAAACAGAAACCAAAACAAAAAAAAAAGGGGGGGACTGAGAATGTGGCTTAGTGGTAGAGTGCTTGCCTAACATGCATGAAGCCCTCGGTTCGATTCCTCAATACCACATAAACAGAAAAAGTCAGACTGGTGCTTTGGTTCAAGTGGTAGAGTGCTAACAAAAGCTCAGGGTCAGGGCCCAGACTCTGAGTTTAAGCCCCAGGACTGGCAAAACAAAAACAAAACAAATAACAAAAACACTTGAACAGTAGGTAGACACAAAGAAGTTAGGCTGCTATTTTCTTCCGCATGCTTTACATGTTTTTGTTTGGCAATTTTACAACAAAGGAATTCAACTGGAATCCCAATTTCCAGAAGCCAAAAATTTAGGAGGCATTTGTGTTCTTTTGAAAGACCAGCAGAGGGCGAACACAGTATCTGATTAGATAAATGGAAGCTCTAAGGGTGATTAGGGGACTTGTTTGTTTGTTTGCCAATTCTGGGGCTTGAACTCAGGACCTAGGCACTGTCTCTGAGCTTCTTTTGCTCAAGGCTAATGCTCCACCTCTTGAGACACAGCACCACTTCCGGCTTTTTCTGTTTATGTGGTACTGAGGAATGAAACCCAGGGCTTCATGGATGCTAGGCAAGCACTCTACCACTAAGCCACCTTCCTAACCTTGTTTGTCTATTTTTGTGTGGGACTTAGTGCTTGAACTCAGAATGTGGTATTTTTCCAGAGCATTTTTACTCAAGGCTAGCACTCTACCATTGGAGCCTCAGTTCTATTTCTGATGTTTTTGGTACTTAATTGGAGATCAGAGACAGGCTTTCCTACTGTCTGGCTTCAAAGTGTGATCCTCAGATCTCAGCCTCTTAAGTAGCTAAGGTTACAGATGAGCCACCAGTGCCATCTGACTAGGGGACTTTTAAAGTGATTCCCACTTTACCAGTAGCCAAGCAGTAACCTTAACTTGAGAACACAAAACCCAGTAAATACGGCCTTGAACATTAATTGGACCTAACCCTGCCATTTCCAAGTTGCTTCTATAAGACTTCAGTCTGTGATAGAGACAAAATCCTTAACATCACAAAGAGCTCATCTATAAGAGACTACTTGTAGACAGGTAGATACTCCAAAAATGTCCAAAGGAGAGTAGAGAATAAGAACGTTTCTCATTCTAATGATAGGGCCACATATGCTTTTGGCAACCAGAATCTAACTTTGCATGCGCATTTAAGTATCCATGAAGTCTGCAGAATTTAAGAAGGAAATTAAGGATAGGAAAGTTTGTTTTTCCACACACCCTTGGTTCAGATAAAAGCATAAAGAAGCACTATGGACAGATAAGATGCAAATTTCATAAACCCTAGTCCTGTGGCTCAGTGATAGGGCTTAACAAACAAGGCCTTTGTTTCCATTGCTAACACATGGAAGAAAAGAAAATCATAAATTCTAATGTTAGCTAAAAGTAAGAGCATTCAGCTACAATGTAAAGATGAATAATATGGTACCATACCCAGTTCAGTTGCACAAAAGAGGGCATTTTTTATAAAGCCGTTATTATTCTATAACTCACTGGGTTAACAATCATATTAGATAGACAAATTTTTTATTACGTGTTCACTTTTGGACAAAAGAAGGGAAATGAATCATTGTGTATAATGATGGCTGAAAGGTAAATTGATACTTTTAGAAAGCAATTAGGCAATGTATATCATTGTCTGAGCCAGATGTTGGTGGCTTATGCCTCTAATCCTAGCTACTCCAGAGGCTGAGATATAAGGATCAGGGTTCAAAGCCACTCAGGGCAGGAAAATCTGTGAGATTCTTTTTTTGTTTGTTTTGTTGTTAGTCATGGCGCTTGAACTCTGGGTGCTGTCCCTCAGCTCTTCAACTCAAGGCTAGCACTCTACCACTTGAGCCACAGCGCCACTTCCAGTTTTCTGAGTGGTTTATTGGAGATAAGAGTCTCCCGGACTTTTCTGCTGGGACTGGCTTTGAACCACGATCCTCAGATCTCAGTCTCCTGAGTAGGTAGTATTACAGGTGTGAGCCAGTGGCTCCTGACATAAATCTGTGAGATTAGCCACCCAATTAGCCATCCAATTAGCCACCCAAAAAAGCTGGAAGTAGAGGTATTATTCAGGTAGTAGAGTGTTAGCCTTGTGAGCAAAACAGCTCCAACCCTGAGTTCAAGCTCCAGAATACACACACAAACACACACACACACACACACACACACACACACATGCACACACCCTGGCCTATATGTATTTTTTTTACTTCTTTATTAAGTGTATATTAATTGTACAAAGATGATTTGTTGTAATGTTTCCATACATAAGTCTTTGTTCTTAAAAGTTAGGCTATTATAGCCCCCCAAAAAATTTAATTACCCTTGTAAAGGTACAATTATGTGCCAAGGGAACAATATAAACTCCCATTACAAAAATAATAAGCACAGATTCTTGCGGGATGACCATGAGTGACTAAAGAAACCTTTAAGTAGGCCAAGCACACTGGTTGGGAGCTTTGAAGTGGGAAAGACCTGGAAGGCAACAAATTGTAAGGTTGCCTGTGGACCCGAAAGTCCAATCCTACCCACAAACACAATTTTTTCCAAGGTAAAAGCCGAAAAACCTACTTAGTATTCACATGGCGCTCTTATGTCAAACAAGAACGAATCTCTGCCTACCCCCCTTGTTCAAGTTAGGCCAGAAGAGGATGGGTGACTTTTGTGGACCTCTAAACCTAACAAAATCAACAGCTCCATATACAAGTACTTCAGAATAGAAGACTTTGACCTGGTAATCACTATGTTCACTGAAGGCAACTTGTTTCTGGAGCCTCAGCTTCTGTTTTCTGAGAAGCTGAGAGGATTTCACATGCCCATTTCCTCATCATAGGATGCAGAAGGAAAAAAAACCAGAAAGACGTAGAAGCTTGTCCATAGGTTTAGAAAGGTGAGCCCCACAGCCGATCCAATGCCAGATCCTGTCCAGGTTGAGGGCAACAAGCTTTTCTCCAAGGCTGTTGGGCAGCGGGTCATAGGAGCCTGCCTAATTGCTCCACGAAACACCCATCCTGGGGACGTTTGTTGTGAGCAGCAACAATGCGGTAAAAGGGCTGGTTGGTGCAGCTGCCTCGAGCAAGGCGGATGGTTAGGTGGCCCCCACCGTAGGTCTTGCAGAGAAGCGTGGCAAGGGGGGCGATGGGGTGGTGAGGGGACAGGGTGGGCAGCCTTGTATTTAACTTAACTAAATGAGGCTTATCATACATATGAGATGTACTTGATCATTAGGAAATAAGTATATTTGCAGTTATTGGCACTATTCTCTAACGTGCACAGTATCTAAAGTTTTGATTTGCATCTGTAGTATATACCTATTACCTTACCTAAAAAAAGATTAGAAATATTATTCCAAAGGTAAAAACTAAATTAATATGCTCATCTGGCATTGTGTAGCTGTGATAAGAATTGTTGTTGGATCCTTTATATGTCAAATGTATTCATATTCCTCAAATATAAAGACTTCTAGAATGCAAAGCTTAAGATAACACTTCATTAAACTGCTGTCCTCTAAAATTCATTTAGCAAAGCTAGTCTCTTGCAAGCTGTGTCCATGTGTTCCTAATTGTAACAGCAGAGCCTGCTGGTGCTTATGTAATACTGTCAATCATAATTATTTTTCTAAAATTGCTGTATACAATGGAAATAACTAGACTGTTCTGTCACTGCTATTCTGTTTTTTAAACAGTGCTATTGCTTTTTAAGTTTTTGTCATTTAAATTTTTGTCCTTCTCTAGAAGTATTTGTGATTAACATTATGGAAAGTTACTCTAGCAAGTACTTATATGTCAAATGGGTTAGTTTTTTCTTTTTTTTTTTTTTGGGTCCGGTCATGGGGCCTGAACTCTGGGCCTGGGTGCTGTCCCTCAGCTCTTCAGCTCAAGGCTAGCGTTCTACCACTTGAGCCACAGCGCCACTTACGGCTTTTTTCTTTTTTTTGCTTATGTGGTGCTGGGGAATCGAACCCATGGCCTCAGGCATGCAAGGCAAGCACTCTACCATTGAGCCAACTTCCCAGCCCTAGTTTTTTCTTTTAATTGCTTTTGTTGTTTTTGTTTTGGGCTTTTCTCATAAAGGTTAAATCTTGCCTGTTGACATTCTATGAAAGTATAGCTTCTAACAATAGAAACCTGAAAAGATACTTTTGTGTACATGCCAGTCCTGGGACTTGAACTCAGGGCCTGGGAGCTTTCCCTGAGCTTCTTTTTGCTCAAGGCTAGTACCCTACAACAGCTCTTTTTTGCCACAGCTCTCCTTTTGGCTTTTTTTTTTTTTCGTAGTTTATTGGAGATAAAGAGTCTCATGAACTTTCCTGCCCATGCTGGTTTTGAATAGTAATCCTTAGAACTCAGCCTTCCGAGTAAGTAGGATTATGAGTATGAGCCACTGGTGCCCAGCCCCTGAGAAGACTCTTTTGTATTTATGCTGGTATTGGGGCTTGAACTCAGGGCCTGGGTGCTATTCCTGAGCTTATTTTGCTCAAGGCTAGTGCTCTAGCACTTGAGCCACAGTTCTACTTCTGGCATTTTGTGGTAAATGAGAGACAAGAGTCTCACAGACTTTTCCTGCTGGAGTTGGCTTCAAACCATGATCCTCAGATCTCAGCCTCCTAAGTAGCCAGCAAAAAAAAAAAAAAAAGAAGGGAAACTGTCAGAAGCCAGATACAATCACTCATGTCAGCTCTTCCAAAATGTAGGTAAAGCTGAGAGGTTTTCTTTGCTTGCTTGTTTTGTGCCAGTCCTGGGGCTTGAACTCAGGGCCTTAGTATTTTCTTTTTTTTTCTTTGGGTCCGGTCGTGGGGCCTGAACTCTGGGCCTGGGTGCTGTCCCTCAGCTCTTCAGCTCAAGGCTAGCGCTCTACCACTTGAGCCACAGCGCCACTTCTGGCTTTTTTCTTTTTGCTTATGTGGTGCTGAGGAATCGAACCCAAGGCCCCAGGCATACAAGGCAAGCGCTCTACCACAGCCTTTCCTGCCTGGACTGGCTTTGAACTGTGATCCCTAGATCTCAGCCTCCTAATGAGTTAGCATTGCAGGCATGAGCCATAGCATCTGGCAAAGCCAAGAGTTTTTGAGGAAGAGGTTCTTAAGCATTCGTGACTATCTGACACTAAAGCCCTTCCAGAAGGGGTGACAAGAGGCAGTATATTCATAAACTGACTTGTTCAATTCAAACCCCTTCATACAAACTACTTAAAGAAATCCTTTTTCTTAAAAAAAAAAAAAAAAAAAAAGGCCCTTCCAGCACATAACATGTAGCTCATAATGGTTCTTCTTATTCCCATAGTACCTCAGGCTCCTGATCAAATACTGCTTCTTCCCATAATGCTGTACGTTCCTGCTAAAGTGCTTCTTCTTCCTATAATGCCCTGGGTGCCCATTCAACCAATGAGAAGAGCCAAGGCCCCACATGTACAAGCCATCTAGCAATCAGTGCAAAGCCCAGGGGAAGCCAGGCAACAGTGGCTCACACTTGTAATCCTAGCTACTCAGGAGGCTGAGATCTGAGGATCATGGTTCAAAGCCAGCCCGGGAAGGAAAGGTCATGAGACTCTTATCTCCAAAAAAACTACTCAGAAAACCAGGAGTGGCATTGTGGCTCAAGTGGTAGAGTGCTAGCCTTGTGCTGAAGAGCTAAGGGACAGCACCCAGGCCCAGAGTTCAAGCCCTATGACCAACAAAAAAACAAACAACAACAGGGGAGGAGATACAAGAGGAACACTGTATAAAAACCACACCCTGACATGACTGCACTAGACCCTATTTGGGAGTCCCTCTCCAAATAGTGTCCTCCCTATTTGCTAGATCTGATTTTTTAAGCCCCTTCCAAGGGACCTCTTATAAAAGACAAAGTCATTTATTTGATCAAGGCCTTCTATTTAGAGACAAAATTGATTATTTCTATTGACTCCAACATATCTTTTTAGTATAGCTCTTGGAGTTATTCAAAAGAGGATTCATTACACATGTAAATTCATTTAACTACATAACTTCCGACTTTGACTCTCTCTTGTACTCTAGAATAGTGTTTCAAATTGTTTGTTTGCTTTTACCAGTCATGAGGCATGAACTCAGGGCTTGAGCACTGTCTCTGAGCTTCTTTTTTTTTTTTGCTCAAGGCTAGCACTCTACCACTTGAGCCACAGTACAGCCACTTCTGGCTTTTTCTGTTTATGTGGTCCTGAGGAATCCAATTTAGGGCTTCATGCATGCTAGGCAAGCACTCTACCACTAAGCCACATTCCCAGCCCAATCAAGTACTTTTGACTTGTATGTTTCATCTTTCTCATGTATTAGCTTATCATTAGTCTAGAAACCTACAAAACCCTAATTCCCAAAAGACTGAAGAAATCTTTAGATACAAGTGGGCAATTGAAACAGGTGTTTAAAAACTGCTTTCATGGGGCTGGAGGTGGAAGTGGCACTGTGGCTTAAGTGGTAGAGTGATAGCTTTGAGCTCCGAGGCTCAGGGACAGCACCCAGGCCTTGAGTTCAAGCCCCACAATTGACAAAAAAAAATTACTGGAGGTATGGCTTAACTGGTAGAACGTCAGTCAGGCAAGTGCAAGGCCCTGAGTTTGTGCAAGAGCCTGAGTTCAAACCCCAGTAACTAACTTCCCCACCCCCCCCCACCAATTAATCTCCAATGAATCATCTAAAAAAAAACCCCATAGGGTTAGAGGTATGGCTCAAGTTATTGAGTGCCTGCTTTGAAAGCTCCAGGTTCTGAGTTCTAGGCCCTGGTGCCACCCAAATGAATGAATCCAGACTTTAATTTAAAAAAGTTCTTGCAAAGCTCTGACTACCTACTTGGGCCCATAAATTAATTTAAATCAGAAAAATTAATTTGTCATCCCAGCCTCTCTTTAGTATGTATGCCCTTGCCCTGAGCTTTCTCTACTATAATTGTATTGCAGCCATCTTGGAAACCAGGAAGCAGCAGACAGACCACCACATGACCTACCAGGCATCAGTGACTCTGATTGTAACAAGGCCCCACCTGACTAATCCTGAGACCTGGACCACCTTTGAGGCCACTTTTAGCCACCTCTGACCACCTCTGAACATGCTATGACTGGGACTGTGTATACCTTTTCCTCCGTGTGTGTCTGTGTGTGTGTGTGTCTGTGTCTGTGTGTCTGTGTGTATAATGCATAGCATTTTTTTTTCCTCAATCAGGTGGCTTTTGTGATGGGAACAGCTACTATTTTGAAAAAAAACCCACAGTCTACAGCATGGCTGACAGTGTTCTAATACGTTGACCATGTAGCCCGTGCCAGGCCTCAGAAAGGGCCAGTTTCAGAGTGTGGTGGATCTGGCAAGTTGAAACTCTAGTCTGCCTTTTTATTGGGTAAACTTTTGTATAAATTTCTTCTTAGGCAGAATGTGATATGCTTTGAAAAAAAATTCTTTTACATTCCATCAATTCACTTCTTGTTTTTCAGCCTTATCTTTATTTTCATTCAATATTTTCCTCAAATTTGGTTTTATTTTAGCTGAGCCTCTGCCCAAATCTAAGGAGAAAGAGATCGTTAACTCTGCTTGCTTTTCTTTCTTTCTTTCTTTCTTTCTTTCTTTCTTTCTTTCTTTCTTTCTTTTTTCCTCTCTCTCTTTCTTCTCTTTCTTCCTTTAAAAAGATTATTATAGGAAGTGGTTCTGTGGCTCAAGCAGTAGAGTGCTTGCCTTGAGCTGAAGAGCTAAGGGATAGTGTCCAAGCCCAGAGTTCAAGCCCCACAACCAACCAAAAAAAAAAAAAGATGTTAAAAAGATTATCATAAAGGTGATGTACAAAGGGGTTACACTTATCTGATTCAGGTAATGAGAACATCCCCTCCTCATTCTCTTCCAGTTTTTCCTCTCCCAACTTCTCTCCTCCCAAAGTTGTATAGTTCATTTCTAACATAGTGTCTAGTGGGTTTCACTGGTGAATTGGTTCACCCTTTGTCCCACTGTGTTTCTGTGCTTCCCCTTCTCCTCCTCAAATCAGATAAACTTATATACAAGACAAAGAGTACAGAAATTAAAAAAAAACAGCAACAGAAGGGCATTAACCAAAGAAAAAGGGAAAGAACAAAGAAGAAGAACCACAAACAGTATAATAAGTATTTTTTTACTTCCATTTCTTGGAGTTCATTTCAATAACATCATTTTATATGGCCACATGCATATAATTATTGAGTCTTTGGGATCCTCGCCTAAGAATATCCTCCTATGTTCTCACTATGTGAATGTTTAGAGTGGTTTAATTAATCATGTCCAGATATAATTGTCTTTTACTGTCCATTGGATTTACTTGTAGACTTTTAGGAACATTCTAGTTATTACAAATGAGAGAAACCAAGTAGTCTGTGTTTCTCTGGGTCTGGCTTACTACACTTAGTATATTTTTTTCCAAGTCTTTCCAAGTTTTTCTGATGGAAGCATAGAATCCCGTGTGTGTGTGTGTGTGTGTGTGTGTGTGTGTGTGTGTGTGTGTGTGTGTGTGTGTGTGTGTGTGTGTGTGTGTGTGTGTGTGTGTGTGTGTGTGTGTGTGTGTGTGTGTGTGTACATCCTGTGCTTTTGGCTCCCTTATCAAAGATTAGATGGCTATAGATTTATGGCTTCATTTCTGGGTCTTCACTTCTGTTGGTCCTCAGGGCTATTCTTGTGCCAGTACCAAAAGATGAATACTTTTCTAATACAAATACCACAGTGGGGCTGGCATGCCTGAGGCCCTGGGTTCCATTCCTCAGCACCACATAAGCAGAAAAAAAAGTCAGAAGTGGTGCTATGGCTCATGTGGTAGAGCGCTAGCCTTGAGCTGAAGAGCTGAGGGACAGCGCTCAGGCCCAGAGTTCAGGCCCCATGCCCGGACCCCCCCCCAAAAAACAACAAAAACAAAAAAACAAATACCACAGGTTGGTTCCACTTTACTAAAAGAACATTGATTTGACATAAGGTATTCCAAAGCAAAAACATTATCTCAGGGATGTGAAGGGTAAACAAAGGAGGAGGCTGCAATGCTTGATAAGAAATGTACGCATTATCTTGCCCATGTAATTGTAAGCCCTCTGTACAGTATGTTCACAAAAAAAAATAAAATTAAATTAAAAAAAAAACAAAAAAAACATTATCTCAGAGCTGGAGATGAGTGGTAACCAAGGCAAAAGTAAGGACACTGAAGTCTCAGTTTCCTGCAGAAAGCCTAAATTCTTGAAATTCTCCTTTGGGTCAAACTTTCAATGTCTGAGGCTGAAAAGGGTTTTGTTTGCTTTTGTGCCTGTCCTGGGGCTTGAACTCAGGGCCTGTATGTTGTATTGAAACTTTTTCCGCACAAGACTAACACTCTATTGTTTCAGCCACAGCTCCATTTCTGGCTTTTGGGTGGTTAACTGGAGATAAGAGTCTCAAGGACTTTTCCTGCTCTAGCTGGTTTCAAGCCTTGATCCCCAGATCTGTTTCCTGAGTAGCTGGGATTACAGGCATGAGCCACCACTAGTGCCTGGCCGGAAAAGAGTTTTTAAAGTACATCTCAGGAAAAGAAGTCCTGTCAACATTAGGAACCAGGATGTGATCATAAAACTGAAGAGATATATGTTCCAATGCTGACAATATTACAGTAGTTACCTGGCTTTATTTTTCTAAAGTTATTCCACAAAACTGAAGAAAAAGGACAAAGAAAGGTATTTCCTAACTTTGATACAAATTTAGAAATACTGTATGCCTGTAGGAAAATAATACATACTTCTTTTAAATATAAAATTCACAGTGAAATTTTCCTACATTTCAAAATGGATTAAATAAAGTCCATAAACAAAAGATTGCTGTTTGGGCTGGGAAGGTGGCTCAGTGGTAGAGCGCTTGCCTTACATGCATGAGGCCCTGGGTTTGATTCCTCAGCACCACATAAGCAAAAAGAAAAAAGCCGGAAGTGGTGCTGTAGCTCAAGTGCTAGCCTTGAGCTGAAGAGCTGAGGGACAGCGCCCATGCCCAGAGCTCAGGCCCTATGATTGGACCCCCCCCCAAAAAAAAAAAAAAAAGATTGCTGTTTGCAGCTCTAGTATTTCTAATGTGATGATGGAACTCACATTTGCTTGGAATGAGAACTAGACCAGGAATTCACAACAGTGATGAGTTAAGAGACTGGATTTGTTTTTAATCTAAGACAATACTCCTACTCTCCCACATGTCCCTTAAAAATGATTTACTTTGTGGGGTGTCAGTGGCTCATGTCTGTAACCTAGCTACTTAGGAGGCTGAGATTTTTTTTTTTGTTTTGTTTTGTTTTTTTAGGAGGCTGAGATTTGAGGATTGAGGGCAGGAAAGTGCTTGAGACTCTTATCTCCAATTTACCAGCAAAAAGCCAAAAATGGAGCTGTAATAGAGTACTAGACTTAGTTAAAAAAAAAAAAAAAAGCTCAGGAACAGCCCAAGCCCTGAGTTTAAATCCTATGACCAGCACATAGACCACACACACACACACACACACACACACACACACACACACAAAACTTCTATGGTCGTTGTCTAATCTCTCAATGTTTGTTGAATGTTCATCTAGATGTTTGGAAAACATCAAATGCAAATCTAAAATTTACACTTACTACTACTGCCTTCAAATGACTTACTTTTTTTTGGCGGGGGGGTGGGGGGGTCCGGTCGTGGGGCCTGAACTCTGGGCCTGGGCACTGTCCCTCAGCTCTTCAGCTCAAGGCTAGCGCTCTACCACTTGAGCCACAACGCCACTTCCGACTTTTTTCTTAAGTGGTGCTGAGGAATCAAACTCAGGGCCTCAAGCATGCAAGGCAAGTGCTCTACCACTGAGCCACCTTCCCAGCCCCATGACTTACTTTTATTTTGGTGACATCATTCTAAGTCAACTTACATGTAAATGTATTTGTAGTTTTCCACCTTGCTTTTAATTGTTTTTTTTTTTCCCCCTGTGCCAGTACTAGGACTTAAATTCCAAGCCTCACATGCTCTTTGGCTCACTGATGTCACTATACTCTGTGGGACATTCCTCCTCTTCTGGCTGTTTGGTGGTTAAACAGAGTTAAGAGTCTCAAAGATTGTGGGCTGGGAAGGTGGCTCAGTGGTAGAGCGCTTGTCTTGCATGCATGAGGCCCTGGGTTCGATTCCTCAGCACCACATAAGCAGAAAGAAAAAAGCCGGAAGTGGCGCTGTGGTTCAAGTGGTAGAACGCTAGCCTTGAGCTGAAGAGCTGAGGGACAGCGCCCATTCCCAGAGTTCAGGCCCCACAACCGGACCCAAAAAAAATAAAATAAAATAAAAGAGTCTCAAAGATTGTGTGCCCTGGGTGGTTTTAAACGACTTTGATCCTCAGATCTCAGCCTCCCTGAGTAGCTAGGATGATCTAGTGAATATTTTCTTATGTTATATATTCTAAAATAATCAAATGGCAACAAAACAAAATGCTCTATCTTGATGATGTGACTCAGTTCAACTGAGCTGTGTCTTATTTCACCAGCCTTGCAAGCCTAAGCCAAAGATCTTTTGGGTGATGGGATGTAGTTCAGTGGTATACTTGCTTAGTAGGTCCAAGGGATCCTAGAATGGGGAAGTGTTTTTGTTTTGTTTTGTAATTTGTTCAGGGGTTCTTTCCTCCATCAGTGGAAAAACTTCCAGAATGCTTGAACGGAGAGAGGAGTTCCAGCTACCTCAAGTAAAAACATGAACAAATCCAGCAGAAAGCTGTGTGTTAGCTAGACAGACAGCTTCTGGAACAATCCCTTCAACTCCAGTGTCTTTACTACAAGGATATTTCTCATTCTCTCAAGAGTTCTAAAGAATGTTCCTGTTTGGGAAGGGTGGTGAGAAGAAGCTTTGTCTTGAGTAGTAGACATGGATATCCATGGGCAAAAGAGAGAAATGTGTAGAGGTAGAGATGTCTCTGTGTGTCAGAAATCAGGCACATGGCTATGCCTTACTTCTGGGCAGGTGGGAAATACATCCGATGCTGCCCTAGAAAAACAAGAAGTTTGGGAGAGCAGCACCAATCTCTGCCATCTTCTATTCTTAGTACCATGTACTTGCCTGCATCTTTCTCCCTTTGCCAAAAAACACATCCCTTCTCCACTGTCTGTACCTCATTCACCATCCAGAGTCTTGCTCAGATTCCTTGTTCTCTCCACAAGTTTGAATGGGTACCTTTGAGGCCTGGTAAATTAAGGAGCAGAATATAAGTTCTCCCTCCTCCCTTTTTCTCCACAGACATTCAGCATACAGTAGTGGAGCCAGGATATGTCAAGCATCATTGAAGCTCTAGTTGGGAGAGAGGAAGGTGAGAGATACTTGTCTGCTGTGTCTTCATGGTGTTGATGAAGTTTTGTGGCTGGTCCATAAGGAGTTACCTGATCTGATGGCAGGATGGCTCCCTGGTTAGATCTGGATGCATCTGGTTTTTCAGTCTGAATAAATAGTGTGTATAAGGCAATAAAAACTAATGATAGACAACATTTGTCTCAATTGATAATTTATCAAATCCGACTTCAAGTACTGAGTGATCAGTCATAAAGGATCTCTTTGGGAAGCAAAATATCCCACTGTTGTGCCTTCTTTGTACTAATCTGGTATCTTGGAAGCTTTTCCTACCTATATATTTTCCCATAGGTACTTTCAAGTACACTATTTTCTGTTGTTATAACAACATATTTGAGATAGACAGTTTATTAAAGAAAAATTAGGAGCCAGGAACCAGTGACTCATGCCTACCTACTCAGAAGGCTCAGATCTGAGGATTGTGGTTCAAAGCCAGTACAGGTAGGAAAGTCTGTGAGACTTTTATCTCTACCATGCTATCCAAAAACCCAGAAGTAGAGTTGTGGCTGTAGAGGTAGAGCACTAGCCTTGAGCAAAAGAAGCTCAGGGACAGTGCCAAGGCTCTGAGTTCAAGCCCCAGGACTGGCACCCCCCTTTTAAAAAAAGTTTGTTTAGTTGGTAGTTGTGGAGGCTAAATGTCCAAGAGCTGTTGTTCTTATCAGTCGGCCTCGTGTGAAGAGTTCCTACAACCTGACGACGAATTGGACAAGGACCTGACTGAACACAGAAGATATCACATGGTGAGAGAAAAAGCTGGAGAGATTCAAGGGCCAGTCTTGCTTTTTTTATAGCAACCCATATTTGCCAGGCTGTCTGTGAAGATCCTTCCAAAGGTGAAATCCCATGATCTAACTACCTTCCCAAAGTCCTCACTTCTCAATGTCACCACACTGGAGCTGAGCTTCCAGCACCTGGGTATTGGGAGGAAAAATTCAATTCTTTCCCTTTCTAAATTTTCATTGTTTAAACTCAATTTTTATTCAAGCCGCAGCACACCCCAACATTTTAGTTGAAGGGTCTATCCAGAAGTATAGACACTGACACACCCCTGGCCGAAGATGTGTGTTCCTCTGTCTGGGAAAGCCAGCTTGCTCCACCAGGCAGGCTGGTTCTGGAAGGAAGCCTGAATAGTAGTTGCATGGAAAAGGAACTTACCCATATCAGCAAAGTCAATCCTAGCTACTCGGGAGGCTGAAATCTGAAGATCATGCTTTGAAGCCAGCCTGGGAAGGAAAGTCTGTGACTCTTATCTCTAATAAGCTACTTAGAAAAAGCTGGAAGTGGAGCTGTGGCTCAAGTGGTAGAGCTCTAACCTTGAGCAAAATGAAACTCGGAGACAGTGCCTGAGCTCAAGCCCCAGGACTAGCACAAGAAATTTAAAAAGAAAACAATGTGAAAAGAAGCAAAAAGAGGTCATATTTGCTCATCAGTAAGGAAAGATGACATAGGCTGGCTAGTCGCTTCTTCACTCCAGATCATGACTCAGAGCTGAGGGGATATCTTGGAACTACAAATATATTTGAGGTCCTTAAAAAGTTTATTGACTCCGAGTCATGACCATAATATAGCAAAACAAAAAATTAATGAACATTTAAATGTCAAAGCCATAATACCCCAACTTCCTTAATGGCTGTTTTAGCACTGAGAAAAATCCTATTGTTGGAAAATAATGTTAATAGCTCATCTTGTTTGGCAATGATTCTCCAGCATGAATGCTTGCCTAGAAATCAATGAAGCCAAAACAAAAACAACTGCTGATAATGCCAAGTATCCTCTCTTTCTAATATATGAGGTGAAGTCAGGCTTATTTTGGGGGGGGTGGAGGGTTCGGTTGTGGGGCCTGAACTCTGGGCCTGGGTGCTGTCCCTCAGCTCTTCAGCTCAAGGCTAGTGCTCTACCACTTGAGCCACAGCGCCACTTCTGGCTTTTTTCTTTTTGCTTATGTGGTGCTGAGGAATCAAACTCACGGCCTCAGGCATGCAAGGTAAGAGTTTTACCACTGAGCCACCTTCCCAGCCCCTGAAGTCAGGCTTTTAAAAGAGTGCCTGTGTTTAAGAAGGCCTGGAAAATTATATAACTATACATGTATTCTCAGCCCAAGCTGTTTAGAGCATAACTTACTAAAAATATTAGGATTTTTGCAATTAAGTTGGTACAAGGGCATTCAAAATGGCAAAAAAAAAAATTTAATCAAACCTTGGACTTGAACTCAGGGCCTGGGCACTGTCACTGAGCTTTTCTGCTCAAGACTAGTGTTCTACCACTTTGAGTTATAGCACCACTTCTGGTTTTCTGGTGAATAATTGGAGATAAGAGTCTTATGGACTTTCCTGCCTGGGCTGGCTTTGAACTGTGATCTTCAGATCTCCTGAGTAGCTAGGATTATAGGCAAGAGCCACTAGTGCATGGCATCAAAACAGCAGGACTTTTTTAATTTTTTTTTATTTTATTTGTGAACATACTGTACAGAGGGGTTACAATTACATGGGCAGGATAATGCGTACATTTCTTACCAAGCATTGCAGCCTCCTCCTTTGTTTATCCTTCACATCCCTTCCCAGCCTCCCCCCTCCCCCCCCCAGTCCCAATCCTTCCCCCCCGCCCCCCACAGACATTGTAAAGCTCGTTGTGGACATGACAACTTGTACTTCTCATTGTTGCAACAGGTCCACCTGTATCCTTAAACAACTGGTTTTTCCCCATCTCCTCCACAAGTTATACTGACATCAAATATAGTGAAAACAGGGGTTATACTGTGGGGGAGGGACATACAAAGCAACAAAGAAATAATCTTATAAATGCGTTAGAAACACATGCATGAAAGAAAAAAACATTAAAATACATATCTAAGGGTTCATTTTCCTAACATCACATTATCTAACCTTTTCCGCTTGACTCATACATATACTAGATATTGCAAATAAGGGAAACCATGGGGCCTATGTTTCTTTGGGCCTGGCTTACTTAACAGCAGGACTTTTTGACCCACTATTACTTCTTCCAATACTCCATTTTATGGGAGTCAGAAGTTAGTGATTCTCTTTTAGCATTCTATCCCATATTGTTTTCTTTATTTTTTATACAAGAAGATGAGTTTTATAATAAAATTAGCTTTTCAGATAAAAATGTAGCCATTTAAGAAGACCAAGAGGAGGAAGATGAAAAGCAGTAAGATGATCAATTCCATGCAATGACCTTGCTGCTTTCAAAACTGCCTTTCACTCCATCTGCTTACATTTGGAGTGCTAACCCTTAACCACTATAGCTACTATAGTTCCATCTCTCAGAGAACCCTGAACTCCCCAATTACAGGAGTGTTTTCGGTGTGTGTGTGTGTGTGTGTGTGTGTGTGTGTGTGCCAGTACTGGGGCTTGAACTTGGAGCCTGGGTGCTGTCTCAGCTTTTTTGCACAAGATTTGTGTTTTACCTCTTTTTTTTTTTTTTTTTTGTCAGTCGTGGGGCTTGAACTCTGGGCTTGGGCGCTGTCCCTCAGCTCTTCAGCTCAAGGGGAGCGCTCTACCACTTGAGCTACAGCACCACTTCCGGTTTTGTGGTAGTTTATTGGAGATAGGAGTCTCACGGTCTCTCCTGCCGGGGCTGGCTTTGAACCGTGATCCTCAGATCTCAGCCTCCTGAGTAGCTAGGATTACAGGCGTGAGCCACCAGCGCCCGGCTGTGTTTTACCTCTTGAGCCACAGCTCTACTTTCAACCTTTTGCCAGTCAATTGCAGATAAGGGTCTCACAGACTTTTCCTGCTCTGGCAGGCTTTGAACTTGTCAGGTCTCAGTAGCTAGGATTACAGGTATGAGCCACTTGTACTCATCTATGTGAGTACTTACATTTACTATTCCCAACAATTAAACTCTGCGCAATATTTTTCTGCTTTTCTAAATATGGAAAGGTTTTAATTACTTTCCCTAAATCATACAGCAAAGAAATGGCTGAACTGAGCTATAAACAAGGATTGTGTTCTTTCTGGTGGCATTTTGGGGGCTCCTCTGAGTTGCCTGGAGAATGCATTCTGAAGTGGCACTCAGTACTTCAGGTTCAAGCTCAAAAGTCTTCCCATTTCAGATTTCTCATCATCTGACCACTTAGATATAGACTCAGACCAACTTGATATATGGAGTCATTTTGTCTGTGAAAAATTATCTTAGGCCTGAAGGTGTAGCTCAGTATTAGGGTTTATTATGGTCTCAAATTGGAGACCAATAAAAAAAGAAATACCTGTTTTAAATAATGTGTCTTGAACAAATACCATTCATAGATAGATACTGGGTATACCTAATTATCTTTACATGAAGCCAAACAAGGCAGTGAGTTAATGTTTAAAATTATTTTGTATCTGGGTGATGGTGGCTCATCCTAGCTATTCCGAAGTCTGAGATCTGAGGATTGAGGTTTCCTGGGTAGGAAAGTCTGTGAGACTCTCATCTCCAATGAACCATCAAAAAAAAGCCAGAAGTGGAGCTGTGGTTCAAATGGTAGACTGCTAGCCTTGAGCAAAAAAAAAAAAAACTCAGTCCTCGGGGCTGGGAAGGTGACTCAGTGGTAGAGTGCTTGCTTTGCATGCATGAGGCCCTGGGTTCGATTCCCCAGCACCACATAAGCAAAAAGAAAAAGAGCCGGAAGTGGTGCTGTGGCTCAAGTGGTAGAGCGCTAGCCTTGAGCTGAAGAGCTGAGGGACAGCACCCAGGCCCAGAGTTCAGGCCCCACAACCAGACCCAAAAAAAAAAACCAAAAACCAAAAAACAAAAAAACTCAGTCCTGAGTTCACATCCCAGAACTGGTGTGCACACACGCACATGCGCACACACACACATACACATTATATTAGAGAACAGAAGGAATCACAAAAATATGTGTTTGCACAATCTCTTCTGAAGATTTCCCTCTCCAGGGAACAGAGTGATGAGAACAGCCAGAATGCTCACACTGGCTCTATGTGAGGGCAGCCAGGATTTCAAGACTGCGTGAGCCCTGCATTTACAAGTTTCAGAAAAACTAAGGAATATAAGCGATTCCCAAATCAAGAAAAATCTTTGTTTTCTTTTTTTGGGTCCGGTTGTGGGGCCTGAACTCTGGGCCTGGGCATTGTTCCTCAGCTCTTCAGCTCAAGGCTAGCGCTCTACCACTTGAGCCACAGTGCCACTTCCGGCTTTTTTCTTTTTGCTTATGTGGTGCTGAGGAATCGAACCCAGGGTCTCAGGCATGCAAGGCAAGTGCTCTACCGCTGAGCCACCTTCCCAGCCCCAAGAAAAATGTTTTTTTTTTAATTGTGAAAATACTGTACAGAGGGGTTAGGGGTTACAATTACATGGGCAAGATAATGAGTACATTTCTTATCAAGCATTGTAGCCTCCTCCTTTGTTTCCCTTTCTCATCCCTTCCCATCCTCCCGCTGCCCCGTCCTCCCACCCAATCATCCCCCCCCTCGCCCCACCCAAATGAGGACATCATTTCTCCCTAGAAGGTTGGGACAGTTGATGTTCTTTCTTTCTTTTTTTTTTTTTTTTTGTCGGTTGTGGGGCTTGAACTCTGGACTTGGGCACTGTCCTTGGGCTCTTCAGCTCAAGGCGAGCGCTCTACCACTTGAGCCACAGTACCACTTCCTCAAGAAAAATGTTGAAGGCTTTCTCATAAAAAAATAAGTATAGGGGCTGGGAAGGTGGCTCAGTGGTAGAGCGCTTGCCTTGCATGCATGAGGCCCTGGGTTCAATTCCTCAGCACCACATAAGCAAAAAGAAAAAAGCCAGAAGTGGTGCTGTAGCTCAAGTGGTAGAGTGCTAGCCTTGAGCTGAAGAGCTGAAGGACAGCGCCCAGGCCCAGAGTTCAGGCCCCACAACTGGACCCCAAAAAAAAAAAAAAAGTATAGAAGTCAGAATAGACCACAAAGAAATAATAATTGTGTCCAACCCCATTTATCAATGTTCAGTGAATTTGCTCCATTTTAACACAACTGTGAATATGTAGTAATTCAGCAAAACCATTCACACTGGATACAATAGCTCATGCCTACATTTCTAACTACTCAGGAGGCTAAGATCTGAGAATCCAGGCTCACAGTCAGCCTGGGCAGGAAATTCTGTGAGACTCTTAAATGAAATTAACAACAGAAAGCCAAAAGTGGAGTTTGGGCCTGAATGGTTCAAGTGGTAGCGCCCCAGACCTTAGTGACAATTTAGGGGACAACACTCTAGCCCAGAGTGCAAGCCCCAGCACTTGGCACAAAGAAGGAGAATGAGGAGAGGGAGGAGAAATAGGAGATGGAGGGTATAGAGAGAAGGAAACAGAGAAGGAAGGAGGAGGAAGGGGAGGGAAAGAGGAGGAAAAGATAGGGCTGGTGACGAGAAGGAGGAAGAGAAGGAGGAAGAGGAGAGAAGGAAGAGGAAAAGAAGGAAGAGGAGGAAGAGGAGGAGGAAGGGGAAGAGGAGGACAAGGAAAAGAAAAGAGACAACACAGGCTGAGCATTTGAGAAGCTACCACAGACCTCCAGATGAGACAATGGCTTGAATTAGTTCTCCTTGGCCTGCTCAACAGAGTGACCCACCAAGGGAATGAGCATGCCATTTAGTGGCATGAGCCAACATGAGGAGGAGGCAGCTACCAGGTGGCAGGTTGATTACATTGGATGGCTTCCATAAAAAGGGGCCAATGCTTTGCTTGCTTAGGAGCAGGCATTTACTCTGGTCTCTCTGACGGTTGCCATGGTGGTGCAGCACTCACTGGACTTGAAGATGGTTTATATTTTATGACAGTCTCCCACATAACATTAGCTCTGACCAAGAAATTCATTTTACAGGGAAAAAGTGAGCCAATGGGCCCACAGGATCCCCTGATCTTATCAGAGTATCCTGTCACCATAAGCAGGTGGCTCAGGAGAAAAGAACAGTCTTTTGGCAGCCAGTTCCTTTCCTGTTCCAGCTGGAGACACCTTGAATCGATGCATCCAGCATATTTTCTGACCAGTGTTGCTGTTTCTCCAAAAATCAGGATACATTTAGCCAGGGAGCCAAATAATACAAGTGCTGGCAGCTGGAGAAAGTTTCCCAAACTGTACACACTGACCAACCCCAAATCATGGGCCTCTTTATCCCAGATTTGGATTGTAATTTTTTTTCTTTTTTTAGACGCTGAGATTTGTACTCTGGCTCCTGTGCTTGTTTATCTTACTTGCTTGTTCAGTTGGTGTTCTGCTACTTGAGTCACACCTTCAGTTGTGTTTTTTGCTGCATAGTTTGGAGATGGAGTCTTACAGAATTTTCTGCCTTGGTTGGCTTCAAATGATGATCCTCCAGATCAATGCCTCAAGAGTAGCTAGGATTACAGGTGTGAGCCAGCAGCCAGTGGCCCTGATTGGGACAATATATTACACAGAGGACAACCGTTTTCTCCTAGAGAGAAGCATCTAACAATGATTGACTGGAGGGGCTGGGAAGGTGGCTCAGTGATAGAGCGCTTGCCTTGCATGCCTGAGGCCCTGGGTTCGATTCCTCAGCACCACATAAGCAAAAAGAAAAAAAAAAGCCAGAAGTGGCGCTGTGGCTCAAGTGGTAGAGCGCTAGCCTTGAGCTGAAGAGCTGAGGGACAGTGCCCAGGCCCATAGTTCAGGCCCCACGACCAGACCCCAAAAAAACAAAAAAACAAAAAACAGCCGGGCGCTGGTGGCTCACGCCTGTAATCCTAGCTACTCAGGAGGCTGAGATCTGAGGATCGCGGTTCAAAGCCAGCCCGGGCAGGAGAGACCGTGAGACTCCTATCTCCAATAAACCACCAGAAAACTGGAAGTGGCGCTGTGGCTCAAGTAGTAGAGTGCTCGCCTTGAGCTGAAGAGCTGAGGGATAGCACCCAAGCCCAGAGTTCAAGCCCCACGACCGACAAAAAAAAAACAAAAAAAAACAATGATTGCCTGGAGTACCCTGATACCCAAGCCAATGACTACAGGTCTAGATTTGATTTTGAGAAAAGTAATGAAATGTGTTCTTGCACTTGATTATTTTAGTGCTTATTGTATCTGTTATACGCAACCCACATTTCCAGGTCCTGCCATCTTCCTTTTCTACCCAGAAGCCTTTAGGGGGTAGATTTCATGATGCCCACCATGGCAAAGTCTTCCTGCCACCATGTTCATCCTTCTCAGCTCCCCATTCCCCTTGTCTACCTCTCATTTGAATGAGGCTCTCCGTTAACCTGCCACAAGATCACCAGTGTGGGGGCTGGAAGCATGGCTCAGTTGGTAGAGCACTAGTCAGTGAATGAAAGCATCAGGTACCAAGTTTGAGTCCCAATCTCGGACCTAAAAGAAAAGAAAAAAGTAAAGATCATCAGTGTGTTTGTCAAGAGTCTTTAACACAATCATGCCATAGTGAAGAGAGGTGCTGGTGTCCACTCTTACTCTTTTAAACACAGATATTTCCACTCCTTCTTTTTCCTTCTTGCCTACAATCAAAACACTAATACATCCCCTTTCCAAGGGAACTACCTTTTTTTTTTTTTTTTTTCATTTACACAGAAGCTTCAGATGGAAGGACTCCCATCAACCTCTCTCTGGCTGCCAGATATCCTCGCCTACCTGGTGGTTATAATTAGAGCATTTAGAGTGTGGCTGTATTCACAGCTGTCTTTCTTTTCTTTTTTCTTTGTTGGTTGTGGGACTTGAACTCAGGAGCCTGGGCACTGTCCCTGAGCCTCTTTGTGCTCAAGGCTAGCACTCTACTACTTGAGCCACAGCACCACTTCTGGTTTTCTGGTGCTTAATTGGAGATGAGTCTCATGGACCTTCCTGCCCGGGCTGGTTTTGAACTGTGATCCTCAGATCTCAGCCTCCTGAGTAGCTAGGATTACAAGTGTTAGCCACCAGCACCTGGCTCAGCTGTCTTTTTTTAAAGTAGGGATGTGATTAAGCCAAGTTAATTCTCCACTTTGGTACCCAAACCTGCCTTCTTCCTCTGCTCATATGCTTCTTTTTCTTCCTTTTTTTTTTTTTTTTTTTGCCAGTCCTAGGGCTTGAATTCAGGGCCTGGAATCTGTTTCTGAGCTTCTTTTGCAAGGCTAGCACTCTACCACTTGAGCCACAGCACCACTTCCAGTTTTTTCTGTTTATGTGGTACTGAGGAATTGAACCTGGGGCTTCATGCATTCTAGGCAAGCACTCTACCACTAAGCTACATCTCCAGCCCCCTGCTCATATCCTTCTAAGCCACAGGTTTCTACAAAGATATGGCAATGAGGAACAGGCTGTCAAGGCACTTGCAGTTTGCAAAGGGATCTATAGTTTACAAAAGTCCCTGCAAATACCTAGCTCCCATGTGACAGTCCAATGCCAAGGATTCCATTTGCCACTGACTTAATCAGGAGGCACGGAGAGATGTTCTCTCTTCCAGATGCTACTACAGGTATCTTTTTTTTTTTTTTTTTTTTGTCGGTCATGGGGCCTGAACTCTAGGCCTGGGCACTGTCCCTCAGCTCTTCAGCTCAAGGCTAGCGCTCTACCACTTTGAGCCATAGCACCACTTCCAGCTTTTTCTGCTTATGGGGTGCTGAGGAATCGAACCCAGGGCCTCATGCATACAAGGCAAGCGCTCTACCACTGAGCCACCTTCCCAGCCCCTACTACAGGTATCTTAAAAGCAAAATAAAACATGAAAGCTCAGGGACAGTGCCCAGGCAAGTTTAAGCCCCAGGACCAGCATACCAGCATACCACACACACACACACACACACACACACACACACACACACACACACACACACACACACACACACACACACACACACACACACACACACACAATTATTTAGAAGCTAGATATAGAATCCAGGGCCTTATTCATGCTAAGCATATACTTTATCACTGAGCTATACTGTCCTCAGACCTAGGAGATATATATATATATCTGGGGCTTGAACTCAGGGCCTGGGTGCTGTCCCTGAGCTTTTGTGCTCAAGGCTAGCAATCTATCACTTGAGCCACAGCTTCACTTCTTGCTTTTTGATGTTTAATTGGAGATAAGAATCTCATGGACTTTCCTTCCAGGGCTAACTTTAAACCACAATCCTCAGATCTCAGCCTCCTGAGTAGCTAGGATTAAAAGCATGGGCCACTGGTGCCTGGCTCAGGATAAATTTTTAGAGTCCTAAGCAGTTTGTTTTTTATTAGTGATAATTTGGTTTTATCCCACAGCTAATTATTTTATCAGTCAGGGTAGACAGTGAAGCACCCATTGTATATCCTAGGAAAGGCTTATTCTATCAGAAAACCAGAGAAAGTGGTATTTTGAATTTCAAATATCTAGAATTTTTAGTGTCAAATGTCATAGCATTAATTTTTGTGCCATAAACACTAGCTTAGAAAGAAAAGGAGATTAAGGTAAAGCCAGGTCTCCTGAGCGGAAATGACCTACAGATTCTCAAAGTTGGGAGATAGCATAGTTGGAAAGGAACAGGACCAGGCATCAGTGACTTATGTTGTACTCCTAGTTACCCAAAAGGCTAAAATCTGAGGATCATGGTTCAAAGTCAGCTCCAGTAGGAAATTTCCTGAAACTCTTATCTCCATTAACCACCAACAAGTCAGAAGTGGAACTGTGGCTCAATTGATAGAGTGCTAACCTTGAACCAAAAAGCTCAGGGACTATGCTCAGGTCCTGAATTCAAGTCCTAGGACAGAACAAAAAAAAAAAGGAAACTGGTAAACTACATTGTATTGTATAGCATTTACTGTTTAAACAGACAATCACAAAGTAAAATGAGGAGCTATAAATAACTATTCTAGGACCATAGGCATAAATCAGGCTAGTCCTAGGTAGACAAGTTCTAATGTATATTCATCTTAAATATGATCCCCTTCCAATAAACCCTACATCTAGTCCAGGACTAAGGGCATTGAGGGTCTTGGGAAAATCACAGATATGCATGTAGAATTTGAAAAGGAAAACTATAGTCCCCCACCCCCCATGCTGTGTCAAATGCAGGCGGGGAGAAAGTTTTCAGTATCTCCTACTAACTCAGAGCAGCACTGTGGCTGTCAAACCTGGCTACACTGTGGGAATGGAGGGAGCTCCATATAATTCCCTGCATACCAACCTGTCAAGGAAGTATGGCCAAATGTTTATTCTGCTTCCAAGAGGTCAGCAATAGCTGAGATGGAGCCAGGCCTGGCAGGGCGGTACAGCAGAGATGGGCCCAGGCCAACAAGGACCAGATGGGAGAGTGTGTGGCCTGCAGTGGTCTGCGACAGTAGATAACAGTGGGAGAGAGTCAGATGCACCCTAACTCCACTCCCTACCTGCCATTTTAACATAGCTAAGCAAGTAGCCCCTGAGGGGAAACACATAGAATTCACTAAGATCCCTTAGTTTAACTAGGACTCCCTCTCAAGAAACAGGCAGATGAGACGTTGATAGAGAAATGACATGGCTGTGAATATGGCAATGTATCTTGCACATTTAATTCAAGGGTCTGAGAGTCAGTCACACCTACTTTACCTTGAATCTGAGGACCCCCCAAAGTCAGAGCTTCACATTCTAGAGGGGGAACTCTTATTGCTTGAAAATTAAAGTCCTTTGTAGAAAAAGAATATATTACCTTACTGTCTATTCTCCCAGGGCGTCTTAGAACATACACGTGGGTATCTGCACTTGGAAAAAGGTATTGACTGAAGGCAGGAATTTTGACAGTGTATTCAAAAACAAAAATAAAATAAAATAAATGTGGTGTCAGTGGCTCACACCGCTAATCTTAGCTACTCAAAGGGCTGAGATTTGAGGATCACAGTTCAAGATCAACCTGTTCAGGAAAGTCTGTAGGACTATTAACTCCAATTAACTATCCAAAAGCCAATAGCAGTGCTGTGGCTCAAGTGGTAGAGCACCAGCTTTGATTAAAAAAGCCAAGTGAGGCAAAGAGGCCCTGAGTTCTCACTGGAACACACAAATAGACACACAGACACACACAGACACACACACACACACACACACTACACTACACTTGAGCCACATTCTCAGCTTTTGACTTGACTTTTGGTTTGGATCTTGAACCACAAATTTCTTTTTTTTTTTTGGGGTCCGGTCGTGGGGCCTGAACTCTGGGCCTGGGCGCTGACCCTCAGCTCTTCAGCTCAAGGCTAGCACTCTACCACTTGAGCCACAGCGCCACTTCTGGCTTTTTTCTTATGTGGTGCTGAGGAATCGAACCCAGGGCCTCGAGCATGCAAGGCAAGTGCTCTACCACTGAGCCACCTTCCCAGCCCATTGAACCACAAATTTCTTAGAGATACCAATCGGTGTCTGTGGCTCACACCTGTAATCCTAGCTACTCAGGAGGCTGAGATCTGAGGATAGCGGCAAAGCCAGCCCCGGCAAGAAAGTCCAGGAGACTCTTATCTCCAATAAATCTCCACTCAGAAAACCGGAACTGGTGCTGTGGCTCAGGTGATAGAGCACTCGCCTTGAGGAGAAGAGCTGAGGGATAACGCCCAGGCCCAGAGTTCAAGCCCCATGACTAACAACAACAACAACAAAAAAAAAAAAAAAAAACAGAGAGAGATACTAATAAGGCACTTTTGGCATCATTGTGCTGAGGTAAGGAATATAGAAGAACATAATGCCTTCAGAGAATTTGGCTATGGAGAAAAAAGGACTAGAAAAGTAGAGGTGTACCTCAAATGGTAGAGCTCCAGCCTTGAGCAAAAAAGCCAAGCGAGCTCAAGGTCCAGAATTCAAGCTCTCACACTGGCAAAAAAGAAGAAGAAGAAGAAGAAGAAGAAGAAGAAGAAGAAGAAGAAGAAGAAGAAGAAGAAGAAGAAGAAGAAGAAGAAGAAGAAGAAGAAGAAGAAGAAGAAGAAGAAGAAGAAGAAGAAGAAGAAGAAGAAGAAGAAGAAGAAGAAGAAGAAGAAGAAGAAGAAGGAGAAGAAAGAAGAAAGAAGAAGAGGAGGAGGAAAGGATTAGGAGGAGAAAAAAAGAAGAAGGATGATGATGCCAGGTGCTCGTGGCTCACACCTGTAATCCTACCTAGTCAGGAGCCTGAGATCTGAGAATCATGGTTCAAGCCTGCCCAGGCATGAAAGTCCTTGAGACTCATCTTCAATTAACCACTAGAAAACTAGATTTGGAACTATGATGCAAAGTGGTAGAGCATTAATTAGTCTTGAGCAGAAAAGCTCAGGGACAGTGCCCAGGCCCTGAGTTCAAGCTCCACAACCAACAAAAAAATAACAAAACAAAACCAGAGGACTAGGAGGAGTACAGAAAAGAGATGGTAAGAAAATAAATAAAAGGAAAGAAAGAGGAGAGGAAAGGAAAATGTAGTTTGAGGGAAGCAGCGTTCTGGAAGAGCTTGCTCTGATTTGAAAGGTGTGTGCCTATTTGTAGCAGTGAGCGGTGGCAATAGAGCAGGGAACAAAGGCCATCTGTGAGCAAGGTCTCAAATGAGACAGGGGAGGGAAATCTTGGCTTTGCAAGCAGATGCGAAGCATGCCAGGGTAGGCAACTCTGTCAGTGAGAAGGAAAGATGATTTCTGGTTGGGCAGAAGACAAGGTCACCTCCTGATCAAAAAGTATGGGAAATCTGAGGAGGCAGTTTGAGTTTTGTAATAATAGCTAACAATCTGGTTGAAGTTTGAGACAAGTCGTTTTATACCTAAGGCAATAGGCCTTATTTTGTTGGTTTGCAAGGCACCTGTTTCTGAGTGCAAAAGAGATGCTAAAGTCAAGAATACACGGGAGAGGGCTGGGAAGGTGGCTCAGTGGTAGAGCGCTTGCCTTGCATGCAGGAGGCCCTGGGTTCGATTCCTCAGCACCACATAAGCAAAAAAAGAAAAAAGCCGGAAGTGGCGCTGTGGCTCAAGAGGTAGAGCGCTAGCCTTGAGCTGAAGAGCTGAGGGACAGCGCCCAGGCCCAGAGTTCAGGCCCCACGACCAGAACCCCCCCCCCCCAAAAAAAAAAGAATACACGGGAGCCTGGTGTGATAGTACAAGTTTGTTTGTTTGTTTGTTTGTATGTTTTTCTGCCAGTCCTGGGCCTTAAACTCAGGGCCTGGGCACTGTCCCTGAGTCTTGCTCAAGGCTAGCACTCTACCACTTGAGCCACAGCACCACTTCCAGCTTTTTCTGTTTATGTGCTAGAGAGAAATCAAACCCAGGGCTTCATGCATGCTAGTCTACCACTAAGCTTTATTCCCAGCCCTGTTTGTACCATTTGTAATCCCAGCACTCAGTAGGCTGAAGCATGAAAATTGTGCATTTGAGCCAAACTGAGCTGACAGCAGGACCTTGATTCAAAGAAAAAAGTACACTAAGCAAGATGTCATGTACCTGTCACATCAGCACTGAGGAAGCTGAGTCAAGAAGATACGGAGTTTGAGGCTAGCGTGTCTCAAAAAAAATGAAAACAAAAACAAACAAAGGAGGAGTCAAGGCTAGTGGCTCATGTGAGCCCCAAATCCTAGCTACTCAAGAGGCTAAGATCTGAGGGTCTCATTCAAATCCAATCTGGGAAGGAAAACCCATGACACTCTTATCTCCAATTAACCACCAATAAAAGCTGGAAATGGAGATGTGGCTTAAGTAGTAGAGTGCTAGCCTTGAGGGGAAGAAAATGAAAAAAAGCTCCGAGACAGTGCCCAGGTCCTGAGTTCAAGCAGTCAAAAACAAAAAGCAAAGCAAAACAAAACAAAACAAAAAAGAGGAAACAAAAGTGGAATAGGAAAAGGAGGAGGGAGAGGGTAAAAATATAATCTAGATTTTAAAAAAGAAAACTTTATATGTCCTACATACTCATAATTAACTATGAGGTTATTTTCTGCCCCACTGTGAGACTAAAGTATAAGGAATCATCTGAATCCTCTATGCTTTAATAGCTCTCTGAGAGGGAGGACTATGTAGCATATGAGAAGTGTTTGGTAAGCAACTAATTAATGGAGGGAAACAAGGAAACATTGTGATGAGACAGGGAAAGATGTGCAGTGGGCTTCAATTCAATTAGACCGAATAGTCTTCTAATATCTTCTAAATTCTAAGCACCAGACAAACCACAGCACCACACCCTGTAGTCCTCAGCTTACAGAGGCTGGGCTGGAGGAATGCAATGGAGGACATGAGGCTGAGATCTGAGGCAAATATCTTGGTAAACCTAGAAATCAAGATTCGGAGGAGGAGCTGTTGTACTGGATGACTCTGTCTCTTGGTTAATGGTCAGGATTTCCCAGGCCAGGCAGGCAAAGAAAGAAAACTTCAGGCTGAACTTGGGGCAGGGAACAGCATGATGTCCTGAAGACAGGGAAGAAAGATGTAGGATGTAGAACGGGAATTAGGTAATGCAGCCCAACTTAACAGGGTTAATGGCACAGTTTGATTCAGAACTGGATTCAAGTAGTTCATGTCTGTAACCCTAGCTACTTGGAGGCTGCAGGTTGAAGCCGTTTGGGTGAGACAAATCCAAGCCATTCATCTCTGATTAACAAGCAAAATGCCAGAAGTAGAAGAATGGCTCAAATAGTAGAGTGCCTGCCTTCAGAAAAGAAAAAATAAAAAAATAAAGGAAGAAAAACCTAAGCAAGAGGGTGAGACCCTGAGTTCAAAACCCTAGGATGGGCACACACACACACCTCTACTATGGAACCGGGTATGTTACTTAATCTCTCAAGACAGTGCTGATTTTCAGGATAGTGGAAGGGTGATTCCACTTCCCCTCCCCCACCCTCCAAGGAATCTTTGCTAATGTCTGGAGATACTTTTGGTTGTTCCAACTGTTTGAGAGAAATCAATTCCTATCAACACCTGGGGGAAAGGCCAGGGATGCTATTTAATATCCATAAATACAGTTATAAAAATTTCCATGAAACTGTGTAGCTGCTAGGCATTGGGCACTGCTACTCAGGAGGCTGAGATCTGAGGATTACAGGTTGAAGCCAACCCTGGCAGGAAAGTCCCTATGACTCTTATCCCCAATTAACCACCAAAAAGCTGGATGTGTAGCTCTGGTTCAAATGGTACAGTGCTAGCCTTGAGCTTAAAGCTCAGGGACAGTGCCCAGACCTGAACACAGGGGAGTTTAAGCCCCAGGACTAGCACCAAAAATTAATTAATAACCTGTGCAACCATTATCTAATTCCAAATGTCAAGAATGCCAAGGTTAAGAAACTCTGCTCCAAGACTAATCTATAAAATAGTTTTTATAGCCGGGCGCAGTGGCTCACGCCTGTAATCCTAGCTACTCAGGAGGCTGAGATCTGAGGATCATGGTTCAAAGCCAGCCCAGGCAGGAAAGTTTGTGAGACTCTTATCTCCAATAAACCACTAGAAAACCAGAAGTGGTGCTGTGGCTCAAGTGGTAGAGCACTCACCTTGAGCTGAAGAGCACAGGGACAGCGCCCAAGCCCAGAGTTCAAGCCCCACGACCGACAAAAAAAATAAAAATAAAATAGTT
This sequence comes from Dipodomys merriami, assembly GCF_024711535.1. Classification (NCBI taxonomy): domain Eukaryota; kingdom Metazoa; phylum Chordata; class Mammalia; order Rodentia; family Heteromyidae; genus Dipodomys; species Dipodomys merriami. The sequence continues at coordinate 5,295,518 of NW_027206080.1, read as the reverse complement.
TTTATAAATGGCCAATAGACACATGAAGAAATGCTCAGCTTCTTTAGCCATGAAAGAAATGCAAATCAAAACAACATTGAGAATCCGCCTCACCCCAGTTAGAATAGCTATAATCAAGAACTCTAATAACTACAGATGCTGGAGGGGATGTCGCCAAAAGGGAACCCTATTGCATTGTTGTTTGGAATGTAAACTTGTTCAACCACTTTGGAAAGCAGTATGGAGGTTCCTCAAAAGACTCCACATAGAGCTCCACAATGACCCAGCAATCCCACTTTTGGGCATTTACCCAAATGATCACAAACAAGACCATACTAAAGCTACCAGCACAACTATGCTTATCTCAGCATTATTTACCATAGCTAATATATGGAACCAACCCAGATGCCCCTCAGAAGATGAATGGATCAAGAAAATATTATATATATATATATATATATATATATATATATATATATATATATATGAATTCTATGCCTCCATCAGAAAGAATGACATTGCCCCATTTGTTAGGAAAT